>NC_134895.1:21601312-21626312 GCF_041734735.1 Babylonia areolata
ACACAGACTGAGATGGGGGTATATTGACAGAGAGAGAGAGGGACAGAGACCGACCGAGCGACAGACAGACAGAAAGGCAAAACAGACGTTCGCACGTAGAGAGAGAGAGAGAGAGAGAGGTGGGTGTCCTCATACTTGTTTTCTGTAATGATCCCCCCCCCCCCTTTTTTTTTTAAGGTGTTCCGCAGAATAAGTTTGAGATTGTTTTTAGGTTTTTTGTATTGTTTATTAAGCTTGATAGATAAAACAATGATAGGCATGGAAATACGGTTTGGTGGTGTTTTTTTAAATATTTTTTTTTTCCTCTCCTAAACTGTTGGTGATGATGTTCAAAATCCTGGAGCGAGCGCGAATTGGAAGTTCCACAAATGGAATTTGTCATTCCGTTCATGATGATTCGCCGATTCGTCGGATCGAGAAACGAGAAACGTTTCATTCCTGTTGCGTTCGTTTTCTTTGTCTGGAATGGAGGCGGGCCTGTCTTCTTGACATGGGCAATGGCTTGGAATATTCGGAGAAACTTCGAGAACTGTTGTGTTTCTGTTGTTTTGAAAACAGGTTCTTGAACGTCTTGGCAGACCTATGGCGGTGGAAGATAGGGGGTGGGGGTGGGGTTGGGGGTTGGATGGGATGGGGGGAGGGGGAGGGCGTTGGGAAACGGGTGTAAGTGTGAAGGAGATGGCAAGCACAGCGACCGAAAGCTTGCACGGCTTTGGCAGTGATCCATGGGTTTCGAGATACTCCGAAGGAACGGGAACAATGCGCTCGGATTAACGTGGGACTGAAATGAGAGTCATTAAAAAGAACGGGATCGTTTTTGAGAGTCTGCCAGGCTGATGTTGTGTGTGTGTGCATGTGCAAGTTTAACTCAAGTCCAGGGTATTTTTGTAAAGGGATGGGCGAAGGGGGTTGGTTGGGTGGGGGTGGGGATGGGGTTATGCTTTTCAGCCTTCCTGGTATGTCTTGTCTCGGGTGTTTGTGAAGAAGAGGGTTGTGGGGGTGAGGGGGGCGGGGGGAGGTGTTAGTGGCATGTTGTTGAGTTTGGGAAAGTTATGAGCGGTGGTAAACGGGAGTGTTTCTTTCGTTACTTGGGCAATTTGTTGCGATGTTAATGATCGCGGGTTGCGAAGAGGAGGCTGGCTGCCTGCCTTTGCCGGCATTGTAACGGCTCTGTTTTCTGTGGAAATTGAGACGTGCTTGTTGTTGGGGCTCGAAATCGAATGAGTGGATGGAGAAGAATGTTCTTGGTGCTTTGTTGATGTTGGTACGCTTTTGGTTATTGTATTATGATATGTTGTCACGCCCCGTGAGTTGTTGATGTTGTCGTCTTGTCGTGGTGGTTGTTGTTGTTATTGTTGCAGTATTTTAGTTACACGGGTGTGGATGGTGAATCAGTCGCTTGACTCGGGGTTGTGATGTTTCTCAAGTGGAGGTTGCGAACGTCAGAGAAATATTGTAAGTGATGTTTCTCGATCAGGCATTGGTGTACTGTAGTGTAACACGCTGTGGATGGAATTGATATTGTGCTGTCTTGCATTGTATGTTATGGTATTGTATTGTATTCTATTCTGTTGTATGGTATTACTTTTTTTTCCCCCCAACAGATTTCTCTTTGTGAAAACTGGGCTGCTGTCCTCTGGGAGAGCGCCACGTCACTGTGCAGAACCAGTCTCTATCTCCCTGCTCCTCCCCCTCCACCCTCCCCCTCTTTGAAAAACACAACAACACTTTTTACTTTCTGTTTGTTTCTCTCTTTTTTTTTTTTTTTTCGTTCCCTGTCTGCCAGTGTACTTGTGTTACTGTTATCACGGATTTTGTCCATCGTCAGTGTGCCAGTGACTGGGACAACCCACTTATCGCTGCGGAGTCTTTTTTATTACGTGCGGCTGAGTGCCGTCATACTGCACACACGGGACCTCGGTTTATCGTCTCATCCGAAAGACTAGCACCACCGCCCAAGATCTATTGGAGGGAGGGGGATGAGTAGAAACTCCTGGTCCGTATTATGGTATTAAGTTGTATTGCCGAGACATCTGACGAGGCTGATGCAAGGGGCGAAACTCGAACCCAGTCAGGCAGTAGGCACGAATGGATTGATTGATTGGTGTACTTTCTTATATGTATAGCGATCTAGTCAGGCAGTAGGCACGAATAGATTGATTGATAGGTGTACTTTCTTATATGTATAGCGATCTAGTCAGGCAGTAGGCACAAATGGATTGATAGGTGTACTTTCTTATATGTATAGCGATCTAGTCAGGCAGTAGGCACATATGGATAGATTGATAGGTGTACTTTCTTATATACATAGCGATATAGTGAGGCAGTAGGCACAAATTAAATATAGCGATCTAGTCAGGCAGTATCAGTAGCTCAAGGAGGCTTCACTGCGTTCGGACAAATCCATATACGCTACACCACATCTGCCAAGCAGATGCCTAACCAGCAGCGTAACCCAACGCGCTTATTCAGGCCTTGATAGAAAAAAAAGAAAGGAAAAAAGAAAAGAAAAAAAAGAATGAAGAAAAGAGATAATTATAATGATGATAATGATACTACTACTACTAAAATAAGATAAAAGACAATAATGATGATAGATAAGCAAATAAGCAAATAAATGTAAAATATGCAGACACTCATGCACACATACACACAACACACACACACACACACACACATGCATAACAGATATGCAACAAATATGCAGTTTCACAGATATGAAAGCACACATAAATACACATAAACCTACACAAGCCCCGACACACACACACACACACACACACACACACACACACACACACTACCCTGCACCCCCATCCCTCCTCCTCCACACATTCATTCCTAGGCTACGTATCGCAGCTTCCACGGCACACACACACACACACACACACACACACACACACACACACACACACACACACACACACACACTCACTCTCTCTCTCTCTCTCTCTCTCTCTCTCTCTCTCTCTCACTCACTCACTCACTCACTCACTCACTCACTTATACAAGCTCACACTCATACTTACTTTTTCGATGGGAAAAACAAAACAGCACGCAGGAAAAAACAACAACAAAAACAAACAAACACAAAAACAAAAAAGGATGGCGCTGTAGTGTAGCGATGCGCTCTCCCTGGGGAGAGCAGCCCGATTTTAACACAGAGAAATATGTTGTGATAAAAAGAGAAATACAAATACAAATACGCCCATACCCCTCACGCTCCCCTCTTCCCCCTCCACACACACACATATATACAAATAACACATACACACCCGCACGTTCCAATATTCCGTTGCTCCCACAATACAGACATGCATACACACACACCTCATCCTCTAGACACACGTGCGCGAGCGCGCGCGCGCACAGACACACACACACACAGGTACACGCACGTGCACAGATCTCTCCTGACACATGTGTTCACTTACGCACTCGCGCACACACACAGACACACACGCGCGCGCGCATACACACACACACGCGCGCACACACACACACACACACACAGAGGCTGCCACTGATTGGCCGCGAGAGGGGTGGAAAAGATCTCTGATGCCAGGAACGTGGCGTCAAGCGTGTTACTCAGTCTGTTGTATTTGGAAAAGCCCACAGAGACTGTTTCGTTTTGAAGAAATGTGCGCAATGTTGGTTTGGAAATAATGCCAATATTCGTTTGATTTGCAAAGCATCGTGCTCTGTCTTTCATGCTAGACTTACGGTCGCTCACTCTCTCTACCTTTATTTTTTTGTAGGCGATTGATGGTGTGATGGCCTTGTACCTGTTCTTTTAGGTATTCTTTGACTTTTCTGAGGATTTTCTAAATTTCCTGGATGCTCGTTGTTGTTGCGTTACCAGCAAGTCTGTCAGCTCGCTCATTTCCCTTAACACCTGCACGTGGCAGTCAGGCAGTGGGCACAAATGGATTAATTGATAGGTGTGGGTTGTTTTTTTTTTAACTTATATATAGCGCATATCCTCGATCAGAGACCAAGCTCTCAGCGTTCTACACACAGGAATTCATTTGCGGAACAGTCTGTCTGCCTTGGTAGAGCCCACTGAGAGCTGCCTTTGGGGTTGCGAGCGCGCGCGCGCGCACACACACACACACACACACACACACACACACACACACACACACACACACACACACGTAGAGAGAGAAAGAGAGAGAGAGAGAGAGAGAGAGAGAGAGAGAGAGAGAGAGAGAGAATTTTGATGTGACTGGAGTGAGAAAAGAATACGAGAAAAACATAAGAATGGTTGCAACATCAGCAACATGAATAATAACGATACTATTACTGCTACTACTACTGCTGTTGCTACTACTACTACTACTACTACTACTACTAAATGATTAACCACGATCGACAGTGGTGACGACAGTGGTCATTTGACGATAACGATGAAGGCTATCGACAACAACAGTGCTGACCGTGATAATAAAGAGAGATAAAATAACCCTTTCATCCCAGTGGAAACTGAAGCAGATCAATACAAACCAGAGAGTGAAAGAACTAACATACGTGAGTGGAGTGGAGTGGGCAGGAGAAAGGGGAGGCGGAAGGGGGTGGGTTGAGTGGGGCTTGGAGGCTACAGGGTGGTTGGGGGTTGTGAGGAGGGGGGCGGCGGCGGGGGTGGGGGTGGGGCTGGTTAGCATGGCAACCTGGTGATGATGTTAATCGTAAATGACCACCACAACAAAGTCGCTGTTAATTACTCAGCGCGGCTGATTGATTTTCTTTTCAACGTCCGTCCGTGTGTGTGTGTGTGTGTGTGTGTGTGTGTGTCTGTGTGCGCGCGCGTGCGTGTTTGTTTCTTCTGTCATCCCTGTGTTCTTTCCCGCTGTGGGCAAATAATGGGAGCCTAACGAGCGGTAAAAACACACCTCATAATAATAAATGTTATACTTAGTTTGTTCGACCTGTCTTTTATGTGGGTGGGATGTGGTAGGTTTGGGGGGGGGGGGGAGTGAAGGTTGGGTTGTTGCTTTGTTCTTTCTCTCTGTCTCTCTCTCTCCCAGTCTCTCTCTCTCTCTCTCGTTGTGTGTGTGTGTGTGTGTGTTGCAGCTAAAACTCTGAAATGTGTGTGTTTAATTGCAGTTAAAAACTGAAATATTAATTAGAATACGCCAGACTGGTAGAAACGGTCTTCGTCTCCAGAAGCTACGGTTCTTAATACCAAACTCTCTCTCTCTCTCTCTCTCTCTCTCTCTCTCTCTCTCTCTCTCTGTGTGTGTGTGTGTGTGTGTGTGTGTGTCTCTCTCTCCTCTCCCTCTCCTCTCCCTCTCCTTCGTTCCCTTTGTGTTTTGTCATTACATTGATGCTCTCTCTCTCTCTCTCTCTCTCTCTCTCACACACACACACACACACACACACACACACACACACACACACACACACACGAGTCTTTCTCTCTCTTTGGGAGGGGAGGGGGGGAATGGAGCGCCCTTGTGGAAAACCATGTGTTCATTAAATGGCGCTGAACCAGCAATGCCATAATCCCCAAGACCGACCGAAATGATCGGCGCCTGTTCCGGAATATGTCAGAAAGTGAAAGTTGATGGTCGAAACGACGACAAGGAAAGCTGACTTTCGTCGAACCGCGTTAAAAAAAAACAACAAAAAAACAAACAACACCACATAAAACCACACAACTACTACGACACGCACAAGAAGAACTTAATGGTGACGACTTTTGATGGTGGCCACACACCCCCATAAAACAGAAGATGCCACACACCTTCTCACTGCACAGGTAATTGAACCTGGAACCGTCCGTGACAAAAAGGTTTTTTATTCTTTCTTTCTTCTTCTTTCCCCCCCCCCTCCCCCCACCCCCTGTTCTCGTTCTTCTTTTTGTTCTCCCCGTTCTTATTCTTCAAGTTCAGCGATGAAGGACGAGGACACACAAACGGAAAATTATCATCCGAAAAAGATTCCCCATGCCCCAAGAATACTTTTATTTTGAAAGGAGAGCCAGCATTTTCAAGGGGAATAAAAACGAAACGAAAACGAAATGGAAAATAACAAACAAACAAAAACATTTCACAGTCTTTAATCCGTTGCCCTAAAGCACTGTGCACTGTTGTTGTCCGTCCTCCATGTGAAATGAAAGGACTTGAGAGAGAGAGAGAGAGAGAGGGGGGGGGGGGGGGCGGAGGGGGGGTCAGACAGACAAGAAAAGCAACTGAGTGACAGTTGGTGGACATGCGGGGTGGCAGACAGTGGGCGGGAAGAGGTATCATGATGGGTATTGTGTATGTTTTCCGTTTCATTTGTCTCCCTCTGTCTTTCTTTGTGTACCCTCCCATCCCCCCACCCCCCACCCCCCACCCCGCCCTTTCTCTCTGTCAGTCTCTCTTTCTCTCTCTGCGCCCCCCACCCCCATCTCCCGCCTCTTTTGTCTTCCGCCCCCCCGCCCCCACGTCCCCCTCCACCTCTCTCTCTTATCTTGTTACCCACTTGGGTGTGTGGGCTTCTTTGTAGTCATTAAGGTTGGGAAGGGTTCATCAGAATCCAATCAGCACCCCCTCCCCTTCCCCGCCCCCCTCTTCCCTTTCTTCCTCTTGTCTCCCTCCCTCCCTCCGTCATCCTCTTTCTCCTCTTCCCTTCTTCCCTCCCCGTCCCTCCCTCCTCATCAGGTAATGGTCAGGGACTCTGATTGTCCTTGGTGCATGCTTTCGGCTTCGTTTGTTTCAACCAGTCGGCTCGGTGACTAGAAAGGGTGGTGGTGGGTGGGTGGTGGTGAGAGGGGTGCAGAGGGAGGGAGGAGGTTGGGGAGGTACAGGGAGGGCGGTCGGGGAGAAGGGTGGGGTGGTAGTGGTGGCTGTGGTGGGAGGGAGGCGCTGATTAATCCTATTATTCCTTCCATGCTCGAAAGTCGTTGATATATAACATCATTATTAGGTTATTGATTAAATTTTCCTTCATTTCGCGATTTAAAAGAATTTTTTTTTTTTTATTTTTTTTTTATGAGGAAGTGGCATTTCTGAATCATATCAGTTCGTCACAGGGGTTGTTACAGAATTCATTATTGATTAACGAGTTGATTGGTTTATTTATTCATAAGAGTCGAAAGGTTAAACTCTCTCTCTCTCTCTCTCTCTCTCTCTCTCTCTCTCTCTCTCTCTCTCTGTGTGTGTGTGTGTGTGTGTGTGTGCATGTGCATGTTATATAGGGCGTGGGTTGATTATGTTACTGGATCGGTTCTTGCTCGAAATTGTTTCAGTGACATTATGAAATCATTTAATCTTGCTGGATTTCATTGTTTATGTTTACCTTTGAGTGAATGTATAGCTAGTTGCTCAGTCGTATAATTCAGTATGGCCGGAGATTATTATTGAATTCATTTTCATTGTTCATTCGATTCATTCGCATTCTTTGTGGAGCAGAAAGGAGTAATTGTATTGACTTGATCTTGTTTTTTCCCCCTCACTGTGTGTGTGTGTGTGCGTGCGTGTGCGCGTGCGCGCGTGCGTGTGTGTGTTTGTGTGTATAGTGGGTGTGTGACCCTATTTTATCCGTGAATATCATTGTTAGTTCATGACGTCCTATTTGTGTATGGTTGTATTCTCTGCCCCCCACCCCCTCACCTCCACCCCCTTCTTGGCCTGCCCCTCCACCATTTCTTTGTCTTTCCGCCTGACGTCTGTCCCCCCCCCACCCCCACCCCCCTCTCCTGCTTGTCTGCCAATGTGTTTCGCTCTCTCTGTCTGTTTTTCGCTCTCTCTGTCTTTTCTGTCTGTCTGTCTCTCTTATTCCCCTTATTCTCTCTCCTTTCAAGGCCTGACTAAGCGCGTTGGGTTACGCTGCTGGTCAGGCATCTGCTTGGCAGATGTGGTGTAGCGTATATGGATTTGTCCGAACGCGTTGACGCCTCCTTGAGCTACTGAAAACTGAAAAAACTCTCTCCTTTCCCTCGCCACTGTTCGCATTTTCTCTCTCACGGTTCTTTCCATCTCTGTCATTGCACTCTGTCTTGTCTGTCTGTCTGTCTCTCTCTCTCCACACACACACACACACACACACACACACACAGAGGGGGGGGGGGGAGAGAGAGAGAGAGGGAGAGAGTCCCATTCTCATTCCCCTCCACAATTATCTCTCCCTATCTCTGTCGGGATTTCATTCATTTCATTTTTCTTTTTCTTTTTTTCATTTCTTCTACGTTCGACTATTTGTAATATTTTTTTTTTTAGGGGATGGGGTGTAGTAAAAGGGGGCGGGGAGGGGTTTGTGTGTGTAGGTGTGTGCAGGGGGTTGGGGGGGTTGATGGAAACTGATTCACAGACTGTTCCAATCCTCCATCATTAACACGTCGGCTATAGCTGTCGCTCAGTTTCTCTCTGGGGATCTGATCAGACTGGCTCCACGTGGGTGTTAAAAATGAACGGGTATTGAAAGGTATAGATACCCATCACCTATCGGCCTGAGCAGTTGTTTTTGTTGTTGTTATTGCTGCTGCTGCTGCTGCTTTTCCGCAGTTCGTTTTGATTGTTAAAGCCGATGTAAGACCGGTCGATTGACTCGAAAGAGTTGAAGTCCTTCCTTCCCCGTTCCCTCCCCGTGCTCAAGTGTGTGTTTTTTTGTTTTTTTTTTAAATTAGCTGGTCGGCTTTTTGTCGGACTATCTCCGAGTCGCTCGAATGAGTCCCTGTAATATTTGAAATCGAGTGGTCGTTCTTGCGCTTGAAGAGTTTCATGTAACACACACACACACACACACACACACACACACTCTGAAGCGCGCGCACGCACTCACACACATGCACACACACACACACACACACACACACACACACACACACACACACACACACATGCACGGCTGTACACACAAAGCAAAAATGCTATAACCCCGAAATGGCACTCAACATAATAATAGTCTGTACTTCTTTGTCTCTGTCTCAGTCTCTCCTTCGTCCGTCTCCTCCCCCCCCCCCCCCCCCGTCTCTCTCTTTCTCTGTCTCTCTCTTCCCATCTGTCTCTTTCTGCTTGTCTGTCCCTCTCCCCGAGGCCCCTCTCTCTCTTAGGATTGCGACAAGTTCATAACATCAGTATGTTTTGAGTGTTTCGCGTTCTCGATTAAACCCCTCCACACACACACAAAAAAAGAGATGTTTAATGATTCAAGTTAACAGCTAAAGCAGCTTTGCGCCACATTTGGGGGTGTTTTTATTATTATTATTATTTTTTTTTTTTTTTTGTTTTTTATTTTATAAGTTTTGTTGATTTGTTTTTATTTTGATTTCTTTTTCGTTTGTGTTTGTTTTGCTTGGGATACTCTCCCTCTCCCCCTTCTCCGCCCCTGCACGAATTTGAACTGTTTGAAGCGGGTGAGTTTGGTTGAATTGTTTTGTTTTGCCTCAGAGTGTGTGTGTGTGTGTGTGTGTGTGTGTCCCCGCGTTCCCCCCCCCCTCTCTCTCTCTCCTTGTCTGCGCCCCCCCACCCTCCCTCCCACCCCCGTCAGTCTCTCTCTCTCTCTCTCTCTCTCTCTCTCTCTCTCTCTCTCTCTCTCTGTGTCTCTCTCTCTCTCTCTCTCTCTCTCGATTGCCGCAAGTTCATAACATTACGTTTAAGAGTGCTTCGTGTTCTCGTTTAACCCCCCACCTCAGGACACACACACACACTCACACACACACACTCTCTCTCTCTCTCTCTCTCTCTCTCTCTCTCTCTCTCGTGCGCGCTCAAAGATGTTGAACGATTCAGGTTAACAGCTAAAGCAGGTTTGTGCTACTTTTTGGATTTTTGGAAAAACAAAAGTTTTGTTTTTCTGTACTTTTTTCTTTTTCTTTTTTTTGGTCTGTTTTCGTTCTGCTAGCGATACCCTGTCTTCCCTGTCTTTGCCCATGTACGAATTTGAACTGCTCAGCGAGTTGTTTGGTTGAACTGTTTTCCTCTCGATCCGCTTCATTCCCTTTCTCTGATAGTCCTTTTTGTTGCTGTGCTGGCTCTGTGTGTGTGTGTGTGTGTGTGTGTGTGCGCGCGCGCGCGCGTCCGTGTGTGTATGTGTTTGTGTGCGTGCGTGCGTGTGTGCGTGCGCGCCTCTTCACTCCTCACCCCTTCTCTTTGTTTCTTGCTGTCTCTCTCTGGCAGTCTCTCTCTCTCTTTCTCTTACTTTCGCTCGCTGTCCTCATTTACTCACGCACGCACGCACACAGACACACACCACACACACACACACACACAGAGTCAGACTGATGGACACGCACACACAGACACACACACACACACACACACACACACACACACACACCACTCCTCATCCCCTCGCCACACACGCACACACGCACATTCTCCAAACTGTTCGGCCATTGCGCCTCACGCGCATAAAGATAGTTGGACTGGGACGGAAGCAGCCACGCATGCATTGTACTTTTTCCTGACACGTCGGGGAAAGGTATCTAGATGGGAAGAGAGGGAGATATAGATGGTGGTGGTGGTGGTGGTGCTGCTGCAGTAGCTGTGATGATGGTGGTGGTGGTGGTGGTGGTTGGGTGATGGGGGTAATGATGCTCCCGGCCTATGATTAAGACGACGGCGACGAGACTTGTTTACATTCTCACAAGACAAGTCACGCTAATGAAAAGTCAACATACCGACAGTTGAAAGGCAAAGAAGTGGGGAGAGGGGGAGAGAGAGAGGGAGAGGAAGTGGATTGGTTATTTGGCGGAGATGGTGGTGGGTTGGGGGGGGGGGGGGGAATGTGAACGCGGTATGTTTCGGTAAAAGAAAGAAAAAAAAAATTCGCTGCTGCTGAAGAAGAAGAAGGAAAAGAAGCACGTGGAAAGACATACCATAATCTGACCACGCGAAATGGAAGATGATTATGTGGGAAGGGGGTGGTGGTGGTGGTGGTTGAGGATTTTCTTTGGATTTGATTTTTTTTTTTTTTTTTTTTTTTTTTTTAAAGTACATCTTCTCTTCCACCTTCCTTCCGTCCCTCCCCCCACCCACAGCCCCGTCCCCCCCACCCCACCACCACCCTTTTCTGCAGCAGCTGGTTCCGATGTTGATGGTTCCTTCTGCCTTACTACAGGCTGCATTGTTTTGTTATTTTTCTTGTGTTTGGGGGTGGGGAAGGGGAGGGGAGGGGGGTTGGGGTGGAGAGGTGTTGTCATATTTGGTGTGGTTTGGGAAAGGGAGAAACGTATGAAGCGATGGGAGGGTGGTGGGTTTGTTGATGGAACAGTGGTGGTAGGTAGGTTCTCTCCCCCCCCCCCCCCCTTTTTTTTTTTTTTTTTTTTTTTTAAAGGGCAAGCGCATACCCCGTTGTTGTTGGTGTGTGTCACAGTGTGTGAGGTAGGGGAGTGGGTGTGGTGGTGGTAGTGGTAGTAGTAGTGAGCAGGTACAAAGCGCTTAAACTGACAGAGCAAGTAAGGTTTTGGTTGTGTGTTGGGGGTGGGTGGTAGGTTTCAGTTTTCGGGTTGTTCCAGCAGAGTGCCACGTCTTCACAGCTTACTTGAGTAGCAAGCTACTTGGTCCAGCATAGTAGTAGAGTTTTGAATTTTGAGGCTGACAGGGGGAAGAGTGGAGGGGAGGTGTGTGTGTGTGTGTGTGTGGAGGGGGAGGGGGGTGTTACAAGGTATGTAAACACCTGCCCTCTCCGACGTCGTCCCCAACCTCCCTCCCTCTCTTTCCTTTTTCCCCCTCCCTCCCCTCCTCACCTTACATCCCATCTACCCTCTTATCCCCCCTCCTCTCCCCCACGTTGCATCTGATCTCCTTCCCTTTCCTCCTGTTCCGACGTTTCTTTTTGATTAACGAAGTGCTTTTTCTTGTTTGTTTGTTTTGTATTTTTATGTAATACCTGCATTATCACTGTTTGTTTTGAGCTAGTCGAATGGGGGAAAAAAGAATGGAACCCAGATTATACTGGCATGGGAACTGGGGAGGGGGGTGGAGGGGGGGGGGGGGAGGCGGAATGAGGGAAGGAATGAGCGGAGAGAAAGAAGGAAACAAACATAACTAAACAAAAGGCGCAACTCTAATAACCCCACCCCTCACGCGCACGCACACGCGCGCACGCACGCACACACACACTCGCATACACAAATAGGTTTAAACTGGTATCAGAGGAAACGTGCGCAAGGTGAAGATGAAGATGGGGCAGCGAAAGAGTCGAGAAAGGCGGTCATTAAAAAAAAAAAAAAAAAAAAAAAAATATATATATATATATTAGATACCCACTTTTTTCTTTTCCCCGACGCGGGAGGAGTGGTGTGGCGTTCATATATATATCTGTTTGTCTGTCTGTCTGCCTCCCTCCCTCCCTCTCTGTAAAGTGTTGGAAAAAAAGGGGTGTGGTGGGGTTATATTTTCCCTCTACCCTCATAAAAATCAAGCAAACAAAAAAATTAAAAGAAAACAACAAAAAACAAACAAACAAACAAACAAATACAAAAAAAAAAAAAAAACAACAACAACCCCAAACAACGCTTTGCCTCTACCCATTCTCTCTCCCCTTTCAACTCGCCCCCTCCCTTTGTCTCTTGTCTCTCTGTGTTACAAAGAACCTTCTTCAGGAAGACCAATAAAGAACGACAACACGACAACAACAGCAACAACAAAAAACCACCACCACCAGATAGATAATGTGCCAATACCATTTTGACCCACATTGACTGATTAGCAGGATGACTGGTCCAATTGTTTGCAAGGTTTGTTTTGAGGCTTGTCAAATATAAGTTCACTTATTGCGTTTTTCATTGATTAGTTATTTTTTCAAGTGATGGTTTTTTTTACTTCTTTTATAGCGCCGCGGCGCCGATTGAGGTGAAGTTTATGACGGTTAATAAAAACCACCACACGGTTAATAAAACCACTACTGTCTTCAGGGCTGAGTGATGGGCTGTCCCATTTTCACTTGTTTTTTTGTTTTGTTTTTTTTTCTTTCTTTCTTTTCTGTTCTTTTTTTTTGTTGTTGTTGTTCTTGTCGTTTTTGTTCTTATTGCTGTGTTGCTGATAATTTGTCACCTTCTGCTTCGACAGTTTCATTTTGTTTCGGTTTGATTGTTTGTCGTAACAAGTGAACCAGATGGATGCGCGCGCGCGTGTGTGTGTTGTGTGTGTGTGAGAGAGAGAGGGAGAGAGAGAGAGGGAGTGAGTGAGTGTGTTTGTGTGTGCAGTTCTGAAGCAGGATATGCAGTAGTGGCTTTGTACACGCGCACGCATGTATGTGATAAGTGGGTGGGTTTGTAGAAAGACGGTCTTTTTGGGGAAAAAAAAAGCGCTTACACACAGTCTCCATGTATGCATCCACCCACCCACCCACCCATCCATCCGTTCATGCACGCATCCGCCTATTCATTCATTCGTTCGCTCTTCGCTCGCTCACTGACTCATTCATTCACTCACTCAACCACTCACTCACTCACTCATCAGCTTCCTACCAATCCGTCCAGTATTCTTCATTTACCTTTGTAATAATGAATTTTGACGTGTACGTTATTGTGTTGCAGGGGTGTTGTTAGTTAGCACGAGCGGTTCTTCGAACCCCAGCACAGAAAGATGAGTGCCGCCAAGATGGTGGCCGACTCCACTCAGTCCGACACAGACAGCCGTAAACACCGCCACAAGAGTTCGGGACGCCGGGAGAAAAAATCGAAAAAGGAAAAGAGAAGAGTGGGTGAAAATTTGTCTTGACATTATTGTATGAATATGTGATGTGTTTGTTCGTTTAGCGTTTGTTTTTTTCTCTCTGTGTCTGTGTCTCTGCATCTCTGTTTGTCTGACTCTCGCCCTCTGTCTTTTTCTGTCTCCTTGTGTCTTTCTGTTTCGGTCGCTCTGTGTGTCTAACCCCTCCATCTCTCTCTCTCTCTCTCTCTCTCTCTCTGTGGGTGTGAAACAGTTGTAGAACTGAGATACAGTTGCCAAATTGCTTCACTGTGATACGTTGTGTGTGTGTTTGTGTATTGTTGCTGTTTGTTTTGTCGTTGGTATTGTTGTTCAGTGCGTGCAGTATTACCTTATTGTTATGACTTTTTTTTCCTCAGCTGGTTTACTCTGGCAAACAAATGGTCTGGTTTTTTAAATCTTTTCGGTGGTGTTTGGTTCTGATTGATTGTTTCGGTGTTGTCATTGCTGCTGTTGTTAGTTCAGTGCTTATGAAAGATCCTGCCAGCACACGCGCGCGCGCATGTGTGTGTGTGTGCATTTTTTTTTGTTTTGTGTTCCTTGACCTCTGGCTAAGTCTTGCTGTCAGTCAGGCGGAGCACGTGCTTCACGTAATCCGGGCGAGGAACACTGACAAAAGAAACACTCTCACTCCAGTATTCTTACCACGCAGGCGCTGTCTCCCTTTGTCATGAGTCGTGTGCAGCTGGCATGGATCCACTGGGAGGGGGTATATAATAGAAACCATAAGTGTTGCGTGAAACTCATTTACAAGACCAACAAACAGAAAAGGCATGGTATTTTCGCATTCCGAGAACCTACCCCTCCACCCCGCACACCCCCCACCCTTCACCATCCCCCTTGACAAAAGGACGAACATGCTACACATAATGATGATGTTTAAGGTTTGTTGGGTTTTTTTTTCTTTCTTTTTTTTTTTGTTTTTTTTTTCTCAATTGCATTACGTTGACGGGGAAAAGAAAAGAAAACGTACAACAAAAACAACAAAGCTGCCAAAGGGATAATGGAAGGGGAAAGGAGAGGGCGAGATTCCCTGGGCCCCCACCCCCTTACCCCCCACCCCCTCCGCCCCGCCCCGCCCCGTGGAGGGAATTAAGGTGGTGGTGGTAATGACAATTCTGCGGTTCAAGTGTGGCGAGGGAGAAACCTTTTCTAGTGCTGATTGATGGCCAGTGTTTCTGATTCCCAATTGCTCCATTTGTTATACCCCTGTGTCTCTCACATGACAAGGGTTGTCGTTGTTGTTGTTGCTTCTGGACTTGGTGTCGTAGAATAACAGGTCTTTTTCCTCTCGTGTTTTTTTTTTTTTTTTTTTTTTTTTTTTTTTTTTTCATTCATTCATTCATTCATTCATTCATTCATTATGATGATGATGATGATGATTATCATTAATAATGACAACAACTGGACATTTATCAGCGCTTTATTATATTTTTAATATGCATAATTTTAAGTACGTTGTATCCTTCGGTTATTACTCGGAACAGAATCTGTCAAGTAATTGGTAAGTTTCTTGCGTAAAGAATGGTGCGTGCGAGATTCTGGATATGAACCAGACGGACAGACGTGCATATAGTGCGATAGGGAGGCTGTGGGGGTGGGGGTTTGGTGGAAATGCAGCTGTGTAAGTGAGATTTAGTCTGCACCAACCCTCTACGTTTTGTCCATTGGCGAGGCGGGGGATTGAGGGGAGGGGGGGGGGGGAATCAGTCAAAAGAAAGAAAGTATAACATAAAACACCTCCAGGAGAAGGGTGAAGAAAAAAAAATGTGATGAGGATTGGGGATGTTGGAGGGATTCCGTGTTTGTTCACCCCCCCCCCACCCCCCCCTTTTTTTTTATGAGGGTGACGCAGTAGCAGTGCGATAAACCAAGTGTGATATATATTGATTGATATGGATACTTATATAGCGCCCATCCTCGGTCGGAGACCAAGCTCAGCTCGTTTTTTAGACTTGCTTTTGTCCTCGTTCCAAGCCATCCTAAGCCTGTGTTATCTCCCCCTCTCTCCCTTCTCTTTGGCTCTCTGATGTTTGCGTCCATCCGGACCCTGCCCACGGAAAACAATGAGGAAAAAAAGGTGTTCGGTTTTAATTTGTGATCGTAAGGTGAAAAAAAGGTGTACATGTGTTTTAGGTGTATCATCAGTAGTTGTTTTTTCCTGTCCCTCTACCTTATGCTCGTGCTAAATTTAATGTACACTCGTGTGTTTGAACTGTTTTTATACGGTTCCTGAGTATTCGTTTTGTCTCGTCTCCCCCACCCCCCTCCGTCTCCATTTAACCTTCCCCTTCGTCATAGACACTACAGCATGTTAATGTGTAACTTAACGTGTCCACTTGTTTGAAGCGAACTGTGTATCCATAGGATGCGTACATCGTTGTTCAGTGTGAATTTCTTCCCTTCCACCTCACACTCCTACCTCCCACCAGAGACGGTACAGCATGTGAATGTGTGCTTGTTGTTTTTTTTTAACCGAACCGTATCCATAGCATGCGTACATCTTTGTGTATTTTCTTCCCCTTCCTCCTCCACCCTCCCATCAGAGATGGTACAGCATGTAAATGTGTGCCTTAACTTATCCTTTTATTTGAGCCGAACCGTATCCATAGCATGCGTACATCATTGTTCAATGTGTATTTTCTTTCCCTTCCACCTCCACCCTCCCAACAGAGACGCTACAGCAGCAGCAGCAGCCGGAGTCGGAGTCGGAGCCGGAGCCGCAGTCGCAGTCGCAGCAGCTCGCCGGACAGCCGACGCACGAAGAGCGCGTCCCCGACGCACCGCAGCGGCTCAGAGGAGTACGACTCGGACATCGACCTGCAGAAGGAGCTGAAGCCCCTGGGCGCCTACCTGAAGACCCCAGCCCAGCTGCTGGACCAGATGCTGCACTCAGTGCGCGGCTCCAGCCTGCAGCGGGCCTTACCGGACATCCTCAAGGTAAGAAAGGTGCTGCCAGCCTGTTCCACACTGGGCTCTTGGAGGAATATGGCAGAGTGGGTTATGAAGACGCTCAGCTTGCAATATAGAGAGTCTCGTGAGGGTGTGGGAGGTTCGAATCCCGTTCTCGCCCTTCTCTCTTTGGAGGAAGGTGGCAGAATAGTTTAACAGCTCATCTGCCAGTACCGAGCCTGTGAGGGTCTGGGTTCGACTCCCGCTTTCGCCCTTTCTCTCCCATATTTGACTCGAAAATCAAACTGAGCGTCTAGTCATTTGAGTATGAGATGATAAACCAAGGTCCCGTGTGCTGCACACATTTGGCGCACTGGAAAAAGAACCCATGGCAACGAGAGTGTTGTCCTCTGGAAACATTCTGTAGAAGAAACCCACTCCGATAGGTACACAAATATATAAACATGCACTCAGGGCCTGACTAGGCGCTTTGGGTTATGCTGCTGGTCAGGCATCTGCCAAGCGGATGTGGTGTAGCGTATATGGATTTGTCCGAACACAGTGACGCCTCCTTGACAACTGAAACTGAAACAGAAACTCACATCGCAGACTGACGTACATTTTGGCCACCTGCAAAGTGAGAACCACGTGTGTGATCCATGGTTTCGCCACTGCAATGGAAATTCAATTCATTTACAGCATAGTCTTTTGTGAAGAATAATGACTCCCATACTAGGAGACACTGGTTCTTAGTGCTGCAGACCTTGGGGGCTAGCTAGTTGACCTTGTGGGATCATCCCAGCGCTGACTTTCCTAAAGTCTTTTCGGGTCGGGTGTAACTTGGGCAAGACACTCTCCACAGGAATCACATTTCAGCCCAGAAAGTCGGGACAACCGTTGCCTCCTCTGCTGTTCTGGTGGTCATTGTCGGACACGTTTGACTGTCATTCAGATTCTGCTTGGAGGGCTGTGGAAATGGATGTGACACAGAGAGAGTTAGTCTGTCGTATTTCCTTCGTCTCTTTATCCATGCGTTCATCAGTGTTGATTTTGTCACTTCCTTCCAGCTCTCCTCCACACACGGTACAGTAACCAGCAGCGGCTGCCGAAAGGACTTACTTTAACATATCCGTGTGTGTGCATGCGTGTGTGCGAGTGCGCGCGCACGTGTGATCTTGTCAGTGTGTGTGTGTGTGTGTGTGTGTGTGTGTGTGTGTGTGTGTTTCACTCGGGTGGCGCCATGACAGAATCGGTTTCGCCGTTGGGACTTCTGATCCAGTAACCACCAGTGATCAGGTTTTTTTTTTTTAGCCCAGTTTTTAACGTGTTGTGTGTGTGTGTGTGTGTCCTTTGTGGAAAGGGATTTTTTCTCCGATTTTCCTTCAACTCCACCCAGGTGTGGCAGGGTACCTGACTCCGGTTAGGGGGAAGGTTACTCGGTTCAAAGCTGCGGAAGGAGAGGATTGGGGCCCCGCCTTCTTGTGACCGACCCCTAGACACATGCATCCACTGTCCCGGTAAACCAAAAAGGCTGTAGGATCTTTAGCCTTTAATTTTTTTTTTTTTTTTTTTTTCACTCGGTTCCGCGAGTCCAGCCTGCAAGGGGGTCTGCCGGACAGATACATATATATATATATGTTGGTGAGGTGCTGATACTGTCCTGGGGGTACCTCTGGACGTGTTCTTCATGGTTTTGTCAGAGAGTGGGATGCTGGTCTGTTATATTTCCCAGGTCTCTCGTCACTCTATCTCTCTCTATCTCTCTCAGTCTCTCTCTCTCTCTCCTTTCTATTCATCACTTGTTCTCCCTTCCTCTCTTCCATCCTTCCCCCATCTCTCTGTCTGTGGATTTTTGTGTGTCCATCCATTGTGCAAGAAAGAAAATGAAGTTTGGAGTGAGACTTTTCCCCCGTAGCGTTCTCTCTCTCTGTGCGCGCGCGCGCGCGCGTGTGTGTGTGTGTGTGTGTGTGTGTGTGTATCTATGTGTGTGTATCTATATGTCTGTCTGTTGTGTCTGTGCATATATGTGTGTGAGATAGAGTGAGAGAGAGACACACAGGCACCGACACAGAGAATATATATATATATATATATATATATATATATATATATATGGTTTTTTTTTGTTTTGTTTTTTGTGCGTTTTGCTGCGAATAGTTTATTCAGACTAGGCCGTGGCTCCTCTCTGAAGGGTTTATTACAAAAATATTAAACGGATAGTAATTATGATACCAGTATAGACTCCAAATTAATGTAAACAAAATACGAACAAATGAAATACATGAATACGCTAAGAATAGGCAAGGTGGTACAAATATGCAACAGCCTCAGTGCTTTGTAGACAAATGCAGCCAAATTCGTCAGGACATTTTCAGTTTAAGATGCCGTAAGTAGGTTGAATCTGAAAAGACACGGGTTTTGATAATTCATTGGTTGAATTAATTTTATCCTCGGGTCATGTAGAACAGGGCAACAAAACAGTATATGGATATCATTTTCTTCAGATATATTGCATAAACGACACAGAACATTAACAGAACTATTTCTTTTGAATCTGTAGCGGTGGCAAGCAATATCAGACACACCAAACCCGAATTTAGATAATGCACTTCTCAGTTCTGACACACCTGTTCATATTATTCAAAATGTAAGGTTCTATATTATTACATGTCTTAAACAATCTGTATTCTAAAAACCGATCACAAGTTTGAATATGGTCGTGCACACAAGAGAGAGAGAGACACACACACACACACAGGGAGAAAACGCAACGGAGAAAAAAAAAAAAGCACAGTCACAAAAGGAGGGTTGGGACAGCAGCATAGTAGAGGAAGACGACGAGGAAAGAGGAGGTCATGGATGCAGACAGTGAGATTATACCCCCCCATCCTCCCAAACCCCAGCCCCGCACCCCTTTCTTCCCCAACCCCCGACCTTCTCCCCCATAGACAGGGGGGGGGGGGGACAAAAAAGAAATAAACAAAAACAAAACAAAACAAACCGAAAACCGAAAAAAAAAAACCGGCCAAACTAAAATTTGTGTTGAACGGCGATCTATCCTGGACCGGCGCTGGTTATCAGAGAGGATTTACGAGCGTCCTGTTGATTAAAGTGGTCAGTCGCTCCGCTAATGGATATTTATGGCCTGCTTCCATTCTATCCACCGCCCCCCCCCCCCCCCCCCCCCCCACACACACCCCTACCGCACTCTCCCAAGGCTTCCTGCAACCTTCTATCCCTGTGCCTCCCCAAAAAATGTCTCCCAGTACCCACCCAACTCTCTTTACCTTTCTCTTGTCTTATAAATCTGTCTTTCTCTTTTTCTCCACCCCGGTCTCTCGTTTTCTGTATGTGTGCTTGTGTTTCTCTTTCTCTCTCTTTTTCACTCTCTTTCTTTCTTTATCTGTGTGTGTGTGTGTGTGTGTGTGTGTGTGTCTTCCACTCTCTGTCTCTCTGTCACTGTCTTTCTCTCCCCCACCCACCCTCACACTGTGTGTGTGTGTGTGTGTGTGTGTGTGTGTGTGTGTGTGTGTGTGTGTGTCCCCGTCCGTCCGTCTGTCTGTCTGTCTCTCGCTTCACCCCTAGTCTCGTCTTACCCTATTCCCTCCCTCCATCTAGCCACCAACTAGCCATATCTGTATATGGTGGTTGTTGTTGGTGGTTTTTTTTTTTTTTTTTTTTGTACCTTCTGAGGTGGCTTTTTGGGTGGTCAGGGACAGAGTAGTAGGGGGAGAGGGAGGAATGCAGTGATCAGTTGAGTAAAGATTCTTCGAGGTTGTGGCAGATTTAGATTTTCTTAACATGAGTCGACAACTCTAGTGATAATGATGACTAGACCTCTAACGTAGGAGCGAGCATTGTGGTGGATGTATCTCAGAGTCATAAAGCAAAAGAAAAAACAGACGTACCACACAGCAAACGCACACACACACACGCGCGGGCGCGTGAACTAAGAGAGAGAGAGAGATTCCTTACACACATAAACATACCCCACTACAAACACTCTCATACACACACACACACACACACACACACACGCACGCACTCTCTCTCTCTCTCTCTTTCTCACGCACGCACGCACGCACGCACGCACGCACGCACGCACACACACACACACACACACACACACACACACACACAAAAACCACCTGTCGTAAGTATGAGCTTGCTATCCTGCACAAATTGGGCGAAAGGGGCAACTACCAGAGTATCTGCCCAGTTCTGTCAAAGGGCAGGTCATCAGGTACATGTATACACCAAACCGTGGTACTGTACGGCCAGCGACAGCTTTTTCTCTTTGAATAGATCATCAAGCTTTGCTGCTGCTTGTATGTGACTGCTAGCTGAAGGGAGGCGTCGTTCCTTTGATAAGCTGCTCATTATAAGTCATTGTATTCATTTGTATGTTCATATGACGTATTTAGGTGCATTTTGTGTGTGTGTGTGTGTGTGTGTAAAAGTGTAACGCTCTCTCTCTCTCTCTCTCTCTCTCTCTCTCTCTCTCTCTCGATAGACTGTTGGTGGCAGGAGTGGGAAAATCATATTCAAACGAATATTCAAGCTTTTCTTACAGGTTGTCTGTCTGTCGTTCATATTCACGAAATCACCAGTCATCAGCAGTTGTTGTGGGCAAAACACACATAAGTCACACTGCTAATTATGGCTATTATGCTACTTCCTTCAGTGAGAATACATGCACAGCAAATTTCCATTTCAAAAATAGATAAATGAGTAAACAAATCGATATCTTTTCGGGGTTTTTTGTGTCTTTTTTTTAACTGTCCTGCAACACATTATTATTATTATTATTATTGTTATTGTGATTATTATTAATAATGGGCCACGTTCGCCGCATGGAAGATGGTCGCATCCCAAAAGACATCCTTTATGGAGAGCTCGCCACGGGGCAGAGAAGCATCGGCCGCCCACAGCTGAGATACAAAGACGTTTGCAAACGTGACATGAAGGCACTTGAGATCAACACCGAGTCCTGGGAGGACCTTGCAGATGACCGCAACAGATGGAGAAGCACTCTCAAGAATCAGCTACGGATTGGTGAGGCCAATCTGTCCGCTGCTGCAGCAGAAAAGCGAGCTCACAGAAAAGGGACGGCAGCCGACAGACCAGCATCAGCTTACACATGTGATCGCTGCGACAGACTCTCTCTCGCATCGGTCTCTGTAGTCACAGGCAACGCTGCGTCGTCCAAGCAGACAGCCCAGTTAGACATTAGGTCGGATATACTCTATCCATGGTCAGCCATGACCGAAGGAGGCCTACTACTGTATTATAATTATTATTATTATTATTGTTAGTAGTAGTAGTAATGTTAGTAGTGTTTTAATCTGGCTGTGAGTTTTATAAGGCACAGGCCAGGGACAGCTTTAGCAACCCCACTATAGGCGGGTAGACAGTGCCACCGTTTTAATGGATTGGTCACAGGGTTTGTTTGAGCGGAAGAAGGAATGGGGTATGGGGGGCGGTAGGGATGGGATGGGGGGGATAACAAGATTATACATTTCTTCTGGACGTGATTCCTTGAAGAAGCTATAAGGAAAAGGGAAAAGGCTTCGATCCTCCTCTAGAGGAATGCTGCACAGAAGGTTTATAACCTTTGCTTTAGAACCTGTTAGCAGATTTAACTGTTGTTCCGTTAACGCTCTTTTAGTTGTATCCCTCTTTTTTTTCTTTTTTTTTATCTTTTTTTTTAAAGATTCATAGGATTTAGAGAAGCGATTCTTTGATGGGTTTGGAACTTGTAGGTACAGCTGGAAAGTGATAGCAACTTCCACCCCACCTCGTCTTTCTTTTTAAAGTTTTGTACGCTATCGTGTTCTTCGTACGGAAGGCGGAAATAGATGTACTCACTTAACGGCGGACACACAGAAACTGCTTCAGCGCACACAAGCGTATGCGCGTATTTTCGGTATTTTCGCCATCTATGCCATGTGCGCACGCGCACAGACATCGAACACACACAGAGACACGCACACACACACACACACACACACATACACATATATACTCATACACAGTTTTTCTTTTCTTTTCACCCGATTTCTTTTGTGCCCTCGTTAAATATCACTTTGAAAAGTCATTAAACTGAAGAATGAACGAACGAACGAACGAACACCTACACACACACACACACACACACACTCGCTTTCGCACTCGCGTTCACATGGGTTGAAAAAAAAAAGGAAAAGAAAAAAAAGAAAAAGAAAAGGCAAGGAAGAAAAAGAAAAGAACAGGGAAAAAACCAGTAAAAGCAAAAAATGATGGCTCGTGATGAGAAACTCAAAAGATGAAAACGACGTTCGAGTCCGGTGTTACGTATTTGCTAACTGTGTGTTTCTGTCTATTGTTATTGGTCTGGGGTCCATTGCAAAAAGTTGGGATCAAATGGCTTCTCCTTTCATTACGATCGCAATTTGAGCTGGAAGGGGAGTGGAAATTATTTTTAAACGCGCTGCTTTGCGCCTTATTATTATTATTATTCTTTTTTTTTTCGTTTTCTTTTTTTTTTTTCTTTCTTTTTCCACTCCTCCTCCTGTCTCCGTCCCTGTCTGTCTGTGTGTCTCTTTCCCTTCGTCTGTCTCTGTGTCTCTCTCTGACTTCCTCTCTGCATAGTGTCCGTCTTTTCTTTTACAAATAATTATGAATATTTGTCTTTTTTTCAGTCTCAGCCTCCCCCTCTGTTTCTAGCCTTCCACCTTCTCTCTACTTTCTTCATATCTCTCTCTCAATCTCTCTCTCTCTCTCGTTCTGTCTCATGGACTCGCTCTGTCTCTCTATCTCTCTGTCTCTGTCTCTGTTTCTCTCTCTCTCAGTGTCTGTCTGTCTGTCTCCACTCCTTCTCCGTCTTTTTTTTTTTTTTTTTTTTTGCAAGTTGAACACAATAGTGACTTTTTTGTGTGTGTTGGCCATTAACACTTGTGTTTTGGAGCAGTTATTTTCTGAGCCGTAGGACGGAGGCAGGGATGTGTGTGTGTGTGTGTGTTGTATCAGAGAGAAAGTTTTATGGTGAGCTATACGTCGAGAACAGTGTCGAGAGTAATTATCTCGTCATCTTCGCTTTTACCTTTCGTTTCTCTCCCTCTCTCTTTCTCCCTTACCCCCCTTCCTCTTTCCTTCCTTTCTTCCTTCCCTCCCTCCCGTCTCCTTCTCGTCCTGTGTGTGTGTGTGTGTGTGTGTGTGTGTGTGTGTGTGTGTATTTCTGTCTCCCACTACCTCCCTCTGTATGTCTTGTCTGTCTGTCTTTGTCTGTCGTGGTCTCCCTGTCTGTATGTGTCTCTGTCTCATTGTATGTCTGTTTCTCTGTATGTCTTCTTGTCTGCCCTCTCTTCCCCCCCCCCCCTACCCCCCACCCCCACCCACCCCCATAAATTCCCCCCCCCTACCCCCCACCCCCACCCACCCCCATAAATTCGTGACTCTCCCCTCCCCTCTTCTGTCTGTCTGTCTCTCTCTCTCATTGTCATCACCATCACCATCGTCATCATCATCATCGTCATCATCATCATCATCATCATCTTCTCCTTCTGCTCCTCCTCCCCCCTCCTCTCCCATCTTCTCTTCATCTGCTGTCACAGCAGGCTTGGGAGTGGCGATAAAACTCTTGAGCGCTCTGATTAAGTTTCATAGTTTTTGTATTTAAACTTTTTTGTTTGTGTGTTTTTTTTTGGTTTTTTTTTTTTTGGACCACTTCGAAAGTAGAACGATTGATTGGTGAAGGGAGACTAAAGAGAGAGAGAGAGAGAGAGAGAAGTCGGGGGAGGTCGGGAGAGTAAGGCGAGCGCATGTGTGTAGGTGGTTGAGGGTCGAGAGAGAGAGAGAGAGAGTTGACTGAAGAAGCGAGTGATATTTTTTTCCTCCCCACGCCCACCTGCTTTCCCCCACACCCCCTTCCCCCTTACGTTACGTCATGAACAAAATTACTATCGACAATCTCCCCCCCCCCCCACCCCCCAACAACGTGACGTCACGAACAGAATTAGTTTAAACAAAGGAGACCGAGTATAATAGAATATTTCAGAGAGATTAACTTCGTACATCACTGAAACGTGTAGTGAGTAGAGCCATGGTAACTAGGCGATGTTTAAACGATCAGAGATGGTACCAGTTGATTCTTTCATTGGTTGCTAGTACTCCTGTGTTGGACTGTGTTAACTTTCTTTCTTTCTCTGTTTGTCAGTTTCTTGCTCTCACACACGCGCTCACATACTCACACACACACACACACACACACACTCTCTCTCTCTCTCTCCAACCTCCGGCACTTCACCCCCGCATCCTTCTAAAGCGATATATATATATATATATATATATATATATATATATATATATATATATATATATATATATAGATAGATAGAGAGAGAGAGAGAGAGAGAGAGAGAGAGCGTCCGTTTGTACTCTCTCTCTCTCTCTCTCTCTCTCTCTCTCTCTCTCTGTGCGTGTCTCCG
>NC_134895.1:21628812-21643812 GCF_041734735.1 Babylonia areolata
GTCTTGTCTCTGTCTCGCTTGTTGTTTCCGTCTTCGTCTGTCCCCCTGTCTGTCTTGTTCCCCCTTCTACTTTTCATCTCGTTCCATGTGCACACCCCCTCCCCCACCTCTCTCTCTCTCTCTCTCTCTCTCTCTGTTAGTCTCCTTGTCTTTTTTTTTTCCCCTCTCAGCATCATGTCTTTCACTCTGCCTCACAAAATTGCTGTAAGTTCAAAACATTACGTTTAAGAGTGTTTCGTGTTATCTTTGTCCCCGTCTCTCTCTGTCTCTCTGTGTGTCTTGTCTCTGTCTGTCTGTCTGTCTGTCTCTCTCTCTCTCTCTCTCTCTCTCTCTCTCTCTCTGTGTACTCCGTACCCTTCTCCATTATTTTTTGTCATCCATTCGTCTAAAGGTCTATTTCTCGTTTTTTTCATTATCTTTCTCTGTACCCTCCCCCATCTCTCCTCCTCTCATGTCGTTCAACCTATTTTCCTCCCTCCCCTCTTCTTTTTCCTCTGTACCCTCCAAGTTCACACCTTCGTTCTCATTACTGCCTTTTGGTTTGTCACTTTATTATTATATTATTTAGTATTATTATTATACAAAATATTTATTATTATTATTATTTAATTTTTTTAAAGAAAAATACACAAGCTGCACTGGTATCGAGAACATTGTCTAATTAGCCTTGGTGACGAACAACCATGGTGCTTCATATGTGCCGTTAGTTAGAGGAGAGGCCAGTGGCGCCTGCAGCTGATGAACACGTGACGGACATGTGTGCACAGGGCGGCGGTGGCCTCAGATTTTGAAGCACGCGCTGGTGAGGGAGAACTTACTGTGATGCCGTTTGGAGAGAAAAAAGGGGAAACAGAAGAGGAAAAGTTGTGTTGTTCAGGTGTTATTTGTGTTCTTCGTGTGTTCTTCGTCTAATCGGACTTCATCAGTGCCTTATTTCCTTTCTGCTTGGATGCTCTTGACGACCTCATCTTTGGACCTGCCCTTCCCCCCCTTTCTTTTCCTCTCTCTCCCTATCCCTTTCTGCTCATTTCTTTTCTTTTCTGCCTTCCTCCATCCCCCCACCTCCCTGGCCCTGTCTCTTTCTCTTTATACTCCTGTGCTGTTCCTGTCACCGGGTTACTGTCTTTCTCTTGGTCTCTGTCCATTTACCCTCCCCTTCCCTCTTCTGTCATTCTTTATATCTCTCTGTCCCTGTGTCTTACACCCTAGGCGGTTCAGCTTTTTTTTTTTAACTGAGATATTCAAAGTGTGATTGAGAATTTCCAAATAATGATTATCGTAGATCTGTATCACATCCTGTTGATACGGACCGTAGGCCTAATCAATAAACCTTTCAGGTTTGTCTGAGTCAATTATCCACGTTCTAGTCTTTGCCCGCTTGTCATCTGTCTCTCCCTCTCTCTCGCTATCTCTTTCGGTTTTTCTTTGTCTCTGTCGTTCGCTGTCTCTGTCTTTTATCTCCCTCTTTGTCTCTAGGTGTCTGTCTCTGTGTGTGTGTGTGTGTGTGTGTGTGTGTGCATCTTCTTTCTAGAATTGATAACTTTATCCCCTCGTTCTTCTTCGGACAATAATTATTGTCGAGTAGAGGGTGTTGTCGACCATGTCAGCCGAACGCGTGCGGCCTTTCCTTGCAGAGCGCTGCATTTTCGCTTGCCCGCTCACGTCTCGACCAGCACCGTCTCTTGGGGGTGGCGGCGGCGAGGACTCGGAAGCAGCAAAGGGGGCGCAAATCGTGTGAGACTGGCCAAGACGGGATTCTTCCCAGTACAGTTTCTCCCAGACAAAAAAAGTCCAACCCAGTCCGGTGGCAAGCGGCGGAGAAGAGAGGAAATCTCTTATCACACCTCTGCTCGCTGCTCGTTGCTTGCTGCTTGCTGGATGAGAGAGGTTGATAGGAATCGGATGATCCACTTTTTCTGTCAAGAAGGGATGGAGAAGAGGGATAGGAAGGAGATGGTGAGAGAGAGAGAGAGAGAGAGAGAGGTGTGGGTGAGTTGGTGAGTGAGATAAAGACATAAAGTGAGTGAGACATATAAGGCCTAGAGAGAGAGAGAGAGAGCGTGTGAACGAGAGAGGAAAAGTTGGAAGTGCAAGATGTGAAAAGGAGGGAAAGACACACACGCGCGCGCATACACTCACGCACACACACACACACACACACACACACACACACACACACACACACACACACACGGGAACAAAGGAAAGTTGGGGGAGGTAATTATGGCCCCCTGTCCTTTTCCTGTGTCCTTACCTGTCTTGTCCTGCGGGTTTTTGTTTTGTCTTCGTTTTACCCCCCAGTCCAATGGCATCGAAGGTGAGAAGAAGAGAGCAGTGTGTGTGTGTGTGTGTGTGTGTGTTTATGTGTGTGTGTGTTTATGTGTGTGTGTGTGTGTGTGTGTGTGTTTGTTGGGGATTGGTGGGGTGCGTGTGTGTGTTGGGGAGTGGTGGTGGGTGGATGGGATAGCAGAGATGGGGTAGGAGTGGTCAGTGATGGGTGGGGGCACAAGACAGAATTAAGGGAGGCTGGGTGGGTAGGGTGGGTGAAGGAGTGTAGTAGTGGTGTGGTGGGTGAATGGGTGAAGACAGTGCGGTGCTGGAAAGAAAGGAAGGAAGGAAGGAAGGAAGGATGGTGCTGTGCACGTGAAACGGTCACTCGTCAACAATACCAGCTGAGTGCAATGAAAGTTTCATGGCGGCGTGGCTAGTCCGGCGTCACTGGACCCCCCGCTCCCTCCCTCTGTTCTGTCCTCATACCCCCCGCCCCCTCCCCCCACCTCGCACTAAAATCAATATGGCTCAATTTCTCTTCCTGTTCTCGTTCTTGTCTCTTATCCGTCTTCTTTCTTCTGCTTCTCCTTCTTCATCATCTTGTTGTTTTTCATCATCATCATCATCATCATCTTCTTCTCTGTCTTTTTCTTCTTCTTCTTCTTCGTCTTCGTCTTCTTCATTACCATCATCATCATTACCATCAATAATAATCATCTTCTTGTTCTTCTTGTTCTCGTTCTTCTGTTTCATCATCATCATCATCATCATCATCATCAGCATCTCCTTCTTCTCCTTCCTCCTCCTCCTCTTCTTTATCTTCCAGACCTAATCCTGTTACTATCGCCCCCATAACCTCTCTTTTCACCGGTCTCGTCTCTACCTTCCATCCATGCCTCTCTCCTCCCCAAACTCATGTCTCCCTCTCGCCCTTCGAATTTTTTCTGTCCTCTATCTCTGACCACTCCGGTAATGTGTGTGTGTGTGTGTGTGTGTGTGTGTGTGTGAGCATAGCCAGTGAAAACAGATGAATCACGTGAGGAAGTGTGGAGCTCCCCCTCCGAACCTCCTACCCCCCCAGGCCCCCCCAACCTCCCCAAACTCGTCGTTTCTTGCCGTCTGTCCCGCTATCTTTTGCTCGGTTGTTGGCCAGATTAAAGTTTTTTGGGGTCCTGTTTTGCAATAAAAACAGATGGCCAGCTTTCATGTTCATCTTTAAGTGTGTCTCTCTCTGTCTCTGTCTCTGTCTCTGTCTCTCTCTCTCTCTGCCTCCCTCTCCCCCCCCCCCCCCCCCCCCCCCCCCCAATCCCCCCCCACCACCCCGTCTAGCTCGAGAGAGAGTGACAGAAGGAGGGGGAGAGGAGGAGAAAATAGAGAAAAGAAAACTATAAAACACGAGCCCTGTTCTATCTCCCTGTGTGTGTGTGTGTGTGTGTGTGTGTGTGTGTTTTCACGTTAGAACTAGAAAAATGCCTGACAGTGGAGCACTGACACGTGTGTGTGTGTGTTGTGCATGTATCTGTGTGATGCTAGCCCGGATACGTCACTGTTTTTTTCGCGAACGAAAGTGATAGATAATGTGAAGTTTGTGTGTTGCATTAAACAAGTATGTATGTATTGGTGAGCATGGTGTGTGTGGGGGAGAGGGGGATAGGGTGGGGCGTAAATGTGTGCGTCTGTGTGCGTGCGTCTGTGTGAGAATTGGCTCTGTCTCCCAAGTTTCTCAGCCCACACCCCCAGCCTCCTTTCCACCCAACCATTTCGCCTCTTTCTCTCTATTTTACACACGCGCACACTCTGGCAGTACATACATACATACATATATACATACATGTACCTACGTACTATGTACGTAATGTGTCTTGCATTGTGTCTATGCATACAGGGGGAGGGGGAGAAAGAAAGAGATTTGGACACACACGCAAACACACACACTCGCGCGCTCTCTCTCACTCACTCTCACAGTCACACACACACACACACACACACACACACACACACACACACACACACACACTCATTCACACACACACACACTCTCACAGACATAGACAGGCACACGCACACACACACTCACATACTCACTCACTCACTCACTCACTCACACGCACACACTCTCACAGAAACACGCACATTGACACAGGACAGTAGTTGAGTTGGAGAAAGAGAAAATGGGGTGTGGGGGGTGGGGGTGTCATGTGGGAGATGGGGGCGGGGCCAACACGGAGAAGACAGTGAAAATTTAAACGTCGTTTGAAGCGAGCACTGACTGAAAATTACATTTTACCCCCCACCCGCACCCCCCGTGATGAACGAGTTAGTTGGCAGCGTTCGATTTTACGATGATTGAGTCTGTGCACGGCCGCCTTTTAAACGATGTGTGTCTGTGTGGCACAGAGAGAGAGAGAGAGAGAGACAGACAGACAGACAGACAGACACTTGACAGAAAGGGGCGAGGTTGCCTTCTGTTGATCTCTCTGAGAACCCCCCACCCCCACCCCCCTCCCCAACCTCTCTGAGTCAGTCATTATCTTTATTGCTGAGAATATTTCCTCATTATCCCGTGATAGTCACTATGCAGTCTTTCACAGTCAGTCGTGAAGGCGTTTTAAAGTCCGCTCATCTGTCGTGAAACTGGAAGTTGGGGGTGTTTTTCCTCAAGCTGTACTAATAAGAGAGAGGAAAAAGACTGATTGATGGTGGAGAAATGAGAGAGAGAGAGGGAATATGACAAATTCGTTATTTCCGAAGATTTATTTTCCCTTTTTCTTCTCTCTCTCTCTCTCTCTCTCTCTCTCTCTCTCTAATACTTCCAGCCCTTTTTAGAGAGAGAGAGAGTGATGGGTGAGAGAGAAAGGTGGATGGAGATATGGCAATTACCTGTTCGTTATTTCCCAAATGATATAATAATGTATTTAGTGTGTTTTTTTTTAATTATAAATATCCAGTCCCTATCATTTCCCACTTGCAGACTTTGAATGTCTTTGGTGCACATTTCTGAGAACGTACTCTCATTATCATGCATCTGTCCTTACACACTCCTTGTCAGTAGTGAGGAGTTTTTTTTAAGTTCACGCATACCTGCTGAAATGGAGGGGGTGGACGGACGGACACACACACACACACACACGCACGCACGCACGCACGCACGCACGCACGCACGCACGCGCGCGCACACACACACACACACACACACACACACACACACACACACACTCACAGAAGGAAAAGGAGATGAGAACTAGACCAATGGGAATGAGGTACGGATGGGACACACACACACACACACACACACACACACACACACACACACACACACACACACACTAAAATCACTCCTAGCTAGGGTTGTGTGTGTGTGTCTAAGAGAGAGAGAGAGACAGACAGACAGACAGAGGTATACAGTAGCGTGAGAGGGGCAGAGTGGAAGGTGATGGGCAGCACGAGGGAGGGAGGGAGGGAGGAAGGGCAAGGTCCCGCGAGGCGCTTCTGGACCCTCATCAAATTTTTATGACGTTGATCAAATTCTTTTCGCTGGCTGGACCGTCCCGAGTCCTGTGAGCTTCCAACCTCCTCCTCCTCCTCTTCCTCCTCCTCCCTCCTCCCCTCTTTCTTCCCTCTTGTCATCATTGCCAACCCCCCCTCCATTCCGAGCCACCCTTCCTCAGCTCGCTCTGTGTGTGTGTGTGTGTGTGTGTGTGTGTGTGTGTGTGTGTCGCTCTCTCCCCACTCTCTCTCTCGCTCTCTCTCAGTCTCACTCACTTTGATGCTTCTAACTCCGACCTTGGCAATCTTGTTTAAAAAAAAAAAAAAAAAAAGAAAGAAAGAAAGAAGAAAAAGAAACAAAAGAGTGAGATGGTGGAGTGGAAGGGCTGCAAGGAGGGTGGGGGAAAGAGGGCGTTTAATGGTGACTGTCCAAGCGGAAGGAAAGGAAAGAACGGAAAGACACCACTGTCTGTCTGTCTGCCTCTCTGACCCTCCCTTCATCCATATCTATCTCTCCCCCTCATTGTCTCTCCCCCCCTCTCTCTCTCTTTCTCCCTCTCTCTCTCCCCATCCCTCTCCCTCCCTCCCTCTCTCTCTCCCCTCCCTCTCTCTCTCTCCCTCCCTCTCCCTCCCTCTCTCCCTCCCTCTCTCTCTCCCCCTCTTTCTTTCTCCCTCTGTCTCTCCCCCTCTCTTCCTCCCTCTCTGTCACTCCCCCTCCACTTTCTCACCCCTCCTCTCTCTCTCTCTCCCTCCCTCCCTCCCTCTCTCCCTCCCTCTCAAGGATAGTGGGGGAAAGAGGACGTTTAATGGTGGCTGTCCAGACGGAAGGAAAGCAAAGAACGGAAAGACACCACGGGTGTCTGTATGTATGTCTGTCTGTCTGTCTGCCTCTCTCTCTCCCCCCCCTCTCTCTCTCTTCTTCCCTCCCTCCCTCTTCTCTCCCTCCCTCCTCTCTCCCTCCCTCTCTCTCCTATCTCTCTCCCTCCCTCCCTCTCTCTCCCTCCCTCTGTCTCTCTCTCCCTCTCTCCCCCCTCTTCTCCTCCCTACCTCCCCCTCTCCCTCCCTCTCTCCCTCCCTTTCTCTCTCCCCCCCTCGCCCCCCTCTCTCTCTCCCTGTCATCTCTCTGTCGGGTGTATCATTTTTGTTGTCATTATTGTTGTTTTGATTGGTGTATGATGCATGGGTGTTTATATCTGTGAAAACCTTTACAACGTATGCGCTGCGAGTTTCCGGCATCATCATCACTGTCATCATCATCACCATCAACATCATTATCTTCACCATTGATAGTTATTATCATTGCTGCTAGTACTATTACCACTACAGCTAGTAGTAGTAGTAGTACTAGTAGTGTTCTAGATGTTGTTCCTGATCACGGTTATTATCATTACTGTTACCACCAGTACTGCTAGTAGTAGTAGTAGTAGTAGTAGTAGTGGTAGAAGTAATTGTGTTCTTGATGTTCTTTTTCCTTATCGCTGCATTCTCTCTATCTTAAACGTTTGTTGTTGTTGTTTTTGTTGGTTATTTATATTCTGTTTGTTTGTTCTTTCATTCCTACTTTCTGCTTTCCTCCTTTTCTGCCTCTCTGTCTCTCGCCCTTCATCTCCCTCCCGTTCCCTTGTGGGTCTGTATCACAAGTGATAGTAGGAAAACTGTACACGTTTGTGTGTGTTCTCCAAACATAAAGTCAACAAACATGTACTTACTCGTTGATTGAAGTGTCCTTTGTCATCCCTATCCCTCACCCTCACCCTCCTCTATGTGTGTGTGTGTGTGTGTGTGTGTGTGTGTGTGTGTGTGGTCATCCTCAACACAAACTGAAGACAACTCAACAAACACGTATTCGTGCGGGAGAGAGAGAGAGAGAGAGAGTGTGTGTGTGTGTGTGTGCGCGTGCGTGCGTGCGTTTGGAGAGAGAGAGAGAGGGTGAGGAAGCGGATGTTGAGGTCGGAAGGTTTAGTTGTACCTCTTATTCTGTAATAAATGCCTTGTTTCTATATTTTGAACCCATACGGTTTTGGGGTGTTTTTTTTTTTCCTTCTCTGGTCACACACACTCATTCGAACACAGAAAAACACACATGTGTACGAATACACACTCACACACACACACACACACACACACACACACACACACACACACACTTGTATCTTTTAAGTCACGAAGAACCTTCGCGTGAACACACGCACGCATACTACCAGTACACGCCCGTTCCTTCGAAAGAAATGGGTAGTCTGATTAATTTCTCAATACCAGATGAAAAAGAAAAAAAAATCATTAACTAATGTATACATGCTTTGGGCTGCTCCACACACACACAGAACCTTGGTACCACCACCAGGCAGATGTCTTTATTTAGTGATTACCAGTGCCATCTCAGGATTGGATCTGAACAACACAGGCCGAACGGAGAACCTTGTTGTTTTCATCATGTTTTTGTTGTTGTTGTTGTTTGTGGTTGCATTCCCATCCCTCCGTTTCTTCCTTCCCTCTCCCCGTTTCCACACTGATAATTACTTGTCTTATGATGTTAGAATGTGTGTGTGTGTGTGTGTGTGTGTGTGTGTGTGTGTGTGTGACACCTTATATTTATGTATATGTGTTCAGTCTTTGTTCGTACCGTATCATTACGAAGGGAGTGCCTCAAGGGCTCTTTGCTGTACATAGTGTATGCAGTTATGAAGGGGTGTGTGTCACAGAGAGAGAGAGAGAGAGAGAGAGAGGGGGGGGGGGGGGGAAGCGTGATGTGAATTCTGGACACTGGACAGCGTCTTTGTGATATGAGACACAGAGAAGCTAGGAAGCCAGTGACACACACACACACACACACACACACACACACACACACACACACACAGAGGAAAATAAACAACACCGGACCGGTCAAATCTTCGATTTTATTTTTCCGTCCCTGCCTCCCTCCTTACTATCTCCATCCCCGATACTGACACCCCACCCCCCACCCCCAAACCCCCTCTCTCCCCCCCTTTCGCCCCATTCTTCCCCTCTCTTGCCTCCTCATCTGTCTTCCACTTCCAGCTTGTTTGATTTCTCCCACCCCTTCCTTCCCTCCTCTGCCCCCCCCCCCCCCTCTCCCATCTTCCTCTTCCCCATCTCTGCCAGGACATCTCTCTCTCTCTCTGTCGCCGTCATATTCCACTCCTGTTGTCAGACTGGACAGTGTCCGCTGCGTTATGAGAGAGTAGTGGGAATGGGGGGGACAGAAAGGAAAAGGAGGGAGGTGGAATAAAACAGCCCTGACCTTTTGGGGCTTTTTTTTTCGCCTTTTTTTCGGTAGTTGTGTGTGTGTGTGTGTGTGTGTGTGCGCGCGCGCGTGCGTGCGTGTGTGCGTGCTTGCTTTCCGTTGAACTGAACCGTGTCTGTGTTTTTTCCTGCAGTATCTGTCTTATCTTGGTTGCATATCTTTTTTTTTCCCTTTCTTTATGTATTTACATTCATTCCTTCCCTCTCATTTAGAGTTTTTGTTTCTTCCTTCCGCTTTCTGTCTGTTTTCCTTCTTTGATTGTTTTAGGTCTTCTGTTTCTCTGTTGGTTTTTGTTGTTGTTTTTTTGTATTTTCCCCCCATTTCTTTCTTTTTTTTTTCTCCACCCCTCCTTCCTTCCTTCTCCATTTTTTTCCCTATCCCATCCTCCCCTTGCTTCCCACCGCCCCTCTCCCCCTCCCACCCCCTCCCTCCCTCTTACCAATCTCCTGACCTTAGTGTGGGTGGTCAGTCGACGCGTGGAGATGGCAGGGGCAATGCTCCCTCCCATCCCGTGCCCCCAATCCCCCCCCCCCTCCACCCCATACATCCCCCAACCCTCACCCTCACCCCTTCCTACTCGTGGTGGCATCATGCGTGCCAGAGGACGGTCGCAGCCCTTCCAGCCCCCACCCCCACCCCCTCCCTCTCTCTCTCTGTCGCTCGCTCTCTCGTGTGTGCTGTCTGTGCAACATGATTTGATTTGATTTGATTTGATCTGGTCTGTGGAGAGAATCAGACGAAGCGATGGAGTATACTTTATTGGACTGAGCTCTCTTTGTCTCTGTGTCCTTGCCATCTCTGTCTTTGTTTCTGTCTCTGTCTCTGTATCACTGTCTGTCTCTCTTCCTCCTTCCCTCCCCCCCCCCCACCCCCCTTTCTCTCTTTGTCTCTCTGTCTGTCTGTTTCGTGTGTCAGTTTCTCCGTCTGTCTTTCTCTCTCTTCCCTTTCTTTATCTTTTTGTCGGTCTCTCTGTCTCCATCTCTCCGTGTCTCTGTCTTCCTCCTCTCTCTCCCTGCCTCCCTTGTCTGTGTGACTGACTGACTCTGAATACATCTTTCCCAAGCACTGTGGTGAATTTAGTTTAAACGCAGTGATTTACCAGTTGTTGTAGATACACATTTCTTTTAGAACTACTTTAAAACGATTTTTTTTTCTTTCAAGAATTCTTAAGCTAAATATGAACTACAAAACAACAAGAACAAAAAGTATAAACACAGTTGCAGTTTCAATTACGGAAGTTCCGTGTGCTGATGCTCGCTTCCCATTGTCGACACAGGCGACACGTGCATGTCTCGCCTTTTGTTTGTTTTTTTGTTTCGTTTTTGTTTTTGCATTGTAATCCTTTTCGCTTTGCTTTAATGGGGGGCATTGGTCGGTTACACAGCTTGGGTCTTACTTTGATCTTGGCTCTTCTGCATGTATGTTCATAAAGGTGTAGTACCTTTTGTTTGTCTGTCTGTCTGTCAGTCTTTCACTCTCCCTCTCTCTCTGTGTCCCTCTCGCTTACTCGCTCGTTCGCTCTCTCTCTCTCTCTCTCTCTGTCTCTGTCTCTCTCTCTCTCACACACACACACACACACACACACACACACACACACACACACACACACACACACACAATCTCTTTTTTTCCTCTCTCTCTCTCTTTCTGTCTCTGTCTCTCAGTCTGTCTGTCTGACTCTTTTCCGTTCGTTCGCTCTCGCTCTCCCTCTTTCTCTCATTTCTTAGACTCTGTGTGCTTTTCTCACAGATAGAAATAGTTATGGCAGCTGAAATGCTATTATGGCGGCTTGTCGAATTTCACTTGGTTCGTATGTTTGAATGCTGGTAGTTTTCTTTCTTTCTTTCTTTCTTTCTTTCTAACTTTCAGTCAGCCTCTCTCTTTCTCTCTCTCTCTCTATCTCTGTCTCTCTCTCTCTCCCCCTCCCTCCCTCTCCCTCTCTCTTGCTTTCTTTTTTGTCCTTTTCTCTCTTCCTTTTTTTTCTGTTTCTTTTTTCCTTCTTCTTTTTTTCCCCCCTTTCTTTCTGAACTTGTGCACAAAACTTGACACTCGCGCGTGTGTGCGTGTGCTTTCTCGTTCGCCCGCGCATGCAGTGTGAATGACGCAGAGTATATTTATGTAGACATGGGTTTACAAATAGATCTTGATCGCAGTGGGTCTAAAAACAACCGGTTTTCCGTCCTAAGTTAATAAAACTATGACGTATGAGGAATGGACTGAGTTTGTAGGGTCTTCGCCCCCAAACCCCCCAAACCCACACCCCAACCCCCCCACCCCCCCACCCACACCCCCACGTCCCCATTTCCCTTGTTTGCATGCACGTGAATAAAAGTTAACCAAATCTTGCTCCTGTGAACTCTGCACATCACAGACATGGACATAGATGGGTAGATGAAGGGAGAGGGGGAGGTAGAGAGAGAGAGAGAGAGAGAGAGTATGCGTACGAGTGAGTGGGAGAGAGCGAGCGAGCAACTGAGAGAGAGTGAGAAAGGGTTGACTGTTTTATGGGTTTATTTTTGTCATCACCTTTGAAGATGAGATGGAGGGAGAGAGTGAATCCTGTACTGGTTGGTTCAGTTAAGTTTCGAACTGTCCTCTTTTAAAAAAAAATTTTTTTAACCCATTCACTACACCTCTGCTTCTAAAAAAAAAAACATAAACAAAAAACCCACTTTGTTCTTCCCTCCACTACACCTGTACTCATAACAAAACACACACACACACACACACACACACACACACACACACACACACACAAAACCATAAAAAAAGAAAATAGAGGGAGATGAAAGGTGGCACACACACTACGCAAAACACACACACAAAACCATAAAAAAAAGAAAATAGAGGGAGATGAACGGTGGCACACACACTACGCAAAACACACACACAAAACCATGAAAAAAAGAAAATAGAGGGAGATGAAAGGTGGCACACACACTACGCAAAACACACACACACACACACACACACACACACACACACACAACAAACAAGCAAACAAACAAAACAACAGCCCAAAAAATGAAACAACAAAAACAAAAATAGAGGGAGATGAAAAGTGACACACACACACACACACACACACACACACACACAGGGAGATGAAAAGTGACACACACACACACACACACACACACACACACACACTACAAAAACATACAAAAACACAAAACAACAACAAAACAGAAAAAACACTCTTGTCTGTCTGTCTGTCTGTCTGTCTCTCTCTGTGGCTTGGGAGAGAGAGAGAAACCTTCCAAACTCTGTTTTTTTTAGTGATTTGTTTCTTTAGTGATTCGAACCGTGATCCTCTTCCTTCTCTTTCTCTTTCTTATTAAATCGTACATCGAGTGTCCAATACATAGACGGAAGCAGAATGTATATGATCTATCTGAGAGAGAGAGAGAGATCTGACGGAGATTATTAAGTGGTGGGGGTTGACAGGCGTGTTTCCACCGAGAGAGACGTGTCTCTTTTCATTTCCTCTTGCCGTTTTGAATTTTAAAGCCTTTACGTTTACCGGGCAATCGATAGGGCGGAGAGGGGCAGGGGGAGGTGGGTTTGGGGCGGTTTGGGACTTTTTTGGGGGGGGGGGGGGGGGGGGATTCTGTGTTTTTTTTTTGTTGTTGTTGTTGTTGTTGCGACGATGCTATATGTATATAATATAGACGAGACCCGGACCCTTGGTGGGATGGGATAGATGGTAAGGGAATGAAGGGTTCTTTGAAAACTGGAACAGATTTTTGAAGGTGTGGTGGTGGTGGTGGTGGTGGTAGTTAGGGATGGATAAAGGATAAGGAAGCTGGGATGATTGGGAGGGGGGTGGGGTGGAAGTGGGGTGAAGAGGATGGTGGCGGGAAGGAAACTTTCAGTCGGCCCGTGGGGTTGGGATTGTGTGTGTGTGTGGAAGGGGTATGGTTAGGGGGTTGGTAACCGAAGATGGATATGAAAGAGGGTAGAAGAGAGCAGATTCCTGGATAGTGTGCTATATAAGTATCCATTATTATTATTATTATTAGATATAGGGAATGATCCTGACTCCTCACTACCTGTTTTAGAATACATACAAATTCTTCAGCCTTCTCTTGAGGGGACAGAAACCCTTTATCTTTCGTTTTGATAGGATAGTCTTGCAGAACAATGCCTGATTTCATTTCTTTCATTTTGGCCCACACGTTTTTTATTTCCATATCCTTATGGTCAGATACTTCATTCAAACAGAACTGTGACCAGTATTGTCTTTTTTTCTTGGGCTATGACTCTATTCACCTTGATTTTTGTGTAACACATTTCTTTATGAGTGGATAGTTTGTCAAATAAACAAAAGACATTAAGAGAGGAAGAAGAAATCAGTGACAAATATAGAGATCCTGTCCCACAAAATGATAATACAATCAACTCGGCAATAACTTACAGGAGGTAAAAAACAAAACAAAACGCTATTCATTTGTTGAGTAACAAAAATGTGTCAGTTGGTAAGGATGTAGTATCTTACACCATGTTAAACCATTTGCCAGAAAACTGGATAATTATATTACATACATTATTTCAAAAGTGCTGGGAATGTGGACAAATCCCTGAGGTATGGAAAACTTCCATTGTAACTCCTGTATTAAAACAGAGTAAACCTGGAACAGAAGCTTCGAGCTATTGACCTATTTCGGTTACCTCCCATGTTGGGAAAGTCATGGAGAAAATTTTAGATATTAGAGTGGTATATTACTGTGACAAAAATAGCATAATTCCGTCAGCTCAAACTGGATTCTGGAAAGGAAGATTTACAACTGATCATCTGACCCGTCTCACTACCCAAATTAAAGTTTTGTAAGCGAAAAAGTATCCTTGCGTCCTTCTTCGATTTTACTAAAGCTTATGACCGAGTATGGCATAGCAGACTGTTACTTAAGCTGAAACAAGTTGGTCTGTTGGGTCATGTTTTTTAAGTGGGAGATATACAGTGGCAAAAGTGGGATTAACTTTATCAACCTCTAGGTCTATAAACATGGGAATCCCGCAGGGTTCCATTATTTCTCCATTGTTGTTCAACATTGTGCTTTATGATTTGCACACATGTTTTTCATCATCTACCAAGTTGGCTCAGTATGCTGATGATATTGCTATATGGATTCAGACATCCTTGAGGAAAAGGACAAGCCTACATTACATCAATTATGTACAGAAACAGGGTGAACTCGATAGACTGAGTAGCTATATGCACTCTAATGGTTTTGAGTTTTCTGTAGAAAAAATACATTTGATCCTCTTTAATAATGGTCATAATCCCAGCAAGCTACCACGATTTTTGGGGGGGAGGACGTGAAATATTTTTCAAGTCGGAAATAAAATTTCTTGGGATCCTATTTACTTCAAAACTAAAGTGGAAGAAACACATTGATTCAATGGTGACTAAAGTAGTTAAAAGTTTAAATTTCTTAAAAATTGTAAGTCACTGTCCTTTGGGACAAGACTCCAAAATTATTTTACATTTAGCGACATCTCTCGTAAGATCAAGATTGACCTACGGTCAAGAAATCTTCTTTTCTGCTCCGCCGACGTTTCTAAAGAAGCTGCGAATAAGTGACAGTAAAGCTGTGAAACTGGCTTGGGGGTACCTGTGCATACTAAAACCTCAGAAGCCTATAAGCTTGCGGGTATTCTACCACTAGATGAAATCAGAAAATTAAGTTCTGCTAAATACATTGTGAGATGTACTGCAGTGGAGTCAGTAGAGTGGAGTTTAACGACCTATCGGTTTTACGCCCTTAAGGTCAAGTTGTTCGTAGCTGTTGTCTGTCCCAAGGGGGTGTGGCGTGGTCAAGGCATTGGTCCTGACAGCAGTGGATGATTTTGAGGAATTAAATATTAGGTCTGATATTGATTTTTTTTTTAAAAAGCAAAGAAAGAAAAAAAAAGCACAAAATAATACAAATCTACAGACCATTCGCACATATGTGTCAGATATTTTAGATTCT
>NC_134895.1:21651312-21671312 GCF_041734735.1 Babylonia areolata
AGGTTGGAGGGGAGAGGGTGGGGTTGAGTGAGGATAGAGGGGTGTAAGGAGAGAGAGAGAGAGAGAGAGAGAGAGAGAGAGAGAGAGAGAACGAACGGTTTATTGTGGTCAGGCCCTAGTAGCCCATTCACAAGGGGACATGGTGGGAAAAGGATTGTAAGCGCAAGCAATATAACGAAATAACGGTGACACACACTGCACAACTGTTCATGACATGGATACCACGACATGTGACCAGTTATATGTCATGCGAAGACAGAAGTACATATATTCCCAAATCTGTTACATCAGAAAAAAAACAACAACAACAAAAAACAAAAAAAGAACAACAACATTCAATTGGAAACAATCACACTGCAGTACCAGTTTATCAAGTTCTAATCAGAATTTCGGTTTATCAAGTTCTAATCAGGATTTCCTGAGAGAGAGAGAGAGAGAGAGAGGAGAGTGAGTGTGTGTGTGTGTGTGTGTGTGTGTGTGTGTGTGTGTGTGTGTGTGTATTTGCGTGCATGCGTGCCTGTGTGTATTTCATCTGCATTCCTTGACAAGTGTATGAGCTTTACGTCCTCGACGGATGGGATGGATCTCTTCGATGTATGTCAGATCGATCCTTTGCCATGCCTGGTCTACAGGTACTAAAATAATTTCCTGGTTATGATTCTGTTTGCGTCCCAGTGCAAATTGACTTGCCAGGGTTATCAAGGACAGAGGCAGGGTGAATCTTAGGACTCGTTGGTTATGCGCAGTGTTGGAACACATGGCGAATTTCTTATAATGAAGTGGGGGGTGGGGATGGGGGTGGGGGTGAGTGAGGGCAGGGTATGAAGGGGAGAGGGAGGGATTGAGATTTGGTGTGTGTGTGTGTGTGTGTGTGTGTGTGTGTGTGTGTGTGTGTGTGTGTATGATGAACTTAAATATTGTATACCATTGTGTGCATACGCTTCATCGACATCCCGTGATAAGTGTTGTGTGAGGACTGGTGATGCTGCTTTACGTCGTCGTCGTCGTCATCGTCGATGATTTTAGGGACGGGAGGGTGGCGGGCCGTGGGGAGGAGGATGTGCCAGGGGGCGAGTGGGAGGAGGTGTCTCTCCTCTCCGACGACGATCGGTCAGTCAGTCGATCGATCCTTAGCCGGACCGCCGGCCGGTCTACAGTTACTAAAATAATTGGCCGGTTATGTTTCTATTTGCGTCCCCCCCGTGCAAATTGACTGCCGTGGTTGCCAGGGAGAGAGGCAGAAAGGAGGAATCTGTTGGTAGACCGTCGGGTTGTGGACTGTGTTGTGTTGAGTTGTTTGTTGGGAGACGCAGGTATACGCCATTGGAGCAGTGATGAAAGTCTTTGAGCGGGAGGAAGGTTGGCAGACGGGAGTTTGGTGGTGGTGGGTGGGAGGAGTTAGGAGATAGAAAGGGATGGAGGAGGAGAAAGGGACGGGGACAGAGAGACAGAGAGAGAGAGAGAGAGATTGTGTGTGTGTGTGTGTGTTTGGAAGAAAACGCGCGCGCGTGTGTGCGTGTGCATGCCCAGACTTGAGACCTCTTTGATTTCTACCAAATATCATTAAGGAATTCGTGGGCACAAGGTGAAAATCATTTGTGTGTGTGAGAGGGAGAGAGACAGGGAGAGGAGATGGGTACAAGGAATGGGACACAGTGAAGAAGGGAAAGGGGGCGGGAGGGGGGGGGGACGAGACCGACACACACAACAAAGGCAGACAAAGAAAAACCAACCCAAAATAAACAGAGAAACAAAGAAAGAAAGAGGGTCGTAAACTGCTATAATCTCTGATCAGTCGTGTTGTTTTGGGAGGGGGGGGGGAGGGGAAAAGGAAAGAAGCAGAGAGTGATTTTCATTGAACTCCGTGCCAGCAAATCTTGTTTATTTTGACATTTTCTCTTTTAGTTGCTGGGTGTGTCGCCCGTCTGTGGAAATGTCATGTGGTCTTGCGGCAGGTGAATGTATCCCCAGGAGGAAGCTGTGTGTGCGTGTGCGCGTGCGTGCATACGTGTGTGAGTGAGAGGCAGAGATAGAGAGAGGTGTAGGGGGTGGGGTGGTGTGGTAGGAAGGGGGTGGGGGCCAAAGATGGAGAACAGTGGAGAGGGTTCAGAAAACAAAGAAGTGTGTGTGTTTATTATGTCTGTGGCAAGTTGGGTGGGGGTGAGGATGGGACGTGTGTGTTTGCGGCGCGTGCGCGACATGCGTTCTCTTGCTGCGGTGTATGTGCGCTGGCATGCTTCGTGTGTGTGTGTGTGTGTGTGTTGTTTGCACGCGCGTTTGTGTGTGAATGCGTGTGTCTGTGTGTGTGTGTGGAAGGCGTGATGGTCATGGGGAGGGGTTAGGGGATGGCGGTTTGGGGTGGGGTAGGGGGGGGGGGGGTGAGAATGAGGGAAATCCTGGAAAGACTGGCAGTATTGAGTGTCCCGGGCTGAGGAAATATCTGGAATATCGTGTGGCACAGACGGGAATTGTTATCTCCCTGTGATGTGGCTGTTTCTTTATTACATTTTCACTCGGACCCTGCAGTGAATTACGAGATGGGGTGGTTAGTGGTTGGCTTGATGGAGGAGGGGAAGCGGGGGGGGGGGGGGGGGGGGGGGGGATGGGAGGGTGTAGGAGGTGGTGGTGGATAGGTTGAGGAGGCTCGGGGTGCTAGGTGGGGAAGGGAGTGGGATGGTGTGTGTGTGTGTGGAGAGAGAGAGAGAAGGGGGGGGGGGGGGGGGGGGGTACATGAGTGGAGTGGGGTTGGGGTCGGTAAGGGCGTATAGGAGACAATAATCTTGTCTTGGGTTGTGATCTTTGAGGGGAAAAAAAAGGGGGTTTCTTTTTCCCTTTTTAATTAAAAAAAAAAAAAAAAAAAATTGCGTTGCCACGTTGACGCATTAATTTCTTTGTTTCGTTGTACTGTCTTTTTGTTTCACCTGAATACCAAGGAGGAACGTGTACAATGCGTTGTTGTTTGTTGTTGTTTTTTTGGTGTGTGTGTGTGTGTGTGTGTGTGTGTGTGTGTGTGTGTGTGTGTTCTCCCTGTCATCACTCGATACCATTGACTGAAGACGACGGAATTCTTGATAATCATGTTCAGTTGGTTATTCTTATGGCTCTGGATTGCCCTCCCGCACCCCACATCTCTTTCTCTCTTTGTCGCTCTCGTTCTGTAACTGGCTGTATGTTTATATTTTGTCTCTCTGCTAGCCTGTCCCTGACTGCTTATCTTTATATTGATGCTTTCTTTTCTTTCTCTCCCCCCCCCCCTGCCCCGCTCCGCTCATTTCATTGGTAGAAATCTATATGCCTATCTGTCGGTCCATCGATCTATCTGCCCGTCGGTGTCTTTATCTGAGCTAATGTTGTTTTTCGCTTTTCATTGGCAGAAATCTAGCAGGGTAAGGGAGAGGCTTGGGCTTATGTTGTGGATGGCTATTTGCATTTATTCCGGCCCCCGAAGTGACGGTGATGAGGAGGTGGAGAGAGAGAGAGAGAGAGAGAGGGGGGGAGGGGGGGGAGGGGGAGATAGAAAGAGAGAGAGAGAAGGAGGACGTTTACTTGTGCATTGCGTTCACCTCCCCGTCTCCTCCTCTTGATCCCACCACCCACCCCCGTTCCAACCGCCGCTATGTCTGTCTGTCAGTTTGTCAGCATGTCTGTTTCTCTCTCTCTCTCTCTCTCTCTCTCTCTCTCTCTCTCTCTCACACACACACACACACACACACACACACACACACACACACACACACACACAACTTCGTCCTGTGGTTTAGGGAACCACGGTCTGTCTCCCCCTTGAACGAACGCGTCCATTTAGATCTTATTTCACCTCCCCTTCTTCGTCTCACCTCCCACCCCCCCCCCACCTCCCGCCTTCACCCCCTTACTCATCCCCACCCCCAGAAAACCCCCGCCCTGCAGCAGCAGACCCCGGGGCTAGCCGCCTGACACGAGGTCCTCAAAAAAACCTGGAAACATTTACATAAGGCCAGGGCCCGCTTTCAGACAGGGAGGGGGGCGAGCGAGAGAGCTCGCTCCGGACTCTTGGTTTTCCGGGTCCGGGGGCTTAAATCTTGGGGAGGGCTTGAGGCGAGATGCTTTGGCGAAGGGAAGGAAGGAAATGGGTGGAGGAGGTGTGGAGGGGGATAGGGTGGTGGTGGTGGTGGGGGTGAACAAATTTGGCTTTCAAACAGATGGCTTTCACCAATAATTCTGGCTGCAACCCGATCCCTCCCTGTTGCCCTCCCCCGAGTCGGGCGGCTGCTTGTTGAGCCCAGTGTCGCGGAACCTCAACTCTGGCTCTGGCGCCCATCCATCCCGGCCCGCGTCTTTGACAGTAGCCATTAGGGCCCCCCGAGCTTCCTTGCCCCTCTCCTTGCCGGCTGGGAAGGAGGAGGAGGCCCCTGACCGGCCCAGTAAATTCTACCCCCTCCCACTCCTCTTTCTCTGTTTCTCTTTTCCACCGCAGGCCCCCCCAGGTCAACCCACGCAGCCTCCTTCCCACACCACAACCCCCTCCTCCTCTTCCTCCTCCTCCTCCGTCCCATCCCTGCGGTGGGCCCGTCTCCTGGGCGGCCAATCTGTCCCGTTTGAGAAGAACCAGGTTGACCTCCCCCAAGCCCAGCCGGAGTATGGGGTTCCATGCGGCGGGGGCCCCCCTACACTACATCCCACAACCTCCTCACCCCCACCCCCCTCACCACCATGCAGAACACTTCTCTCTTTCTTTATTTCTCTCTTTCTTGTATCTGTCTGTGTGTGTCTCTCTCTCCTTGCCAGTGGCCGGGCAGACGTTGGCTGTCTGAGAGAGGTGGGAGTTTTAAAGCTCAAAACAGAGGGTGGTGGTGGTGGTGGTAGTGGTTGGGGAGGTAGTGTTGGTTGTGGTGGTAATGATGATAAAAAGAAATTTTGGGGAGAGAATAAGGGGGAAGGAGGGTGGGGGGGGGGGGGGGGGCGGCCTGCGGCGAAGGTCCCGTAGTCTTTTCTCTCTGTCTTGTCTCCTGGAAGACTGCGCTTCTTCTTCTTCTTCTTCTTCTTCTTCTTTCCCCCCCTCCGATTCTTCTGATTTTTGGTCTTGTTTCTTTTCAGCCTTCTTCTTCTGCTGCTGCTGCTGCCCATAGGGGAAGATGTGTCCCTGAGAATTACGTTAAAGAACGGCAGAGGTTTTACTGTGTCTAGACTGTGCTGGAACTTGAGCTGGGACTTTTTTTTTTTTGGGGGGGGGGGGGGGGGGTACTCGGGGTCTGGCTGTATGGGTCTGAAAAAGGTAGACCAGGTATGTGCTGGAACTACACATTTTGTTGTTGTTTAAAGATGCAACCCCTTCCACCCCCAAAAAACAACACACACACCAACAAACAAACAAAAAACAAACAAACACAAACAACACTTCTTAAGATGCAAAGGATGCAACACTTCTTTTTTAGTTGTAAGAAAAGGCTACTTCGTGCAAAGACGGTCCAAGGACCTGGTTGGTCACTTTTTTTTTTTTTTTTAGTTGTAAGAAAAGGCTACTTCGTGCAAAGACGGTCCAAGGACCTGGTTGGTTATTATGGTTCTTGTAGTGTTGGCGGTTGTTGTTGTTGTTGTTGTTTGTTGTGTGTGTGTGTGTGTGAAAGTTGTGTTCGTTTTGTGGATGTTGGAGTACACAAGAACACACCGCCGCACATACGCGTACATATATATACACGTGGCCTTGTGGATGTATGTTGGTTAAAAGTGCTGTTATAATAAATTATGCACAACTGCTTTATTCATTTTGATATTTGTCTTCCGTACAGTTATCTGTCTCTTGTCAATATGTGTCTGTCTTACGTTTCTGCCTTTGCTGTAACGGATAGCGTGTAAAGAAAAATGTCTATCTATCTGTCTGTCTGTCTGTCTGTCTATCTATCTATCTATCTATCTACCTACCTACCTACCTACCTACCTAATTATCTGCCTCTGCCTATCTCTGTCTGTCCCCCATCACCACCCTATCAGTCTTTTTATGTCTCTCTCTCCCCCGCCCCCCGCCCCTTCTCTGTCTCCATCCCCACTCTCTCTACACAACACCACAATATAACGAGCACATTTTGTCTATCTATCTGTCAGTCTCTCTGTTTAAGTATCTCTGTGCATCTGCAAATCTATACATATAAAGACATGTATATATGAATGTATGTCTCTCTCTCTGCACACACGCACGCACGCACGCACGCACGCACGCACGCGCGCGCGCGCGCGCGTGTGTGTGATATATATATATGTGTGTGTGTGTGTGTGTGTGTGTGTGTGTGTATATATATATATATATATATACATGTATGTATGTATGTTAAGTATTATGAGAACAGCGGTGTTTGTGTGGTGACTGTGGTCTTAATTGAACGAGACGTGACGTGGACGAATTCGTTGGTAATGTTATTTTCAAACACCTTATAACATTATTTAGGTTTCTTATTGACCGGTTTTCTGAACTGACTGTTTATTTAAACCCCGGAAGGGCCCCTTTGCAGGAGGCTGGGCTATGATAAGCAACACGATTTGATTTGGTTTTGATTTGATTTGACTGGGGCTGCTGTTGCAGGGCATGCCGATGGAGGAGCTGAAGAAGCGATGTCTGGAACACCTGGAGGTTCTGTCCAGAAAGCGGATGAAGAGGATTCTGGCAGGTAATGTGCGCCTTGTTTATTTTGTTTTTATTTTGATTGACATAGAGACGAGACAGAGCGTAAACCTGACAAGATGGCGTGGAGAGCCTTGGCCAAAGGAATGATTAAGCGCTTACAGTTTTTAGAGGCGTTTGATTGGCTGAGAGCGGGTGGGCCCGTCTTTTCACTGTTAGCCGCGCGAAATTTGGCCAAGCAGAGCAAACCAATAGGCCTAGTTTGCATCAGTTTGACATGGTAAGTATATTTAACACCAAACATGGAGTATAATACAAACTCCTCCTTTTGTTTGTCTATTTAAACCCTGTCTATAAACCTCTATTTTGTTCTTGTTCTGTGCCAGATTCAGGCGCTTCACACAACTGGACGCGTGCTCTTTCTCTGTGAGTCTTGTCTCTGGACCTCATACTTGGAATGATCTTCCTCTTTCGTTTCGTCAAATCTCAGAACTCAGCTCTTTCAAGCTCTTAAACCTACCTGTTTCCGAAATAGCTCATTCATATCTTACATATTTTTTTTCCGTCCACAGTTTCTCTCTGGGCTACTATACAATATATGCATGTGTTTTGTAAGGTTTGTCTGTCATCCCTTTGTTTCAGTTATGCATGTGTTTGAAAGTTGAATGTGAAAAGCGCCTGCCTTGATTTGTCTCCGCTCAAGATTCAGCGACACATAGTTAGATTTCTTCTTCTTCTAGTTGGTGTTGTTTCTTTTGTTTGGATATTGTTATTGAGGATGACAGTGTGAGGAGGGAAAGAAAAGAGGAGCAGGCAGAAATCAAACAGGGGTGTCTTCTTCTTCTTCTTCTTCTTCTTCTCTCTGTCACATTTTTCCCGTCAACCACAGGCCCTTCATGAGGTTTCCAAAAACTACCCTATTCAGTTTTGAAGAAAGGAGGTTTCATCACATCGACATCGGCCATGCACACACGTACACACACACACACACACACACACACACACACACACACACACACACACACACACACACACACACACACACACACACACACAAACACACCACACACACACGCACACAGGTACACATTGATAAGGGGCTTTATTACTGGGTATACAAGAGGCAATGTTTAAAGAAAATCTACTCTCTCTCTCTCCTCTCTCTCTCTCTCTGTGTCTCTCTCCATCCCTCTCCCCCCTCCCTGACTTTCTCTCTCTCACATATATATATATATATATATATATATATATATATATATATAGAGAGAGAGAGGTTTAGATATATAGATATGCATATGTATTATTACTCTTGTTGTTAATATTATGTGTTGTTGTTTTTTTTTGGGGGGGGGGGTGTTGTTGTTGTTGTTTAATATACAGCAGATGAGGTGTAACGTATATGGATCAGTCCACACACTTTGACTCCACCTTAAACCTGAAGCACACACACACTCTCTCTCTCTCTCTCTCTCTCTCTCTCTCTCTCTCTCTCTCTCTCTCTCTCTCTCTCTCTCTTTCTCCCTGTCAGTGGGTGCCTTACGTGATAATGGGCTGTTGTATTTAACACATTCATATCCAGTCTCGTCGACCGCAACGTTGTTCTTGATGATCGCCATGAATTTGATCTTTAGAGCCGATCATGTAAGAACCCGGAAACTGTTTCGATTACATAATATCCCAGACCCCAATGCATTCGGTGCTCTTCTAATAACATTTGTTGTTACTCTTCTGAAACATAACAACCGTGTGATAATGGATGTTTTTGAATATGGGAGGCGCCATTGCGAGAGGAGAGGATTGGGCCAAGCCTTCCTATGCCGAACCCTGAACTCAGTGGATGATTAAGAATTCACTGCCCCTATGGCCCGATATATATATATATATATATATATAATGTATAAAAGATTATGGGACCTTTGACCTTCAATCTTTTTATTCCCTTACGTATAATTACTCCCCACCAGTGATGTTTTGTTTTCATCTCCAGTTTGTTTTGTGTGTCTGCCAGTTAGCAGAATTACTCAAAAGGTTGTGGACGGATATTTTTTTCCCTCCCGAAATAACGTGGAAATGTCGGCTATGAGCCACCATTATCTTCCTATAACTTCCTTCCCCCTCTCCCCCCCACTCCCACCCCCACCCCCACCCCCTGCTCTCCCAGAAGATTTGTTAATGATTATTATTTTTATTATTATTATTATTATTATTATTATTTTTATCTCGTTCAGGAGATGACCCGACGACCATTTCGTCATCCGGAACAGATGACGATGAGAGTACAGACGAGGACAAGGAGAAAGGTAAGATTCCATTTTATTCAGAATGGCATCAAATATTGTTCATGATGTAGGATTTTTGACTCACTTGTGTAAACAAAGTGAGTCTGTGTTTTAACCCGGTGTTCGGTTGTCTGTGCGTGTGCGTGTGTCTGTGTGTCCGTTGCCATTTTCTCTGCAAATACTCTGTCAGTTGACACCAAATTTGGCAGAATCAGAATCAGAATCAATTTTAATGTCAGTTAAACCTGAACAAGTTTTATAAGACACGCATGCAAAGTTACATGAAACCACGCACAAAAAAAAAAAGAAAAAAGAAAAAAAAAAAGAAAAACAAAAATAGATAAATGCTGAACAAGACATTGAATCACTCTTGCACGCTATGGCGTTTTTGACAGCAGTTACTGACAAATTTCCCAAACAGTCCCACAAGTTTGTCTTCCAGTATTAGCTGACTGGGTTTAATAATATTTGGAATGTAATTTTGAATTTTTTGTATGAATTCTATTCTAATTTCTTTGTATAATTCGCAGTCATCTAAGAAATGAAATTCATCCTCTATTGTTTGACATTGTAAACATAGTCTCCCTTCTTTTGGAATGTTGAAATATCGACCTTTTTCTATTGCTAAATCATGACAGGATATTCTTAATTTGCACAATGATTGTTTTTGATTATAATTAAGATATCCTTCAAGCAAATAAGGCTCGGTTTTGTATTCACAAGTAACTTTATTATAGAATAGTAGTTTAGATTTATTTTCAGATTTGTTTCTCTTCCAGAATAAAACATATCCATATTCTAGTTTATTCATTATAACGTGGCTAAGTCTATGAATATTGAATGTTGACTGATTATTCCAAACGTGTCCTAAACCAAGATTCTGTAATATAATTTCAACGAAATTAATCCATGTTCGCTGTTTTGTTTCCTCTGTAAGCATATCATCATACACAATTTTGATATACGAATTTTCTCGTGCCTGTGTTATGTGAAACCAAAATTTTATTACTTGACAAATCACTTTTAAACTTAAGGGGTATTTACCTATTTCACCAAGTATTGCTAAATTTGTGGCTTTTTTGTGGACACCCAGTATTTGTTTAAAAAAGTTTAGATGAACATGCTCATGAGGAAATTTGTTCATGAGACAGTGGTTATATAGTTTGTCAAAGGTAAAGGTAGCATCTGCTTTTTCACAAGTGGGGAACCATAATTCTGCTCCATACGTTAGTATTGGTGAAACGAGACTATCAAATAATTTTGATATTATATGTATGCTTATGTTTTCATTCTTGAAAGATCTTTTAAGAATATGAGAAGCTTTATTACCTTGTTTTGCCAGATGTTCCATAGCCTTTTCAAAACTGCCTGATTTATGGAATATTATTCCCAGGTATTTATATTGTTCAGTTGTTTCTATAACTTCTGTTCCACATTTAAAAAACATTCGAGCTCGTGGTTCTGATCTTGAAAATATGACAACTTTTGTTTTGCCTCTATTGATTTCAATACCCCATTGTTTACAATATAAATGTAACTGGTTTAGTTTCAGCTGTAGGCCATGTTTAGATTTTGAAAGTAATACTAAGTCATCAGCATATAAAAGACAAGAGATACTTTTGTTTTGATAATGACTAACTGTTGGCAAATCGGTATCTGGAAGCCAATCAACAATATCATTTATAAATATATTGAATAACGTGGGGCTCAGTGCATTTCCCTGTAGTACTCCTCTTCGAACATAGATTGAAGGGGAGAATCCATTTTCATTACGGTGCAGACTTTTGTGTCTGTATACAAACTTTTTATTAAATTGAAGCACCTACCTCGTATACCGATTTTTTTAAAGTTTTGTGAACATACCTGCATGTGAAATGCTATCAAACGCTTTTTTGAAATCCACGAAACATGCGTATAATCTGTCCGTTCTATTTTTCATGGTGTAATCAACAATTTTTTTTAAAACAAAAATATGGTCTGTAGTTCTAAAACCTTTTCTAAATTCAGCTTGTTCTTTTGCAAGTAAATTGTTTGATTCTAAATAATCATTTAATCTGCTGTTGAGGATTAGACAAAGTAGATTGCTTAAAGAACAAATGATAGTTATTCCTCAGTAGTTATTTGGGTTTGATTTATCTCCCTCTTTATGAATTGGGATAGATATCCCATTTTTCCACAAATCTGGATAACATCCAGTTTTTAGAATGTAATTAAGTACTGTTTTAATTGTAGGAAGTAAGTCCGGTAAAACAGCTTTAATTATCTCATTTCTGATACCGTCTATGCCTGGTGATTTGTTGTTCTTCAATTTTTGGCACGCTTTTATTACTTCTGTGTCAGATATATCATTATCTAAACAAGTGTTATTACAATCCACATTGTTAAAACAGTTTTTCATCCCATTATCACTGGTATTTTGGTTTTCATCATCCATACCAACTTTGTTTCCAATAAGTTTCATGGCATGAAAATAGGAAAAATTCATTTCTTTCCAGTCATCTTGTTTAAAACAATATTGCACCTCTGGGATGGGCACAAAAAATTTAAAAAAGTAGCCAGATTATATGCAAACTGAATTTACTGTTATATTTATTTATTTTTTTAATTCTCTAAACTTGGCACTTTGATCTGATATTCTGACACAACAACAAGAGCAGTCATTTTTATCATTTTTTGTTCAAACAGGAACTTATTTTGCTAAGCATGGAAGTTATATTTATTTTGTATGCCTTTTGTGCAGATAGTAAAAAAGGGAAATTAATCAGTAATTAGTGCTAGGGGGCTTAATTTGCTTTAAACTGATCTTTCTCATCTTAAACATTACATTTTGAAATTATACACAATACATAAAAAAACGTGTGTTTTACTCTCAGTGTACAGGGCTTTCACTATGTTCATTCGCCCAAGTGGTCATTTTCGGAAAATACTAAAATCAACACGAGTGGACTTTATAGATCTATTGGCTGAGCCCTGGAGGCCATGGGCAAAAATCAGTTGCGTACACATATTTATACACATTCAAAGCGCGTGCTCATATTCTTCGCGAACGCGAACGACGCCATTTTGTTTCAAGTTGTCGACCTGCCCGTTCAATCCTATATTCAATGGACAATACACGATAACGTGATGGAAGTTGGAGAAGGAGACCGTTAAATATTTATTCAGAGAAAGATTTTTGAACGCCTCATCACTTACTGGATTATGCCCCAAACTGTCATAAAAATATCCACAGAATCAGTCGGAATTCACATTTTAAAATAATAAACTATGAGAGTTAATAATACCCTTGAATTGATGAAACGTAAAAATTTCCAGTCTTGACTTTTCTCAAAATGAAGTCCTTTTCACTTCTTAAGTACTTGGCTCTACATATTATTAGTTTAACAAAATGCTCAATTTTCATATCAACTTTAAAACTAAAAACTAGAAAGAACATAAAAGAGAAATTGAATCGAACGTGTCAACCGGGTGTAACTAAACTTGTACATCTATCTAGATCCAGAGAAAACGGCTAAATGTTGCAGCGTGATTGCGGCGATAGCCACGTCTCCTTTACGACGGACTTAAAAAGAATTTTTAATTGCCCTTAAAGATTTTTTTTAATGCCCAAGATACACCAGAATAATATGATTTAAACAGTGTTATCACTGCGAATACTGCAATCGATTTATCGCCCTTTAAAAAAAAAAGTATATTTAAATGTTATATTTTTTTAACGTCAGCTAAGGAGCCCCGATAGTGTAATGGGTAAGACAGTTTCTTTTCATCCGAAGACGCGGGGTTCGAATCTGCCGTTAGGACTTTTTCTTTTCTTTTTTCTTTCTTTTTCTTTTAACCCGAAGCTTTATAATAACAAATACAGAACACATTTTAACGAATAGATTTTTTTTTAAATGTATCACAAGTGGGTCTTCAAGGCCTTGCCTCTCTTGTTCTCACTTCTGTTAGAAATTATTGTATAAGGCAAAACGAATAGAAATGCACTATTCAGTGATACACTCAGAAATTTGCAAACTTTCTACACCTCAGCAAAGGCACTGAACATAAGCTTTAGTGTACAGGAACGGCGATTTGGGGGGAGGGGAGGGGGGGAGGAGAAAAAAAAAGGACTGTTGCGTCTATAAATCTGACAAATGGAAAGGTTTGCAGAAAAAATAAATCAACAGCTGGGTTATGAAATCAAACTCTCACTTTGATAAGAACGTCAGTGTTTCTGACCATAGGTTCTTCTTTGTAGACTGTTCAGTAGAAATGACAGTGGAAGAAAAGTAGAAAAAAAAACCCAAACAGGTCAGGTTATAGACTATTTTGAGAAAAGGGTCACACAAGGTCTGGAGTTTCATTTCACAACCCGCAGTGTTTATTATCATTTATTTTACTTTTTTTTTTTTTTTTTTTTTTCATACAGACTTTCTTGCAGTACATTTCTTTAGAGGAAATTTTGATTTTCGAGTACATTTCTTTAGAGTACATTTTGATTTTTTTTCTTCTCTTCTCTGTTTCTCTCTCTCCTCCCTCCCGCCCCCCCCCCTTTTTTTATTTTAATTTTTTTTATATAGTTTCTTCCCTCCTGTTTTCTGTTGTAAGTAGTCATCACCCACCCTATGTCAAGTTTTGGGCCGCCATGTTAGCTAGTAAACATTTCTGAGCGCCCCCCCCCCCCACCCCACCCCCAGCCCCACCAAAGAACCCATGGCCATGAGTGTTGTTTTCTGGCAAAATTCTGTGGAAGAAAATCCACTCTGATAGGTACACAAATATACATGCATGCTCTGAAGTCCATACTAAGTGCGTTAGTTCTTGCTGTTGGTTAGGCATCTGTCTAGCAGATGTGGTGTAGCGTATATGGATTTGTCTGTACGCAATGACACCTTGAGAAACTGAAACTAAATCTCTCTGTGTCTTCCCACCTCTCTCTCTCTCTGTCTCTCCTTTTCTGTCTGTCTGTCTGCTGTGTGTCTGTCTGTCTCTGTCTCTCTCTGTGTCTGTCTGTCTCTCTTTCCCTCTCTCCCTCGTTCCCCGACACTCCCTTTCTCCCCACTCTCTTCTCTCTTCTTTCTTCTCTTTTATTTACTTTTGTCCTCCCTTCCCCATGGTCTGTTTTCTGTCCCCCCCCCCCCATCTCCCACCCTCCCCATCCTATCCTGTTGCTTCATATCCTCTTACCCCCACACCCCCTACCCCTCCTTTATCTCCCTCTCTTATCTTGTTATCATCTCCCTCTTTTTTCCTTTTTCTTTTGTGTTTCTCTCCTCTTCTGTTTTATTTTCTTTCTTTTCTTTTCTTATGTTTGTTAGCCTGCATCAGTTCTGACTGATGTCTTGTGATTTCTTTTGACTGTTTTTTACCCAGTGGGTTATTTATTTTCTCTCACACGGATGTCTGTCCCAAGTGACACTTTATTTATCCGGTATGATCCGTGTCTTTTGTCTGTCTGTCTGTCTGCCCGTATGTCGGTGTGGTTGTCGATCTGTTGGCTCTGTGTGTGTGTGTGTGTGTGTGTGTGCGTGTGTGTGTGCACGCGCGCGCGCACGGAGGGGTTTGGTGTATTTGCGAACGCGTATGTGTACCTGCTTATGCATATTGCAATATTATTTTTTTTTATTTATTCGCCGATAAGAGGAGAACCAGTAGACGCTTTGCATTTTCTTTTTTTTTTCTCTGCCTCTCTCTCTCTCTCGCCCTCTCTCTCTCTCTCTCTCTCTCTCTCTCTCTCTCTCTCTCTCTCTCTAACTTGTCATTGTTTCTTTGTGATTTCTCAATCAATTCTATTTCATTCCGGTCCAGTGCACAGCGTTGCCGTTCCTGATATGGATGGCCCTGTGCGTTCGGCGGTACTATGGCCAGCAATGTCAAGTATAAGGTGTTTTTTTTTTGTTTGTGTTTTTTTTAACTAAAAAAACCAAAAGAAACAACAAAACTTACAAATTATTTTTAGTTAAAAAAAAAAAAAAAAAAAAAAGTCCATGATATTTTTTTAAAGGTTGTCTTCAAATGTTCTGGACAGGAGTTGGCAAGATTTATGACGAGAGGGGGTTTAGGGTGTTAGGGTGGAGACACAGAGAGAGAGAGAGAGAGAGAGAGAGAGAGAGAGAAGAAGTGGGAGAGGTGTGGGTGATTGAGGGGTAAGTTTCAGAAAGCGTGTGAAGATTTTTTTTTCTGTTATTATCTCGGTGTAGGTCCAAAAAAGGATTTGTTGTTTTTTCTTTCCCCCCTCCCCTCCCTCTGTCTTGCTTGGGAAGTGCTTATGTTGTTGGGTTGGTTGTTGTTTTTTTTCTCCGCCACCCACACCCATTCCCCCCGTGTAGTTGCTACGGGTGTAATTATTTTCTTGACATTTTCAGTGCAAACCGGCCTGGAAACCAGAGCCGGGCAGTGGGTGTTGCACCCTTTTATCTTCCTGATCTGATGCAAGATGATGATGCGGGGACGTTGGGAGGGGGGGGGGAGGCGGCTTGGGGGAGGGGGGGAGAGAGAGATGGATGAAAGTAGGGAGAGGGAGGGAGGAGCAGAGAGGAAGGGGGTGGAGGGCAAGGGGGTTGAGGGAGAGAGAGTTCTGAAGGATGTATTGGGATGGGGTCGAGTGCACGTTTAAACTTGGTTCGTCCCATCTGAAATATGCTTGTGCGCCAGACCGTGTGTGTGTGTGTGTGTGTGTGTGTGTGTGTGTGTGTGTGATGTCTGCACCGGTGTCCACTCCAAGTATGTCCCTGGTAACTCCATTTGTTACCCCCCTCTTTCTGTCTCAGTCCATCTCCCACCCCTCCTCATGCTTCTTTCATTTTGCCCTCTTTCTCTGACTCTCCTTCTCTTTACCCCCCTCTCTCCGTGTCTCTGTCTCTCTGTCTCTCTCTCTCTCTCTCTCTCTCTCTCTCTCTCTCTATATATATATATATATATATATGCTTAGGCTTTTTAAGGCAATGGTACAAAGTGACAGTGTCGCTTATCTCTTAATCAGTTGATAGTCTGTTTTGTCTTCTTTTTTTTCTTCTTTTTTTTTTAAACTCCAAATCTGTTTTTCTTTTCTGATCCATTTTGTCTGTTTTGCACCATTTGTGTTCTAATTTGTACCCCCTGTGTCAATTCAGCTAAAATGACATTAAACATTTCAGTGTTGGGGTGGAGGAGGAAACGGACAGAAAACAACTTAAGAACAAATTTATTCGCAAATTCATTTCATTGTAACACTCAGCAAGCGAAGGGAAAAAAAAAGGTAATCGCCCTCTGTATAAGTGTGTGTGTGTGTGTGTGTGTTTATATATATGTGGGTGTATATATATATTTTTTTTTTTCCTTAGGGGGAAAAAAAGTAAAAACAACTACAAAGCGAACATACGAAAACAACAACAACAACAACAACAACACACACACACACACACACACACACACACACACACACACACACACACACACACACACACACACACACACACACACACAGAGAGAGAGAGAGCAGCAACAAAAAACAAACTCAAACCTCCCATCAATACAGTCGCACCCCGTCACCCCCGCGGCTCTCCATTGTAGGGGGGGTCCAGGGCCGGGTAGCCATGACGATTGATCCTACCCCTGATCACGATCTCTCTCATCCGGGACGGGCAGTTCCAAGTCAGCGCCTGCCCGTAAAATATGATGCGTGTGTGAGGTGGGTGGGTTGGGAAGGGGGTGAAGGGATGGGGTTGCTGCGGAAGGGGGTCTCTTCAGGAAATAGGGGTGGGCGGAGTGTGGGGGGTGGGGGTTGTCTAGGGGGTTAGAGAGAGGGGTCAGTCGGTGGACGTTGGACAGATTGGGCTGTGGAGGAGGGGCATGCGTCCCTCCTACTCTTTACTTGTATTTGTTTGTTTGGAAAGTCCGGAAGGTTGTTTTTTTTTTTTTTTTTAAGAGAAAGGGAGTGAGAAGATTTATTCTTGACTGTAGGAAGTTGTTTTGTTTTAGTTTTTTTTGTGTGTGTGTGTTTATGTTTTAAGCTATTCTTATTTCGGTTTTTGTTGTGTGTGTATGTATGTGTGTGTGTTGTTGTTGTTATGATTATTTCTGTTTACAGCTTTATGTGTTTGGAGTTCAGTTCGTGTAGTGTTATTTATTTATGGAAATAATTATGGTTGATTCTGACTGGTTGTATCCTGTGTTTGCTTTGATTAAAAAAACCCAACAAATCTTTAAAAATCTCTATATATGTATTTATTTATTTATTTGCTGCCCAATCATCCTCGTCGTTTCAGTTGGATTGATCCCGTGCTTCCTGTCCCTATTGTCCCCTCCGCATATACAGATACATCCAGGTTTGTCTGCCGCAGCAGTCCCCCCCCAGGCTGTCTGCAGCTAGCTGTCGATGTTAGGTCGGCAGCAGGCCACACATCAGAGAATACTCTGCTCTCTTGTTTGTCACCACTGTTAGTGTCGGTTCTGATTCATTCAGCACACACGGGCCGTCACCCACTAAGCCGCCCATCCATCCCCCTGTTGAAGACAGCAGTCGCTTAAGTCGTGGAACCAGAGTGCGCGAGTAGAGCGTCCCTCCCAGGAGTGTAGACCGACGCCACCACGTCGTCTCAGCTCACCTAATCCCATATCGCATATTCCCGATTCGCCTGTCACTGAGTTGATGATCCCGTTTCGCCTATGCGCAGTTCGCCGACGCGCACATACACGCACGCACGCACACATACACACACAAACGCACGCGCACGCACGCACGGTTCAAAGAGCCAAATTCTCAAGAGGCTGTCGTTGGTGGGCGAAACGGGAATAGGCGAATCCGAACTCCTCTCCACCAGTGACAGTACAGCCCTCACCCCCCTTCATCCTTCATGAATCTACCGACACAGAAAACAGGTGAACTCACCACAGGCATGATATTGAAGTTGTGGAGAAATCGAAACTAAGGTCACCATAAGAGCACGGCGTGAAAGGCCACAAATTGAGGGACTCAATTATCGATCATGGAAACGCCCAGCACTCGGCTTATATCACAGATTGACGTAAGGTTACAGTTGGGCCAACAGCAAGAGTGAGAACTTTATTATCGATGGTTTCTGCAGTGCAGTGGGAAAACCATTTACAGCTTAGTCTTTTTGTGAAGGACTGTGACTCTCAAACTTGGAGGCAAAATTGCACTGGCACTTAGTGCTGCAGCCTTGGAGGCTCTCCACTCTCCACTGAAATAAGAATCTAGCCCAAGTAGTCGGGACAGCAGTTGCCTTCTCTGCTGTTCTGATGGTCATAGTCACTGACATATCGATGATGGATGTCAGCGAGAATGATGGGGCGATGGTGCCATGGAGTGTTCATTTTATTTGAGTCGGGGTACTGCGTGACAGGGCTGTTCTCCGCGCTTTCCTCCCTTGTATTTCCAACATCTTGGTGTCATCCAGGCTAGAGAGAGTCACAGACATATGCAATGTTTGTTAGGATATTGGAATAAAACGCGTATTACGACAAGACAAGAAAAGACAAGACGTGTTTATTTCAGGAAACCCGGTTGGGGGGCACATGAAAATGTTACATATTTCATATATATATATATATATATATATATATATAGAGAGAGAGAGAGAGAGAGAGAGAGAGTGGAGTGATGGCCTAGAGGTAACGCGTCCGCCTAGGAGGCGAGAGAATCTGAGCGCGCTGGTTCGAATCACGGCTCAGCCGCCGATATTTTCTCCCCCTCCACTAGACCTTTAGTGGTGGTCTGGACGCTAGTCATTCGGATGAGACGATAAACCGAGGTCCCGTGTGCAGCATGCACTTAGCGCACGTAAAAGAACCCACGGCAACAAAAGGGTTGTTCCTGGCAAAATTCGTAGAAAAATCAAATAAAACTGCATGCAGGAAAAAATACAAAAAATGGGTGGCGCTGTAGTGTAGCGACGCGCTGTCCCTGGGGAGAGCAGCCCGAATTTCACAAAGAGAAATCTGTTGTGATAAAAAAGAAATACAAATACAACATACAAATACAAATATTACGTCTCATGACGCGTCCTTCAAATGAATGACCCTGGACTGTGTGGCCCCTGGCGTTTCAATTCTAAGTCCATGGCAGAGTTAACTCAACTCTTTATCTGGGCAGGAGCCGGTCTCGACTGGCCGAGAACAAAACCCCCATCACTATTGGAACTTGTGCCCACGTCCTCCCTCCCAGCCGTCTGTCTGTCCACGGCGCGAAACCACTTCCCCACGGCGGCTAAAAGTTGCGTGTTTGATGTTTGTTGCATCATAATGTTTGATGCTTGTTTGATGTTGGTTATATCCCGTGTTTGACGTGCCATGTTTGATGTTTGCCACGTGCCGTGTTTGTTGCAGCTTCAAAAAGAAAAAAAAAAAAAGAAGGAAAAAAAAGTTTGAATTTACTGTAGCGATATTTTTTGTTTTGTTTTTTTTGTTTTGTTTGTTACATAGTGTGTGTGTGTGTGTGTGTGCCGTTTATTGACCAACACGCATTGGGTTTATGATGTCTTTTCTGGTGTGCTGGACTCTACGTTAAAACAACAATTACAAAACAAAATCAAAGAAACAAAACCAGTGTTGAGAAGTGCAGGCCAACATTGGTGTACATAAATGACCTGCTCACTCCTAAACACTTCCTTGTTAAGGCCAGCGGTCACAGTAAGGCCATCACTGGCATTTTCATATAACTTCCGTCAAGGTTCTGGAGTGGGGTAGAGTAAAATATGGTGTCAAGGAACTGAGTGATAAAAGTTTGTTGTTTTTTTTGTGTGTTTTTTTTTTTTTTGGGGGGGGAAGGGGGGGGGGGGGGCTGGGCTTGTTTATTTATTTTATTTTATTTTCCCAAATGTGATTTGAAAGAACAGTTTAAAGCGAAAACAGCGAAGGAAGAAGTATTCCAATATTAGATTTCACATCAGGGGCTTAGTCTTTTATCAGACAGCGGTTTTTTCTTTTCTTCTCTTTCTTTTCTTTTCTTCTTTTTTTTTTTTTTTTTTTTTTTTAATTTGCAAGTCAGATGGTCTCCTGATAGTCCATGATGGTCTTCCTGTGGTTACGACTAAACAAGTCAAGCGACCTAACGTTGTCGTGTTGGGCTTTCTTTGGTTTGAGAGTCAGATGGTTTATTATCGTCCCCTGTTCTATTTGCATTAATTCCAAGTCCCGCTGTGTAAACT
>NC_134895.1:21686312-21688812 GCF_041734735.1 Babylonia areolata
TCTGACCACTGATGAACAGTGAAGTTCGACGGTTAACCCACACTGCCTCGCAGCCTCCCAATAATTATTCATTTATTATTATTAAACATTAGCTGACAGATAAAGATACTGATGAAGACGATGGGTATGGGGATTTTATTTGGAACGATGGTCAGACTTCGATGAGTTCAGTTGATACGTTTTTTGTTCTTTCCCGTTTCAGTGAGCGCGAGAGAGCGTGGTGAAGAAGAGACGAAGGTTTGGTATTTGTATTTGTATTTCATTTTATCACAACAGCTTTCTCTGTGTGAAATTCGGGCTGCTCTCCCCAGGGAGGAGAGCGCGTCGCTACACTACAGCGCCACCCTTTTTTTTTTCTCCCTGTGTGCAGTTTTATTTGTTTTCCCTATCGAACTGATTTTTTTTTTTTTTTTTTTTTTTTTTTAAACAGAATTTTGCCAGGAACAACCCTTTTGTTGCAGTGGGTTCTTTTTCGTGAGCTAAGTGTATGCTGCACACGGAACCTCGCTTTATCGTCTCGTCCGAATGGTAGAAAAGAAGAAGAAATAAAAACCGTTGCAAGAGTAATGGGATGAGAGAGAGAGAGAGAAGGGGGTGGGGGGTGGGCGAGTTAAAAGAGTGTAGTAGAGGACACGAGGGCAGAGAGAGAGAGAGAGAGAAGGGGGTGGGCGAGTAAAAGAGTGTAGGAGAGGACACGAGGGCAGAGAGAGAGAGAGAGAAGGGGGTGGGCGAGTAAAAGAGTGTAGGAGAGGACACGAGGGCAGAGAGAGAGAGAAGGGGGTGGGCGAGTAAAAGAGTGTAGAGGACACGAGGGCAGAGAGAGAGAGAGAGAGAGAAGGGGGTGGGCGAGTAAAAGAGTGTAGGAGAGGGCAGAGAGAGAGAGAGAGAGAGAGAAGGGGGTGGGCGAGTAAAAGAGTGTAGGAGAGGACACGAGGGCAGAGAGAGAGAGAGAAGGGGGTGGGCGAGTAAAGAGTGTAGGAGAGGACACGAGGGCAAAAAGATTAGAAAGGAGATAATCCCTAGACAAGTGCTTACAAAAAATGGGGAAGGGGAAGACGTTTTGTGAGACTTCATTCCTCACAGAGTGCACAGCTTCGACACGAACTTAACAGCCTGTCATGACGTCACTTCGTGCGCGTGAGTGCTGGTGTGTGTGTGTATGCGTATGCGTGCGTGTATGTGTGTGTGTGTGTGTGTGTGTGTGTGTTATCATTATCGTTCTCTCAATTTCACATGCCGTTGCTAACTACCGAGTCGTCGCCATGTGCGTGTGTGAAGCAGATGATTGACTCATCATCTTTGAGAAAGTGATAGACATCGAGTAGAAGGGGATGGAGAGAGAGAGAGAGAGGGAGAGAGAGTTGGGTAAAAAGTCTGGAAGGCATATGACAAGGTCAGGCAGGAGCTTATAATGTTGCGCGTTTGCGTTCCGAACGGTGATCTTTATCTGCCAGCTTCCACCGTGAGAACTGCACTTTATGCACGTGCTCTTCTCGCACTGTGTGTGTGTGTGTGTGTGTGTGTGTGTGTGTGTGTGTGTGTTCTCTCTCTCTCTCTCTCTCTCTCTCTCACAGAAAGACAGCTAGAGTGATGAAAAAAAATGCAGTGTTATATCCGATGGTTGAAGAATAATACTTTCGGAATGTTTTAATCAGCAGTATTGTAATTGTTATTTTCTTTTCCTGTCCTCCATACTATTTGTATGTCTCGCTGCCTCAGCTCCCCACCCACTTCCACCAACCATATATGTATATATATATATATATATATATATATATCTGTCTGCGTGTCTGTGCCTGTTAGTGTTATCGCATCTAATTCAGTCCCACCCTAGTATTGAGATACGGTATTTCCTATAATTGGCATGATTTTGAATACGTGCTCTAAACAGACAAAGCTTATGAAAATGCTGCGTCAGAGAGAGAGAGAGAGAGAGAGAGAGAGAGAACGCACACGTACACATTTTTTTTTTAATACACACACACACACACACACACACACACACACACACACACACACACACACACACACACACACACTATTACACACTCTTACACACACACACACACACACACACACACACACACACACACACACGTAAGTATGGTGCTGGTTTGAATGTAGGGAGGAGAGAGGGTTGGTACCGTGGAGCTTTTACTGAGTGGCAGAATGAGGTGAAGGGAGGTGGGTGGAAGGGGGGGGCGCGTAGGTGAGTTGTTTGGGGGTTAGAGAGTGGGAGGGAAGAGCACTGAAAACAAAGGAAAGCAAGACATGACAATGGTCTGTATTGAAAAAGAAAACGTCGCGCGGGGGTTGATTGGGGGAATTCCGCCCCCAGTCGGCAGCGGAGGCGGTGCGAGACGAGCGCTGCTTTAGGGGTGTAACGAGCACTCTGCTGGCTTGAGAGACTCCTGCGACACACGCTCACGCCGTTTTTATCAACACACCAAAGACTCTTTGTTCGTTTCGGAGCAGTTCCGATTTGTCAATCTTCTGTCTC
>NC_134895.1:21696312-21743812 GCF_041734735.1 Babylonia areolata
TTACGAGGCTGAGCACAGTTGAAACTTGATGCAGTGTTGATGATGATGTTGATTTTTGTGTTTCTCTCTCTCTCTCTCTCTCTTTCTCTCTGTGACTTTTTTTCTTTTTCTTTTTTACCCCCCGTCCTTCTTCCCTTCTTTACTTCCTACCGGTGTTGTTCTTTCTAATCAGTTTCGTTGCTTCAAGTGAAGTGGTGGGTGTGAGTGTGAGTGATGTGTAGGAAGCAGAGAGTAAGGGGGTTTATATGGTGAGGGAGAGGGTTTAGGCTGCTGGGGATAAGATAAAGCAATCGATGAGTGTTAAGTCATTTGTGAAGTCGCTCCTTTGCTTTGCTTTGCTTTGCTGTGCTGTGCCTCAACTAATGAGAGTGTTTTGTTGTTCTGCCGTTGTTGTTTTTGTTTGTTGTTTTCTGTGTATGTTGGTTGTGTGTGTGTGTGTGTGTGTGTGTGTGTGTGAATTGATGAAATATGATTCATAATTTGTCATATAATCAAATTTCATAATTATGATAATGTGGATGATAAACTAAACACGTTCTCTCTCTCTCTCTCTCTCTCTCTCTCTCTCTCTCTGTGTGTGTGTGTGTGTGTGTGTGTTTGCGCGCCCGTGCGCGTGTATTTTGTGTCATTAGTGAAATCAGGTCTCGTGATAGCGAAGAAGCAAATTGAGTGTGGCGAGAACAGGACATTATGTGCTGAGCAGCTTGTAATCTACGATTCGGTTTACGTTCTGCCTCGATTATACCGACAGTATATCTAACTTAGTATAACAGACACCTTGCCGATAGTGCGCTTATTGGTGTGTGAGCACACACAGACGCGAGTGCACTTATGCACGCACACAGTATAACAGCACAACACAACACACACACGCTCACAGACACACATAGACACACGCTCACAGACAGACAGACACACACACGCACGCACGCACACACACACACACACATTCATTGGATACCCCTTTCCTTACTTCCATAGACTAAAGATTCAGTGCTTGTTCTGTCTCTTTCTTTATCTCATTCTGTGTGTGTAGTGGGTATAAAAAAAACCGTGTCTGTGAGTCGACAGCCTCCTTCTGTCTCTCTGTCGTCTGTTTTTTGTTTTGTTTTTGTTTTGTTTTTTTTTGTTTTTTTGTTTGTTTGTTTTAGATAGACACCATTATATATATATATATATATATATATATATATATATATATACACACACACACATATATATATATATATATATATATATATATATATATATATATAGTGTGTGTGTGTGTGTGTGTGTGTGTATGCACGAGAGAGAGTGCCATTTACACGCTTGTGGTCCCATTTTCACTTTGGAACAGAACGGCTGGTTGGGAACAGCTGCCTGTCGATGAACATTGTTACTAAGTTGTTGTTTTGTTTCTGTTGTATTTGTTTTGTTTGTGTTTGTTGTTGATACTATTTTATGCGTGCAAGCCCACACACCCTTACATACCTCCCCACCCCACCACCCCCAACTCAATCACGAATGAATTTAAAAAAAAGAAGAAGAAGTAAAGTAAATAAAAAAAAGACTCCAAACAAATGTGCGAAAGTAAAAACGTGCGAAAGTAAACGGTCACCAAAAGAAAAAGAAGTTTGAATTGAATGATGATAATTATCAGCTTGGTTTTTCTCGTACTTTCCCATCTGACCGTTTCTCTGTCCCTTTGCCCTGTGTGGGTGTGGGTGTGTGCTCACGCACCCTTGCATGTATGCGCGCACATATGTTTGTGTGTGTGCGCGCGTGCGTGTGTGCATGTGAGAGAGAGACAGACAGACAGACAGACAGATGGAGGCTTGCGCCTGTCTGTCTGTCTGTCTCAGTTTCACTCTCTCTTAATGTGTGTAAACGCCAACAGCGAGCGTTAATAGTGTTTGAATGCCCGCGTGTACATGCTTTGCCTGGAGCGTAATGCCAATCAAGGAAGTTGAAATGGAGGAGAGAAAAAAAAAAAAAAAATGTCGAGTGACGATGCTTCTCAAATCCCGTGTTGAGTTGTTTGACGTTCTGCCGATGGAGGAAGGTGGCAGAATGGTTAAGACGCTCAGCTGCCAATACAGAGAGTCCGTGAGGGTGTGGGTTCGAATCCCGCTCTCGCCCTTTCTCCTAAGTTTGACTGGAAAATCAAACTGAGCGTCTAGTCTTTCGGATGAGACGATAAACCGAGGTCCCGTGTGCAGCACGCACTTGGCGCACTGAAAAAGAACCCATGGCAACGAGAGTGTTGTCCTCTGGCGAAATTACGTAAAATGAAATCCACTTTCATAGGTACACAAATATGTAAGCATGCACTCAAGGCCTAACTAAGCGCGTTGGGTTATGCTGCTGGTCAGGCATCTGCTCAACAGATGTGGTGTAGCGTGTATGGATTTGTCCGAACGCAGTGACGCCTCCTTGAGAAACTGAAACTGAAACTGATCTGCCGATGATAATAATAGTTATAACGGTGATAATTATGCAGATCAAACGGGGTTCTCTCTTCCTCATTCTTTGTCATCGTCATTGCCTCATTTACCCGTCTCTTTGTATGTCTGTCTCCCTGTCTCTCTCTCTCTGTTCGTTCGTCCATTCACTCGTTCCTTCGTTTATTCATTCATTCATCCATTATATCAATCGTTCTTTCATCCATTCAGTCGTTCATTCATTTCTTCGTTCAGTACTTTGTCCGCTCGTTCGTTCGATCATTTATTTGTTCGTCTGTTCCTCTGTTCGGTTCTTCGTTCGTTCGTTCGTTCGTTCATTCAGTCGTTCGTTCATCCAGTTGTACTTGTCACCATATCCGTCAACCAAACTGTCCTGCTCGCGCGCGCGTACCCCCCCTTTCCCCCACTCCCCGTTAACCAAACTGTCCTGCTCGCGCGCGCGTAACCCCCTCCACCCCCCTTTCCCCCACTCCCCGTTAACCAAACTGTCCTGCTCGCGCGCGCGTACCCCCCCTTCCCCCACTCCCCGTTAACCAAACTGTCCTACTCGCGCGCGCGTAACACCCCCCCCCCCCCCTCCCCCTGCCCGTTCCCCCGCTCCCTTGCCTACCATTTGATTCTGTTTTCATGCATCGGTCCTCTCTTTAAACTTATGTTTGTTCCTCCGGCAGGTTGTATTCATCTTCGTTTTCGTCATCGTCATCATCATTATCACGAGTACTAAGTAACTCGTTCGCTGTCTTGTTGTTGCTGTTTTCTTCTTCTTCTTCTTCTTCTTCTTCTTCTTCTTCTTCTTCTGGCTTGTCTATGGCTATTACATATGTAAGTCCGTTTCTTTCTTCTCCTATTTCTTATCTTCTCTTCTTTGTTTTCTTCTTTCTTTCTTACCGCCCCCCCCCCCCCCCCTTTTTTTTTCTTATTCTTTTATTTGTTTATATCTTCCTTCCTATTTTTTCTTCTTCTCTTTCATATAATACCTTTAGTCGTATCTTCTGCGCGCGCGCGACGTGTGACGATAAAGTTTGTTACGGGAGTTTACGATGGGCTTTATGGCTTGTATGCAGCTTCAGATGAATTGGGAGAAGAGGGAGGTGGTGGGGGGAGAGGGACGGGTGTGTGTGTGTGGGGGGGGGGGGGGGTGAAGGGGACTTGGGTATGTGTTGTGGGCCATGGAAATGGGGGTACGGGGGTGGGTGGTCCAGAGCAGAGAGGGAGAAAAGGAGGGGGAGGGGCGATGCGGGGGGGGGGGGGGGGGGGATGTGTGTGGGTCATTTCTTGTACGTGGATGCAATGTAAGTTGGGTATGACAGTGAAAGGTCCATAGGGAGAGAGCTCGCTCTCTTTCTTTCTGTGTCTGTCGTTGTCTGTTGATTCTCTCCGCCACCCCCCCCCCCCCCCCCCCCCACCCCGTCTCTCTTTCTCTCCCTCCCACCATCACTCTGTCTCTATCACTCTCACACACACACACTCTGTCTCTCTCTCTCTCTCTCTCTCTCTCTCTCTCACTCACTCTTGTCTCTGTTTCAACTTTCCTTATCTCTCTGCTGTCGGACTCTCTCTCTATCTAATTAACCGCTGTCTCTCTTCTTTCCCCCCCCCCCCCCCCCCCCCGCTTTCCCCCGTCCCTCTCATCATCTCTCTCTTCTTTTCCTCTCTCTCTCTAGATAGATATAGATATAATCTGTCTGTCTCTCCCTCATAATATCTGTTTACCTGCCTCTCTTCTGTCTATCTCTGTCTGTCTGTCTGTCTCTCCTCTATCTCTCTCTTTGTTTCTCTCTCTCTCTCTCTCTCTCTCTCTCTCTCTCTCTCTCTCTCTCTCTCTCTATATATATATATATATATATATATATACGTGTGTGTGTGTGTGTGTGTGCCTCAATATGATTGTGTCTGTCTGTCTCTCTGTCTCTCGTTGTCTATACCACCCCTCTATCTTTCCAGCTAGTTTGCCCTTCGGGTATAAAACAAACCTGTAGATATAATTATACGTGTGGTCTCTTTGTTCGGAAGATGCCATTCTTGTCCATCTCTTGGTGCGTCTCTGTGACGGTCCCGTTGCCCCGGCCGTCACGATCCCTGTATTTGGTCAACCTGTCTGTTATATGTCATTCTAATTATCATCATTCTCTCTGCCTCCCAGACGCCCACCTCTGCCTTTTTATCTTGCGCCCTTTCTTTCTTTGTGTGTGTGTGTGTGTGTGTGTTTCTCTTTATTCCTGGCTCACGCGTTCGTCTGCTTGCTCTCCAGCAGTCAGTCCCAATATTGCCGACATCTGTTAGTGCATGTGAACATTACGCTGTTTTAGAAGTTGCGCGGGATTGTTTTATGTTTATTACCGTAGCGCGTGCGCGCGCGCCCGCGCCCACACGCACACGCACACGCGCACGCGCGCGCGCGTTTACACACTGCAGAGAGTGAGAGAATGAAAAAAGTGACAAGCACATAAAGGGAAAGGCAGGGTAAAATTAACCGGACACGGTGTCTGAATAACGTCCATCAGGCGTGGCGCGCCATGGTTGATTACTTTGCAGTTTGTGGCTACATCATCATCATCATCATCATCATCATCTTCTTCTTCTTCTTCTTCTTCTCCGTCATCAACATCGTCATCACAGTCCCCTCCCGCCATCTCTAAACACCACTCCCTCCCCACCCCACCTCTCCTTATCTTGTTCTCTCGTTTTGTTTTACACTTGAATTTTTTTTTCTTTTTGATTTTTTTTTTTTTTTTTTTAATAAATGGGGAGGAGTGGGTAGGGATTGGGAGGTGGTGATTGTGGTGGTGGTGGTGGTGAGTTTATGTTAGTCACCTACTTTGCAACAGTTGATCTCTACCCCATCCCGTCCCCCTCCCCCTCCCCCTTCACCACCTCTTTCTGAAGCTGTTATGAGTAAACAAGAACAACTACAACCGCCATAACAAAGAACAACTCCAGCATCTGGAGATATAACAAGCATCACAAAACAACACCCCACCTCACTCCGCGCCCGAAAAAAAAAATCAAAACAAAACAACACCAGAACAAGCAAGCAAACAAACAACAACAACAACAACAACAACAACAAAAATCAGCACAGCTGTGTCGTATCGCTCACTCCTGTGTTGTTGATGTAAGGTGTAGCAGTTTCACAGTAACAACAACAGCAACAGCAGCAACGCCATGATAATGTACTTTACACAACAAGCTGCAGTAATATCGAAACCACTGCATAGTCGACGGACCACATGTAATAATTGTTCACTGCATCCTGAGTTGTGGGCTGTATTTGTGAAGGGGGGTGGAGAACGCTGTCGCTATTCATGGTGCCTTGTTTCACCAAGGGTGAGAAAATTGGTGAGGGGTCTCTTGCTTCACTTTACTGATTTGTAATCTTAGGTCCTCCTCTTCTACCTGTTTGACTCTTGTCTCTTTCTCGGTTTCTGTTTGTCTGTCTGTCACACACACTCTCTGTCTCTGTCTCTCTCTCTCTGTCTCTCTCTCTGTCTCTCTCTCTCTCTCTCTCTCTCTCTGTCTCTCTCTCTCAAGGGGCTGTGGCCAATATGAATAAACCATCTCAATCTCAATCTCTCTCTCTGTAATTGTAGAGAATATGATTTCGTTTTAAAGGCACTCTCCTCATGAAATACAGTCCATATATGAATATATAATTTGAGGTGTATAATTTCATCAGATGCTGATTAAAACAACAACAACAAAAGAAAACATTCGCCAAGTTAATCATTAGCATACTGATGCCCGCTACCAGAGGATTAAAATACTGTCGTCATGAGTCGTGTTTGGTTGTTATTACTTTGTTGGTTTAACAGGAATGATTCACACACACACACACACACACACACACACACACACACACACACACGCGCGCGCGCACGCGCGCGCGCGTTTTGTTTGTTTGTTTGTAATGCTCTGTTGGTTGATCAGAGGTATGTTAAAGTCCATTGACCTTCTGAGGCTTACTCGACCAGTTTTGTGTCAATGTTTCACCAAGTAGATACGGTGAAGCGCATATGGATCAGTCCACACGCTTTGACAGCTCATTGAAAATGAATTTGAAACTACTTGACCTTTGTTGCTTCTTTTTTTTTTAATTTAATTTTTTTAATGCCTTGCAGTGTTTTTGTGTAGTTCTTGTTGTTCTTCTTCTTCTTCTTCTTATTATTATTATTGAATAATTTTCTGACTGCAGACACAATGTAGGTGTCGTGAAGTTTGTGTTTCTTCGTTTATCCATCTTTCTGTTTCTTTTTCCTTATCTTTTGGCAATTATTTGATGTATTTATTTAGCAGTGATTATACTCCTTGACATAACAGCTAAAACTTGTAAAAAGAAGCTATTGTCAGTAAATTGTCAAATCTTCTGTCTCTCTCTCCCTCTCTCTTCCTTTCTCCCATGGTTATATAACGTAGTTCCTCGGAATGAACTAACGGCCTTATATAAATAAATCATTTTTATTTCAAACTACCTCTTTCCCTCCCCTTTCTCCCCGTCTCTCTCTCTCTCTCTCTCTCTCTCTCTCTCTCTCTCCACACACACACACCCCTCCCCCACCGCCTCCTCCCTCCTATCTATCTCTATCTCTGTCTCTCAGTCTCTCTCTTGTGTGTTTTGTGTCTGTGTCCGTATATATATATATATATATATATATATATATATATATGTGTGTGTGTGTGTGTGTGTGTGTGTGTGTGTGTGTATGTGTGTGTACACTTGAATTACATCACTGAAATGACAGAGGCATTAAGACAGGGAAACAACGAAGAAACAATATCATTATTTAATTTCATGAGATGACATCAAGGATGTAGTAATAAAAGCGAGAAATATATTAAGAAACAAGTGAATGATGATAACTAACTGAACGAACTTTGAATCACGCGCACACATACAAATAAACATTCAGAGGGGGAGAAAACAGTGCAGAGAACAAAGTTGATTTTGTGCCATTACATCAGGAGTGTAGGAATAAAAACGAGGAAAATAAATAAATAAATAAAGGGCAGATGAAACACACAAACAAAGAAACGTGTTTTGTTAATAGATTTCCGTGATTTGGCGTTGAAAGCAAGAAAAAAAAAAGAAAAAAGAAAGAGAAATCGTCAAAAAATGGAACGATTGAAAAATGAATAACCGACAAAAATTAACCTCCCAAAGATATATATATCACGCCTGAATGACACAAAATGAAACAAAATTTCATGAAAAATGAAAGGGGGGGGGGGGGGGGGGGGAGATCAGCAGCAAACACAAAATATTACTCATGCTGCATGCAAGCCATACCAGCCAATGGGAAACCTAACGCTTTGATTGGTTAATCTGCCCCCAATGAGCTATCGTGATCTATGAGTTCGAACGAGGAAGCGGTTCCACTCTACACAGTGTTGTTGTCGTTGTTGTTGCTTTCATTGTTGTTCTTATTGCTGCTGTGGTGGTTATATCATCTTCTGATGAACTCTGAGACCTCACGTTCTAGCATCTGTCTTTTTAGAGGGCGGAGGAATAGAGGGGAAGGACGAGTGTGGGGGTGGGAGGGGGTGGTAATGAGAGTACCCGTGATCTTGGGAGGACTGGGAGGGAACATAAGTGTTTGTGCGATATGTAATTATTATATTATTACCATGACTGTTTTGTCAGGAAGAGAGAGAAAGACAGGAATAGAAAGAGAGCGTGGAGATATGGGGGTGGGGGGTTAGAGTCGAGAGGTTGGGGTGTGGGTGTAGGGAAGGGGTGTGGGGGGGGGGGGGGCGGTGGAGCTGAAGAGGAAAGAGAGAGGAGGAATGAGAGTAAGGGGATCTAGAGGTGGAGGGAGAGATAAAGAGCATCAGAAGTTCATTTCCCCACTGTTTTATTGTTAATAACCGCATGGACTCTCTGTCTGTCTGTCTGTCTGTCTCTCTCTCCTGTGTTTTTCCTGTCTGAATATGTCTGTGTGTTTGAGAGAGATTTAAGTGCCATGAACGACAACTGGAGAGTGTAGGAGGAGGGGGAATGGGAGAGGGAGGGGGGGGGGGGGTTAGCGGAAATAGCGTCTGGATTTATTTCTTTCCGGTTTATTTCTGACCGGTTGGTTGTTTCTTTGTTCTTTGTCTTTGTTTTCTTTTCTTTCTTTCTTTTTTTCCCCTGATATATAACGCGCGCGCGCGCACACACACACACACACACACACACACACACACACACACACACACACACATGTGCGCGCGCGAGATGGTCCGAGGACATTTCCATTTGTTTCTTTCTAAATATGTTATCAGTGCTTGACAGTGGGGGTGGGGGGGGGGGGAGTTAGAGAAAGAGAGAGAGAAATACCGAGATGGACAGATTCTTTTTGCAAATCTACGGAGACCGGAAGAGGAGGAGGAGGGGGGGGGGTGTTGAAGGAGAGTGGTAGTGATGGAGAGAAAAGAGGGGACGGACTCTAAAAGGGAAGAAGAAGACGAACAGATTCTCTTGCAACGGGAGGAACGCCCAAAGATGTATGCTCCAATATCCCACCCCTACCCCGCGGGCCCAATCGCTCCGCGCTGAGCCGTGTCGCCTGAAATATTTCACAGGACACATCTCTCTTCTGCTGGCACACAACGTCTATCCAACGCGGAAAAAAAAAAAAAAAAAATCTGGGCGTACACACACACACACACACACACACACACACACACACACACGTTCGTGTACGAACACATGCACGCACGCACGCAGTCCAGTCAAAAGACACGCGCGCGCGCACACACGCGTACACGTACGCACGCACACAACCACGCGCGCGCGCACATACACACATGCGCTTGCACTCACACTCAGTTCTCTCCCTACCACACCCTTCTTCCTACCTCCATTCCCCGCCCCACGCCCATTGCCCTCCCACTAAAAAGACAAGTGATAGCTAGCGCATATTCGCGCGCGCATACGCACACACATGCACAAACCCTCTCATACATAAACTGTCTCACACACACACACACACACACACACACACACACACCCCACTTTTCTCTTCCCGCCCATATATAAGCAGGAGGGAAAGTTGAGAGCGCCATATAGCTCTCTGATTTATCCCACGGCCGATAACATTTCATCTTTATTTCTTCAGGCCTCGGCTCCCTCCCAGGAAGGCCCGCGGAGATGGGGTTACACCGCATTGCTCGCTTGTACTGCTATCAGAAGGGAGGTGGATAGGGGGAAGGGGGGGTGAAAGAGAGAGAGAGGAGTTGTTTTTTGTGGGGGCGGGGGGTGTTATATTGAAGGACAGAAATAAGAAAGCCATATAGTTTTAGCATTAAATAAATCAAATGGGAGACGAGAGGGGAGGTGTGTGTGTGTGTGTGGGAGGGGTGGTGGTGTTGGTCTTGAAGCAAATTGTGGGTAAGAAAATGGATATAGGCAAATATATGTGGGTATATGGCAAATGTATGTGTATAAGTTGGTCCACTTTTGTTTGTTGGATTTTATTTTTTGTTATTATTATTAGAAGTATGTTTTATCAATCTATTTTATTGTGTTTTTTATTCATTTTTGTTGTTGTTTGTTTGTATGTTTGCAAAAATTGAGAATTAAGTTTGTACAGTGAGTAATTACTGCTGTGGTAGATGCTGAATTGGTTGGTCGAAGAAAAACTTTGTCGTAACAATAATATGTCTTTGTTGTCCAGTTTAAAACCAGAAATGTGTTCAATTTTACTATTTTTGTTTTATGACGTGAAAATATCTGCTTTCTTTTTTTCAGATGGGATACCAGTGTGGGATATATTTGTTTAGAATCTGTTGACTGTTCGTAAATGACCATTATTGTTTTGAAAATCCACCGTTCTTTTCAGTTTTGATTTTATATTGAAAAAGAAGAAAGAAAAAAAAAAGTTTGCATTATCCCAAATGATCTCTTTCTTGTTCTGGTTCTTCTGCCTCTGCTGCTTCTTCTTCTTTTCTGACGAATGAGAGCGTTAATTGACAAACCAATATATTTCACGAGAACATGATTATGATCAGTTAATGAATAAACCTACCCTCTACCTCCCTCCCTCTACCTCCCTCCCTTTATCTCTGTCTGCCTCTCCCTTCCCTCCCTCCCTTTTGTCGTTCTCTCTCTGTCTCTCTCTCTCTCTCTCTCTCCCTGCCTCCCTCCCTCTGTCTGACGCGCACGTTATTGACACACACACGCGCGCGCGCGCTCACGAACACGTTTACTGTTTCACTTTCTTTTCTTTTCTTTCTTCCTTTCTTTATCTCTCTATTTTCCCCCCACGTGCCATCTATTAAGAGGAGCGTACGGGATCCGCACTGTCTGACTTCCGTCATCGAAAGTGATGATGGACACGTTCCCCTGGGTCCCAATTCAGGCGTGTGTCTAACGGCCTAGCGCACAGTCTGATGGGAAACAGATCTCGTCATTCGAATGTCGCCAGACGGGGGGGAAACTATGACCATTATTACTTTGGGTCAGACATGTGCTGTGCTGTGCAGTGCTGTGTGTGTGTGTGTGTGCGCGCGCGCGAGCGAGCGAGCGAATGTGTGTGTGTGTGCGCGCGCGCGCGCCTCTATATAATTATGTGTGTGTGTGTGTGTGTGTATGCGCGCGCGCGCTTGGGGAAAGGCTGACAGGGGAGATGAAAAAGGAGGAGTGGGGTATGTCAGGCATTTTGAATAAATCCCAAAGCGGTTTTAAAAATCGAAACTGTTAAGCCATAAACACACCGTCACAGAAAAGTCAGCAACAATACCAACAACAACGTCGGGTCCTCTCGGTGTGCTGTCTTGTCGTCTTCTTCCTCTATCACACACGACCAACATCACCTTGCTGATCACCCTGTCGTGGTTGATGCATGTTTGGTATCTTCCTGTTTCTTTAACCCACCGAACACTGACATGGGTTGCAGGATCATTAACGTGCGTATTTGATCTTTTGCTCTTGCATGCGTATACACACGAAAGGGGGGGGGGGGGTTCAGGCACTCGAAAGACTATACATATGATGACCTGGGAGATCGGAGGGGGGTGAGGGGGTAGGGGGGGGGGGGGCGATATATATCCACCCACCCACTCGGGGAAAACTGTGGTGAGAATCCAGCGCTCAAAGCAACCCGGCCACCACACCCGTCTTGTCTTGTCCTGTCCTGTCCTGTCCTGTCCCAACAAACACCACTGACTGCAAGTCCATGGGAGGTAACTCGCCTATGCCAGAGGCTTTGTAGCCGGCAGTGCCAGTGGTTTGGAGAATCCAAGTTCGGCGCGGATCGCGGTCGTCGCACCAACTCTCTCCCACCCCCACCTCACCACCCCTACACCCACCACCAACGGACGGACATGTATCAGCTATACTATTGAAGGAAACAGAGCAATGATGCCAAGTCAACCTCCCCCTTGTTATCCCCCCCCCTCCCCGACGCCACAGGGAGGGAGGCTGTTGGGGGGGGGGGGGGGGGGGGGAGCTGACCTTGGTGGCTGACTTGACGTCAAGCGGCAATGGAGGAGCAAAATGATGGGGTAGCGGCCACGAGGTGGCGGCGTCTGTGTCAGGCTAATAGCCGTCACGCTGCTCACCTAGACAAGCCCCTGTGTTTGTTCGCCCACCACTTGAAATTCAAGCAAACTCATTTCAATGGAAATTGCCGGGCCGCCGTCGACTTTTTCTCATATCGTAAAGGAGGAGGAGGAGGTTGTAGTGAGGAGAGTAGGGGAGAGTGGGGGCAAACCATAAAGATGCGCGCGTGGTCTCCACGCACGATGAATATGCATGAGACACTTCATCAGCCGCGGCTAACTGCTCCTCCAGCTTCCCCACCACCCTACCCCCCCAAACACACACACGCACACTCACACACACCACACACCCCTTACTACCCCCTTCAGCCGCCGGCCGCTAGCTAGCGCGGAATTTTGTGACCAAACGATAGGCTCGTTTTACAATTTTTGAAATTCGTGTTGGCGATTGATATGAGATGGGGAACTTGAGGAAATGAAGGGAATTTGATGATTTAATGGGGGCAGATTGGCGTGATAGCCGAGACAGATGCGGAATGGGAAAAAGAGATTTGAATAGGAAAGTTGGTAGGGGGGAGGGAGGTGGCGGCGGTGGAGAAAAAAGGGATTTTTTTTTTGGGGGGGGGGGGGGGGGGGGGTGGAGAATGAGGAGAAAAGAGGGAGGGGTGGGGGATAAAAGGAAAAGACGTGTGTGTGTTGCTGCCAGGTTTCGCTTACATCAAGGCTGGGCGGGATTGATCGACTTGGAGATCGCAGCTGATTTCTTGGTGAGGCTCTTGGAGGAAGTGGGGAAGGGGAGAAAGTTTTTTTTTTTTTCTTTCTTTTTTCTTTTGTAAGAAAGCGATATGTCGTCAATCAAAGGAGAAAGGGATGGACTTGTCACGCGGTGACAAAGCCAGTTTGGATTGTGCTGAGCCCGCTGAAGATGTGTGTTTGTGTGGGGTCTGGTCGGGGGGCGGGGTTTCCTTTCGTGACAGCGTTGCTGTCCTGTGTCATAGCTTTAGATAAAATGCAGATTACAGAGAGTGTATTGTATTTGTATATAAATATGATAGATATTATCATGTTGTCATATCAGTATTATCATGTTGCCATATCAGGCATGCGATTGGCTCTCTCTCCCACAGAGAGAATTCAGACCGGCCCCCACTCGCAGTCTTGGTTTCCATTTTAGTTTCCCCTTTTGGAATCTTGGTATTTTCCAGTGAAGGAATGGTTGTTTAGTTGTTACCTGCACTCCCTCCCCCCTCCCTCTCTACGATACGAAAGTGAAAACGGGAGTTTCTTTGATAAGCGTTGAAGTCGACACTGTCGTGTTTGGGTGTGTATGTGAAGCCTGAATTCCGACAGCTCCGTGAAAAGGCTCACGTGTTGAATCTGCGGGAAGAATAAACAGTGCCTGGTTCAAATACTTTGTTGATCCCATTTAATGATGATGATGATCATCATCATAAAAGTTTCCCCAAAGTGTCAGTAGGACGTGGACCCTATGTTGTATTTGCGCTTACCTTTTCCCCTTCTGTGTGCAAGCGCATTTGTTTAACTATCAGTCTGGATTTTATGAAGAATTTTGCCAGGGAGAGCCATTTTATTGCGGTGTTTTTTTGTTTTGTTTTTTGTTTGTTTGTTGTTGTTTTTTCACGTGCATTAATTGCATGCTGCTCACGGGACCTCGGTTTATCCGAAATACTAGCACACAGACCACCACCACCCAAGGTCATATGGACGGGGGAGTGAAAGTCCCGGTTCGTATAATAATAATGGGAATCAAACGCATGGGCGCTTGTTTCCTAGTCGGGACACAAGTATATAGCCACCGGTAGCTCCACATTTTGGTCCTGAAACTATCTTGGCATGAACTGCATCATGACTGTAGTCTGTGCTCAAGCTGGTGTTGAAGATTGGAGTGGGAGGGTCATGATGAGGTTGGGTGGGAAAGGAAAGGGGAGGGGGCGAGATCCTCAGTCAGTATTCTGTGCAACGAAAGGTACTCTACTACACCCCCTCCCCCCACCCCCCAACACACACACACAAACACACCTCCACCCCTCTTTTTTCTTTCTTTCTTTTTTTTTTTCTTTTCTTTTTTTCTTTTTTTTTTAAGTGATTGGAGTGCTCTTTACCTTTATTTTTCGGAACAGTTTCTCTCTGCCCCCCCCCCCCCCCCCCTTTTTTTTTCTTTTCTTTTCTTTTCTTATCTTTTTTTTTCCCCCTTCTAGTTATTCAGTAAGGAGGACTTCTTTCTTTGAGTCATCAATATATGTGTGTGTGTGTATCAAGTGTCGTTTTTTTCTCCTCAAAAGTCGATGTTTAATGACGCCTTTGGAGAGGGTGTGGGGGTCAGTAAAATGGGTTGTTGTTTTTTTGTTGTTGTTGCATTTTCCGTTTGTTTGTTTGCCGAGTGGGAGGACGATTGTAGAAACAAACATTCATCTATCCAACCAAAGCAAACAAACAAATGAAAATCACATTTGGGATGAATTTTATTATCGAATACAAGAACCGTGTATTTCGTCAGGGAGCTGTAAAAAATGCCCAATTCGATTGGAGAACCCAAACCCCTGTCTGTCTGTCTGTCTGTCTGTCTCTCTCTCGCTCTCTCTCTCTGTCTCTGTCGCTCTTTCTGTCTCTGTCTGTCTGTCTCTCTCTCGCTCTCTGTCTCTCTCTGTCTGTCTCTCTCTCTCCCGTCCCTCCCTCCCTCCCCATCTCTCTACCTATCCCTCCCACTCCCCACCCTCCCTCCTGGCTAAAAACCCGGTGTGGGTCACCCAAGAGAAATGCCCATGCATCGCTTTGATTGAAGGAGAGAAAGGAAATTGTATTAACCCCGGTCCCGGCTTTATCGAGGAGTGAAGCATATAAGAGGCGATGGGGTGGGGAAGAAAGGCGAGGGAGGGAAGGGAAGGGGTAGGGTAGGGAAAGGGGGGGGGGGGGACGGGGCTGTAAGGGGGCTCTCGTAATCTGTTCTGACACCGATGCTGTTATAGTATTCAAGAAGAAAGTTTGAGAAACTTTTCTTCTTCTTCTCCGTCTTTTTCTTTTTGGTTTGTTTTGTTTTATTTATTTATTTATTTTGTGTGTGTGTGTGTGTGCGCGCGCGCGCGCATATGCACGGGTAACATTCGCACGGACGAGCGCGCACACACATGCGCTTTCAGGCGCGAGCGCTTGCACGCGCAAACACACGCGCGCACTCGCACACACACACACACACACACACACAATCTACGTACGTATGCACACACGTATACATACGTACATACATACATACATGCGCGCACAAGCGCGCGTGTGGGTTTTCCTTATCTTTGTTGTCGAAATTGGACAGTTTGTTTGAATTTACTGACTTGTTTTTACAAATGGTCAAAAGTGATCATCTTCATTGCATTGTCGGTGTATCCGGCAATTGTGCATGCCTGCTCGCGCGCGCACCTCTTTACTCTGTCTTTCTCTATTGTCTGTCTGTCTGTCTGTCTGTCTGTCTCTCTCTCTCTCTTGAAATGCCATTTGTTTGTCGATTATAAGCGCCGTATAAACCGAGTTTGACAGGAGGAAGGAGAATGATAAAGGCGTTTGTCATTTTTGTTAAAGCTTTCTCTTGTATGGAGATGTTGTGTAGGAATGAAGACCGTAAACCGTCTGTAAATATTTTGATATTGGAAAATTAATGTTTATAAAAGATGGAAAGAAAATCTTCGTTTTCTGTTACGACTATGCGCAAATAATAGATATATGACTGTGTACGAAATGACCGATTCCAGGAAATTATCAAAGCAAATATGAAATTACATCTGATAAAGTTCATTGCCAACATTCGTTATTAGGCTGCAGTTTCAGAAGAGCAGATAAATTGTGCCACATAATGAACGAAGATCTTCCGGGTATTAATTCTAGCAAGTAAGAGGTAAGGAGAAACAATGACATTATTTAAGCATTAATTTCCTTTCAGATGTACAGATCATAAAACGCGAATTTGTCATGTCATACTTTTACTGCTGATGTCAGAAAAAAACATTAGCGTAATATACATGGCTTATATATATATATATATATATATATATATATATATGTATGTATGTATGTATGTATATGTAAGCCATTATGAATATATTTTCTGAATTCAGACGAACTTTAAAACGACTTTTCCTCGAATATTTCCAAGATTTACGGGGGGGGGGGGGGAAGCTGTGTGATCACGATATACCTGTGCGGTAAAGGGCAGCAAAAGCACGTGCTTCCATTAAATGTTTCCCATCCACCGCACCAATTCTTTCCTCCTAACCCCCCTTGCCCCCCCGTCCCCCCCTCCCCTAACACCACCACACCCGACCCGTTCTCCCACTCACCCACCCATTTCCACTTGTTCTCCCCTCCCTCTCCAGGCTCCGGGCAGGAGCAAAGTCTGGCACATAGGGTGCTTGCAAGCATGGAGTTTCACTTTGATATTTACAGTTTAATCCAAGGTGACTTTGGCTGACCTTATTGCCTGCCGTTCCAACTTGCGGCTGTGGGCTTCTTCAACTTCGTTTGTGTGTTGTGTTTTTGTTTTGTTTTGTTTTTTTGTATTGAGGGGGTATCCCCCTCCCCCGCCTCTCTCTCTCTCTCTCTCTCTCTCTCTCCCCCCCCCACGTCTTGTTTCTTGTATATCCGTGTGCATGTTTGTCAAGGTGGACGACGGAGTGTGAATATGATATATATATATATATATATATATATATATGAGGCTGTGGATGTTATGCTGTTGGACAGTTGGCCACTCTACGTAGGTTCCAGCTGATGTTTGTTTTGAAAAGAAAGACAGACAGCTAGGAATATACATACCGGAACTGGTTTGCTTGTTGTTTTACCTCCACTCGCTCGCTGAAACAGTCGAAAGGGAGGCTGCAAGGGGAGCAAATTTCAGTCCAGCTTCCGTTGATAGCCACGCATCACCTGTACTGGTCAGCTGAAATACATCACCTGGTCAGAGGGATATAGTGCCGTGCATGCTGACTAATTAGTGCAGAAGGAAAAGAAGAACGGAGGCGAAAAAAAAAGGGTGGAGGGGTGGGGGTGGGGTGAGGGGTGGGGGGTAGATGGAAGAGTATCAGATCCGGGTTACGCGCAATGTGTGCCTGCGTTCAGTATACGCATGCATACGCAAAAATTGTCTCTCTCTGTCTCTGTCTCTCTCCCGTCTGTCTTCCCTCCATCCCTCCCTCCATCCCACAGTCTCCGCTCTTTCTCCGACAGAGAGAGAGAGAGAACTCCATATCCGAAAGAAGTTTTCCTTTATTACATTTCGTGTCGTGTTTACACTTCTTTCCTTGTGTTGTTTTATCATTGATTCACTTGTGTAAATAAAGTGAGTCTCTGTTTTAACCCGGTGATCTGTTGTGTGTATGTGTATGTGTGTGTCCGTCCGTGGTAAACTTTAACATTGCCATTTTCTCTGCAAATACTTTGTCAGTTGACACCAAATTAGGCATAAAAATAGGAAAAAATTCAGTTCTTTCCAGTCAATCTTGTTCAAAACAATATTGCACATCTGGGATGGGCAAAAAAAACAACAACAACAAAAAAAAGAAAACTGCATTTACTGATATATTTATATATTTTTTATTCTCTAAACTTGGCACTTTGATCTGATATTCTGACACAACAACAAGAGCAGTCATTTTTATCATTTTTTGTTCAAACAGGAACTTCTTTTGCTAAGCATTGAAGTTATATTTATTTTGCAAACGTTTTGGTGTAGATAGTAAAAAAGGGAAATTAATCTGCAATTAATGCTAGGGGACTTAATTTGCTTTAAACTAATCTTTCTCATCTTAAACATTACATTTTGAAATTATACTCAATACATAAAAAGCTTGTGTGTTTTACTCTCAGTGTTCAGGGCTTTCACTATCTTCATTCGCCCAAGTGGTCTTTTTCGGAAAATACTAAAATCAGTACGACGAGTGGACTTTATCGATCTACTGGCTGAGCCCTGAAGGTCATGGGCAAAAATCAATTGCGTACACATATTTATACACATTCAAAGCGCGTGCTCATTTTCTTCACGAACGCGAACGACGCCATTTTGTTTCAAGTTGTTGACCTGCCCGTTCAATCCTATATTCAGTCGACAATAGACGATAACATGTGATGGAAAGTTGGAGAAGGAGACCGTTAAATATTTATTCAGAGAAAGATTTGTGAACGCCTCATCACTTACTGGATTATGCCCCAAATTGCCCTAAAAATATCCACAGAATCAGTCGGAATTCACAGTTAAAAATAATAAACTATGAGAGTTAATACCCTTGAATTGATGAAACGTAAACATTTCCAGTCTTGACTTTTCTCAAAATGAAGTCCTTTTCACTTCATAAGACTTTTAGAAGTACTGTACATGGCTCTACGTGTTATTTAACAAAATACTCAATTTTCATATCAACTTTAAAACTATAAAACTAGAATGAACATAAAAGAGAAATTGAATCGACCGTGTCAACCGGGTGTAACTAACTGAAACTTGTACATCTATCTAGATCCAGAGAAAACGGCCAAATGTTGCAGTGTGATTGCGGCGATAGCCACGTCTCCTTTACCACGGACTTAAAAAGAATTTTTAATTGCCCTTGAAGATTTTTTGAATGCCCAAGATACACCAGAATAATATGATTTAAACAGCGTTCTCACTGCGAATACCGCAATCGATTTATCGCCCTTTAAAAAAAAGCATGTTTAAATATTATATTTTTGAACGTCAGTTAAGGAGCCACGATAGTGTAATGGGTAAGACAGTTTCTTCTCACCCGAACACGCGGAGTTCGAATCTGCCGTTTGGACTTTTCTTTTTCTTTTTCTTTTAACCCGAAGCTTTATAATAACAAATACAGAACACATTTTAAGGATTAGATTTTTTTTTTTTTTTAAGTGTATCACAAGTGAGTCTTGAAGGCCTTGCCTCTCTTGTTGGATTGTGTTCAATTTGAAGACGATGATAGCCAGAGAGGAATGTGCCCTTGACATTAGCTCATGGCGAAGGGTAGCCGTCGGAGCGGGTGGTGATTTAGTGTTTGTATTATCAGTGAAGATGATAGCCAACTCTGTTGGCGTGCCTCGTTAAAGTTCTTCTGGGGGTGCCTCCCAGCCAATGAAAAGAAAAAGAAAAAAGGATGCTGTTGTGGAGAAAATAGAAAATAGGGATGCTGTTGTGGAGAAAATTGGGATGTTGTTGGGGATATAAAAAAAAAAAGTCTCTCTTTTTTCAGGAATGGATGTTTTCTCTTTGTCTCTGTCTCTCTTTATTCTGTTTGTGTCTTTTTCCTATTCACGCACTGTCTTTGGTCTGTCTGTCTGTCTGTCTGTCTCTCTCTCTCTCTCTCTCTCTCTCTCTCTCTCTCTCTCTCTCGGTGATGTATAAATCCGACTCTGAAGGACAAAATGCACAGATCCACTTCTTGAACTTTTTTACGAATTGTAAACACACACACACACACACACACACACTGACTTTTGTAGAGAGAAACTCCTCTTTTTTTTCCCAGAAAGAATGCTATGCATAACGTTATCAGTTATCTTCAGTATAACAGTCTTGCACAGTCTGACGTCCAAAATGACGTCATCTGCGAAGTCATGGCATCCACTTAAGTCTTGCATACGTCATAAGGCACTGGATGACGTGTGACATCATTAACGAAGGTTAGATGTTGTTTCCTCAGGAAATTGGATGCTATGTAGATACATTTTATCGAGAGAAGAGCACGGAAAATCTATACATGCGCGCACATGCGTGCATTAAAGTATGGACACTGGCACAGAAAAACAGACAGATGGTAAGAACGAAAACATTGAAGACAGGCAGCAGATCAAAGTTTTATCACTAGCGGTTCTTTCTACCTATCTGTCTGTCTGCATGTCTCTCTGTCGGTCTGTCTGTCTTTATCTGTTCCGTTACCCTTTTGTTCTCGCAATTCATCCCACCTCAGGCTACCACTTCCCCTCTCCCCAAACCACCCTTTCCCCCCACCAAGAGACAGGAAGCTTGAGGATTTTTTCCCCCAGATTCACGTCTGTAAGGTTATGTCTGGAGTCAGAATGTCAGGGTGTTTTATCAATATATAGGAGGAGATGGGATGGGGTGGGGTCGGTGGGGGTTGCTCTTGAGTTGCAGACGGGAAGAGAGAGAAAAAGTCAAGTGTCGGGGGCCCGTGTAATAACAACAGGTGAGACCCATGTGTTGTTCAAAACGGGGGCCGCGCGATCGAAAAAGAATGTGAAGAGCGCGAGTAGAATTAAAAGGCAAAGCACAAAAGGGAGGAGGGCATGTACAGATAGTGATAGTCTGAGCACGGCAACGAAACTTGTAAGTCATACGGCCCCTCCCCATCTCCCCCGCACCCCTTCAATATCGCCCCCCTCACACCCACCCTCAGCCCCCATTACGCTCATATTCCGTTCCCAGTCTCCCTGTATGTTGAACCCAGCCAGTCTCTTCTCTTGGAATGGGGGGCAGAAAGAAGGAAGGGGGAGTGGTGTGGGTGGTGTAGACAGAAACAAAAACGAAACACCTCTGCCTCCTCCTCCTTCTGCCGTAAACAAAAAACAGCATTATCAAGTTACAATGCATCGCAGCAAACACAATATTCAACAAACTGAGCGCTGTCTTGTGCTATATATTGACAAAGATCTGCGTGGGTGCCGTCAGAGAACATCAGCAAAACGCGCATTGGTGTGAAATAAACAGATTAAAAACGAAAAACAAACAGCACAGAAAAGGACGGCATGGGCTTAAAACATACTTTGTGTTTGTTGACCAGAGATGTGGCATCATGAAATTGAATCGTTTACGGTCATAATGGTGATGGCAGATATGAGTTCTTTTTGTGTTCATTTCATATTGACTTCCATGTTTCATTGAAGACACACACACACACACACACACACACACACACACACACACACACACACACACACACACACTTATATGTATATATATATATATGTATGTGTGTGTGTATATATATATATATATATATATATAGAGAGAGAGAGAGAGAGAGAGAGAGAGAGATTTATTATTCACGCATTTATTCAATCCATATGTGAATTCCATTCAGTGTGCAATAGATATGCTCGTGAAACATTGCGCAACCGTTCACCTGTCTTGATGAATTTCCTCAGACCTGGGCACACATTCCACAGAGGACGGGTCTCAGCAGGCAGAATCTTTCCAGCGAACGGTGGTTTCTGGTGGTCCATCCGTTGTGCACAAGGTGTTTTTTTTTGTTTGTTTGTTTGTTTTTTAATTCATTTAATTTATTTTGATGGTTTGTTTGTCGCCTTTTTTTTTTTTTTTTTTTTTTTTTAGGTTTCATTTTCACCACAGTATGATTACGTAACATTGGCATTTCAAAGCAGGGGTGTATAAAACATGACATGTCAGAGTCCTAAGAATGGCCAAAACATCAGGGCAGTGAGTGCATCTCTCGCTGTTTTTGTTTTTGTTTTCCTCATAGAGCCCCGTAGAGCACACTAGCTCACTATGAAGACCGAAACTTGAAATAAAAGAAAAAGCACACGGAAAACTAGACAACGCTTTTCGGAGAAGGGACTCGAACAGGGGAACTAACTCTTAACTCTGTCTGTCTCTCTCTCTTTCTGTCTGTCTGTCTCCCTCTCTGTCTGTCTGTCTCTCTTTCTCTCTCTCTCTCTCTCTCTCTGTCTGTCTCTCGCTCTGTCTCTGTCTCTCTCGCCCTCTTCAACTACCCGTCTCGAACCTTCTTACGTACCCCCCCATCATGAATCTCCCATCCAGTATCACGCCCTACGGTTCTCAAGTACAAGACTTCACACACATACACAACAAGCACGCATTGCTTTGCATTCTCAACAACTGTCAAAAAAGAAGAAGAAAAAATGGGGGTGGGGGGGGGGGGTGGTGGTAGTGGTGTGCGTGCGAATGTGTGTGTTTGGGAGGGAGGGAGGGAGAGAAAGAGAGGGTGGTGGGGATGGAAGGTATTGGATGACCGGTGAAAAGAGCAGGACGAAATCAGACAACTCGCTAAAGACAACAGCGAAGAACAACGTTTCCAGTGTTAGCAGATGGCAGAGAAACAACAATCACTGTGGGGGTGAACAGTAGACACCGCCTAATTTTCTTCTTTTTTTCTTTCTTTTTTTCCCCCATAAGTTCTGAGGCGGTTCCTTCTTCTTGTGAATTCCTGAATGGGAAGAGAGAGGTAGTTCTGAAGGCGAGTGGGGGCAGGGATATAGGGATGGAGAGTGGAGGAAAGGCGTAGTGGAGAAACTGTGGAGGGGGCGGGGGGTGCCATTAGTCTTGTTCTGAACCTGACAGGTACACCACATCCAGGCCTTGTTCGAGTTAGCCTCCCAATTTTTCTCCAGGTAAACGAGGAGGGAGGGTGAAAGGACACGCGTGTGCACACTTAGTCCTAGTGGGGAGCTGTCAACGTTTTAAAGCGTCACTCTCGTATTGGGAGAAACTGGCACCAGATTCTTTGTTTCTTTTTCTTGCCTTCTTTCATTCGTTCGTTCGTAGAGGAATGATTAGAAACACACACACACACACACACACACACACACACACACACACACACACACAGAGGAGAGAGAGAGAGAGAGAGAGAGAGAGAGCTGCTGGCCGCTTCCCTAATTAACTCAAGAAGGCAGCGTGGGATGGGCACGGCATGCTCGCCAACAAAGAGGATGGAAAGTAGAGGGAAGAAAATGTCGATGACACATCCATCACCTGAACAACCATGTGTTTTTTCAAGTGGGGCCGAAGAGGTCCCTCCCTGCTTGGTACTAACCACCCAGGCCTCACACCGGAGGAGGCACAGAGAGAGAGAGGGGGGGAGGGGGGAGGGGTGGGCAACCTCGAGTTCCAGTCTCAGACAGCTGTCGGTGAAGTCAAACCAGAGAGATGGATTACGGCCTGTCACAGATGGACCATGGTACAGACGTAATTATCATAATATAGCACGTGAAAACTCGGCCACAGATGGACCACGGTAAATGCAGACCTGTCACCTAAAAGTAATACGACCATCTAAACCCTTGTGACAGATGGCCCGTAGGGAACGAACTCACATTTCTCAAAGATGTACCGCGGTAACTCCATAATTATCGAGTTATTGGCCTTTTGTATGCCGTATTTGTCTATGTGTATCACAAAACAAAAGAATTTAGACCTTTTCGGTGGAGTTTGAACAGTGTCTGAAATAATGGAACAGTACAGTCCTCGAACGGCAAATTTTGTTTTTCTTCTCGCGAGGAAGACTGCGGTAAATCATTGTTATTATTTTTGAATGTCCTTAACCGTGTCATATCTGAGACATTAAACACGCAAAAAGCAGTCACTAAGACATTCAACTAAACACCTCTAAACTGGATAAATCATGTAGTGCTGGAGGTGCCGGCCAGAATTAGCAACAAGAAAAGAAATAAAACATGTTCAGTAAACGGAATAAGAATAATGATATAAAAAGAGTGGGGGTGGGGGCTATGCTGTAAATTATGAGTTCTGGGTTGGCAGCTGCTGCCCATCCAAGTATTTAACACCTCTTTGCATTTTGTTAGTCCTGAAAGCCATGGACTCCACTTCGATAAGCAGTTGAGCATGGAGGATTTCAGCATCCTTCACACACACACACACACACACACACACTCGCACGTACTCGTACGCATACACACTTCAGGCTAGGACCATAAGTAAGACAGTATGTAAACAGCATAATATGTTATATAAAATATAACGAAGCACAGCTTGAATTGTATGTCAGTGAACGGTCCTGTCAATACAAATATCGATATGTGTTATGGAAAGATCGTGCTATTTCCTATTCTTGAACGCTTCGATTTGGATATAGATGAGAGAGAGGGAGACAGAGAGAAAGAGCGCAGTGGAGCAAAGGAAATGATCAAGCCTGGATTTTGAGCGCATGTATAGGAATACCATTCTTCTTGTTTTGCAGAGTTTTCATAAGTGTTTCATCTTTCCAGAAGTCACGTTTCGTCTGAGGGAGAATCATAAAAGAATAGAAAGAAAAGGAGGGGGGGGGGGGGGGGGGGTGAAGTTCTCAGCCAGCACCGCTCCCATTCCCTGTTCTTCTTTATCCGCACCTCCCCTAACCTCCCGTGTCTCTCGCTCCCCCACTTCACTCGGCATCACACACACCCAACCCCCTCCAACCTCCATCGGCATTCTTATCATCATCGACCAGGGTCAACTCTGTCACCACAACCACTCCGTTCTTATATCTCTCGTTCCCACGTCAAGGGAAAAAAATCTTCCAAAATAAGCCAAAGAGAAAAAGTTGAAACAGAGTAAATAAAATATAAAAACCACACTTGAATGATATTGTCGGACAGATCTTGCCAATTCGAAGTGATACTGCAGTTGAGGGAGGAAGAAAGGGCGGAGAACTGTTTGAAGTGCCGTGTGTACACGGAGGAGGCCAGCTCTATCGGGACTCCCTGATTGGATTGATGCCCTCGCCCGTGCTCCAACCGCCGTCGTGCGCTGGCCCCGACCCCCCTCGGGACATCATCCGCGCGTCATTTGAAAATTGAAAATAGCTTCCCAAACTCCTTCACACGACAGTCAGAGAGGGAGAAGCCTGCTCCTATAGTGACGGGCCGACTCTGGAAACCAATTGGGGTCGTCCGGGCGGGGGTGACGTTTCTTCGGACATTTAAAACATTTCGAGCCTGGAATAGCTCTAGACTTTGGCAACGCCTTTGATTGCTTTCTACTCTCTTTTTTCTGTCTCTTTTTATGTGTCAATGCTTGGAAGAAAAAAAAGAGGGGGGTTGTGGGGGAGGGGCAAGAGGGTAGCGCGAAAAGTGGAAGATCAAAGTGGACCCATTTCATATCTCATCAGCCAGCGATTTTGATGGGCGCTGGCGGGAAGGGTCTTGAGGGGAATGCTGAGGTGTCCACTGGCATCCGCGGACGAACACATGCACCCATTAACCCCTCCTGGTTCCCCCTTTGCCCTCCTGCACTTTGCTTGTTCCCGTTCTACCGCGGCTGCATCGATTGTAGTCCACACTTACGGACAGACAGACAGAAGGAAGAGAGAGTGAGAGTGAAGCTGATAGTTGTCAAATCACTGCCCAATTTATGATTTTTCTTCTCTTTCACTTTAAGAATGATAGCGTTGATGATTGAACAATTATCACCGGCAGGAACAGTAACAGGGTGCCTGGACTGCTTTATAGGGAAGAGAGTGAGGAGACTGTGGGGGTGGGAGTGGGGGGTGCGGGTGCGGGAATGGTCGTGGATGGAAGGCAGGGGATGAGGAGAGGAAGGGTTTTCACTTCGCACCCCTTGACTGAAATTGTTATCCATTATTGAGTGTTGTTCCCGCTGTCCCAGTGTCCCGTCTCCAGCCAGTTCTCCTGTCTGGCGCTTTTATTTTTGCTTGTCTTGATGCATGGTGGTGGTGGGGGGGGGAGGTGTTCTCCCCACCCACCCCTCAGTCAAGAAGTTGGAAGGTTTTGACTGCCTGAACGTTTCGGCCGTTCGTACGTTTTTAGGTTTCGTCACGTTCAGCCATAGCTTGCTGTGTTTGTTGTGCTGTCCCAACAACCACTTGGTGATTGGTTTATCAGTCTGAATGTTAGCAAGTGCACTTTTGTTGTTGTTGTTGTTGTTGTTGTGTGTGTGTGTGTGTGTGTGTGTGTGTTTTGTTTTTAATGCGAAGTGGATCACAAAGACCGCCCCATGGCTATCAATCCCAGTTGCAAGCTGCACAAAACCCAAAGTACTCACATCGAGAAGACATGCTGACTTTTCTGTGTTTGATTGTCACATTTGATGTATTAAAATGCAACTTGAAATTACTAAGACTTCAAAATGTACTTGTAAAACCAGTCAAGAAAAATGAACTCGGCCCCACTGGAGACACTCGTTAATTTTCGCAATTTATCTCTCCCTTGAGGTTTGAACTATCACAAGAGGTTTGAACTAGTACTAAAAAGTACATAAAAAGCACAAAATATAATATGAAACGTCAGTTGAGCTAACAATGCTATCAAAGGGTCATCCAGTACCCGGGTATTGTTCAGATTCACCCTGGTTGTCAGAGTAGATCAAGCTGTCTTGGAAACATTTCAGGACATGCTTGTTATGCTTGCGCACACACAATTAAAGGTACAATGCTTAAAAAAACAAAAAAGAATATATTTTGAAAAATAAATTTTAAAAATAAAGAAAGAATGTCAGTAACACAATTCTTTGTGGGGAAAATTATATAAGGAAATACAGCTTTTCGTATAATGCATTGAACATTCATATTGAACAATCACGCAGTTTCTCTATTCATGAGCCCTTTAATACGGATGAGACAGAGACAGAGAGCAAGCAGTAGAGCAAAGGAAATGATCAAGCCTACATTTTGAGTACATGTCTAGGAATACGATTCTTCTCGATTAAAACTTGTTTGCAGAGTTTTCACTAGTGTTCCATCTTCTTGGAAGTCACGTTCCGTCTGGGGAAGAAGAAAAGAAAAGAAAAAAAAAAAAAGGAGGCGGTGGCAAGGCAATGACCACCCCCACTCCTTTTCCTTCTTTTCCAACACCACCCCCAATACTTCAACCCCCACCTCATCCATCCCTAGCCTCCCCCACTCTGATCGACATTACTCTAGTCATCGATCAGGGTCAACTCTGTCACCCGTCGCTCTAATACTACCTATCCCACTTCACACACTTAAAAAGAAGAAGTAGTTAAAACAGTATATAAATATAAATGAAACTGCCACTTGAATATTGTCGGACAGATCTTGCCAATTCGAAGTGATACTGCAGTTGAGGGAGGAAGAAAGGGCGGAGAACTGTTTGAAGTGCCGTGTGTACACGGAGGAGGCCAGCTCTATCGGGACACCCTGATTGGATTGATGCCCTCGCCCGTGCTCCAACCGCCGTCGTGCGCTGGCCCCGACCCCCCTCGGGACATCATCCGCGCGTCATTTGAAAATTGAAAATAGCTTCCCAAACTCCTTCACACGACAGTCAAAGGGAGAGAAGCCTGCTCCTATAGTGACGGGCCGACTCTGGAAACCAGTTGGGGTCGTCCGGGCGGGGGTGACGGTTTTTCGGACATTTAAAACATTTCGAGCCTCGGATAGCTCTGGACTTCGGCAACGCCTTTGATTGCTTTCTACTTTTTTTTTTTTTTTTTTTTTTTTTTTTTTTTTTCTGTCTCTTTATATTTGTCAGTGCTTGGAAGAAAAAAAAGAGGGGGGTTGTGGGGGAGGGGCAAGAGGGTAGCGCGAAAAGTGGAAGATCAAAGTGGACCCATTTCATATCTCATCAGCCAGCGATTTTGATGGGCGCTGGCGGGAAGGGTCTTGAGGGGAATGCTGAGGTGTCCACTGGCATCCGCGGACCATATGCACCCATTAACCCCTCCTGGTTCCCCCTTTGCCCTCCTGCACTTTGCTTGTTCTCGCACCACTGCGGCTGCACGGTCATCCCCTTGAACTTTGGGAGGGGGGACGTGGGGGGGGGGGAGAGAAGAAGAAGGAAAAAAAAAAGAAAAAAAAGAAATCCAATAGTTGTCAAATCACTGCCCAGCTCACGAAGTAATTTTTTTTCTTCTCCAAGTGATAGAAGTTCGGATTGCGATCGATAATTGAACAATGTTATCACTGGCAGGAAATGTGACTGGGAGCCTGGACTGCCTCATTTGGAAGAAAAGAGGGAAGGGAGCTGAGGGTGTTGAATGGGTGGGGGGAAGGGGCCTTTCAGCGCGCGCCCATTGATTGAAATTCTTACACCATTATCTGCACCCGTGCTGCTGAATGCGCCAGCAGCAAGTAGTTCCTTGTCTGGCACCCCTACCCTCCACCCCCCCTCCCCAGCCCGCTCTCTTGCACAGGCCCGCCTTTTCTCTGGGCCCCTTTCTTCCCTCTCTTTTGTCTTGGCGCTGCTTGCATGACTGATCATTCATTTCCCTTCTCGACTGACCAAGAAACCCCCTCCTTCCTCCTGCTATCCTTTCTTTCTCCCCCCCTCCCTCACCGCTTTGCCCGCCCCCCCATGCCCCCCACCCACCCCCCCACACGCCCCTGCTCCAAACGTTTTCCTTTTCCTGAAGCATTCACAAAGTTTCACAAGACACAGCTTCACCCACTCCCTCACTCCCTCCATCCTCCATCCCCTCTTTTTCCTTCTTCTTTTTTGTGGAAATGGAGGTATGGAGATCCGTGCGCCACATGCTGCAAGTTCTTCGAAGAAGTTTTAATCTGCGGTTTTGGTTTCGTGCTGCTCTCTGTGTGCTGTCTTTCTCGACTCTCTCTCTCTCTCTCTCCCTCCCTCCCTCCCTCCTGACTGCTTTTCCCCCTTTGCCTTTTGTCTTTGGGATGAACAAAGCCCTCAAGTTTTAATTAAAGGTTGAAAGGCTGCGGTAAGTGAATAGTCAAGTTCTGTTACATTTTGTGGGAAGCCAGTGATTGGCAACAGACGATTGTTGTTGTTTGATAATGTTTTACCAACGGCGCTTACACGAGACTTAAGAATGTATGTTGTCACTTCAGGTAGTGATTCATGTGTTTTTGTTCTCAGGATCTGTTTGAATCTCTCTCTCTCTCTCTCTCTCTCTCTCTCTCTCTCTCTCTCTCTCTCTCTCTCTCTCCTCCTCCTCCTCCTCCTCCTCCTCCTTCTCTCTCTCTCTCTCTCTCTCTCTCTCTCTCTCTCTCCTCTCCTCCTCCTCCCTCCCTCTCTCTTTCTCTCTCCTCCAAGTAACCTCACACACATAAGCGCGCATACACACACACGCGCGCGCGCTTGCGCGTGCATTCAACCACGCACCTTTAATCGGTGAAAATATTTCGAACGTAAGTAACAGATAACCAGGAATAAAAAGGAGACGAACAAAAATCAGTAGCGACAACCAGTTTGACAAGAATGCATTGATTGCCTGCTTCACTATTGAATCAGCACCACCACTTCTACTACCACCACTACCATCACCTCCACAATCCTGATTTACATTTATTTTCAGTCCGCTGTGAAGACACAAGACACACACGCACACAAGGAATTGGTGTATATTATGTCATGCAGTTAATCATGGAAACGTTTAGACTGAAAGGTAAGATCTGATCCGATGATGGGAAAAGACATTACGCTATACGGAGTGGAGAAAAGAATAGATGATGTACGTTTTCCTTTCGTTTTTCCTTTTCTCCCCACTCTTCCAACCCGTTCCTCCCCCTTCCCTCTTTGCTCTCTATGTCATCTCCCTCTCTCTGTCTCTCCTGCTCTTTCAACCTCTCCCTTTCTCTCTATTTTTCGCCCCTTACCCCCTTCTTTCTCCACCTTCTCTCTATGCTCTTTCCAAACTCTGAACCCTACGAGGCCAATTTCATGCCTGGTGCGCTGTCTGAAGAAGCCCACAGGGGAAGAAAAAAAAAAAAAAAGAAGAAGAAGAAGAGCGGGCTTGATGGATGAAGATGGACAGGCCTTTGGTAAGCAGTTATGAACACAAAGGGCTAATCAGCCAGGGTCAGCGGGTACCCTCCTGATTGAGCCTGGACCCAGGTCAGCTTGGGTGAGCAGGGGGTCGCGGAACTGTCGCTGGGAATGCTGGTCATTTCGTTGATCACTGGGAGGCAGCCCGGGGTCGTTTGAAGTTTTTTTTGTTTGGGAGTCGATGGATGCGCTGTAGGGTCGGGGTGGGGTTGGGGGGTTGGAGATGGGGGGAAGAGGCTGCTACTGCTGATGCTGGTTGAAACGAGTTGAACTTTGTGGATGGATCCGTTTTTTCCATGAGAAGGTGTCAAGGGTTAATGGCTTTAGTACAGCGGTTTGGGTTGGGAAGTGTTTCCTTTTTCTTTATTAACATTTTTATTGGTTCACGACTGAATGGATAATAGACACTGCATATATATTGACGTAAAAATGGTTTAGCTTCCAGTTGGGAGTGATTTGCTTGTAGCAGTTAGCAGCAAAAGGGAGAAGTGAACAGAAGCAGTGACGTGAAATGACTTCGGTGCACATTCATCCGTTAACGTTCATGTTCTGTTTCGTGTGTGTGTGTGTGTGTGTGTGTGTGTGTGTGTGTGAGTGAAAATTTATATTTTGACTAACCCTCGTCATAAAACTTTACATCACTTTTTTTTTTTGTATGTTTGAATATTGGATGATATGTTTTCCCCTTCTCCATACGCAACATAATTTCACCCTAGCGAACAAGTCCATTCGGCTAACTCTTCGCTCCCTGTTCAAAATCATTGCCAGTTCGGCTTTCCACGAATGCACGTCCTTAACCACACACCCCATTGTTTCCAACGTACCATCATGTACGCCTCACGTTGTGTCTGAGTACCATTGTTCACATATCATCGTGTTCGTTTACCTTTGCGTTTTGGTATGAGTGTGTCAACTTACCTTTGTGCCTACTCACTATTGCGTTCGTTTACCATTATGTCTGTTTAGCATTGTGTGCAGATTTCGGATTCCCCACTTACCACTGTATTCGTTAACTGTATTGTTCTGGTACTGTTGTCTCCACTTACCACTGTGTTCAGGTATTCGCTCACCACGGTGTTTGTGTACCATCGTGTCTGTTTACCTTTGTGTTCAGGTATCATTGTGTTCATTTAGAATTGTGATCTGATATTGTTGTCTCCACTTACCATTGTGTTCAGGTATGGTTTTGCCCACTTGCCTTTGTGTTCAGATATCGTGTTCAGGCATCAGTCTGTCCCGTTACTATTGCATAATTGTGTTCAGGCCTTCTGCCCCCTTATTACGTTCAGATGTTGTTCTTACCATTTACAGTTGTGTTCAGATACGATATCGTTCTGTCCAGGTGTCGGTGAATACACTGACCATTCTGGCCACTTACCATTGTGTTCAGATTATCAATCTGTCCTCTTACCATTGTGTTCAGATTATCAGTCTGCCCTCTTACCATTGTGTTCAGATTATCAATCTGTCCTCTTACCATTGTGTTCAGATTATCAGTCTGCCCTCTTACCATTGTGTTCAGATTATCATTCTGTCCACTTACCATTGTGTTCAGGTATAATTTTTTCCACTTACCATTGTGTTCAGGTATAATTCTTTCCACTTGCCATCGTGTTCAGGTATAATTCTGTCCTCTTACCATTGTGTTCAGATTATCATTCTTTCCGCTTACTATTGTGTTCAGGTATCCTTCTGTCCACTTACCATTGCGTTTAGGTTTCGTAATATCCAATTACCATTGTCTTTAGGGGTCGGTGAGTACATTTACCATTGTGTTCTGCGGTCTGCGTGTGCACTTACTATTGTGTTCTTGGGTCTGCGTGTGCATTTACCATTATGTCCACTTGCAACTGTGTTCGGATGTGATTCCATCCTTCTACCATTTTATCATTTGCCTTTGATAGTGTGTGTGTGAGAGAGAGAGAGAGAGAGTGAGTGTGTGTGTGTGTGTGTGCACGCACGCGCGCGCGCGCGTTTGCTTACTTTGAACTGTCTTCACGATACACACCCACCATTGCTTTTTATGACAAACACATGGACAGAATAATGGCTCTGGGCACTTTATTACGAAAACACAACATTCTACTGACTGAAAAGGGTTTTCCCCCGCAGTTCAAAGAAAAAATAACGGAAATAAAACAGAAAGAAATATAAAAATATATTTAAAAAAAAAAAATGGGGGAGGAGGAGGGGGGGGGGTCCCATTAGGGAGTCCGTTTGAACAACCTGTTCTCTGAGACCGGGCGCCGCGCAATATGCTGGTAATGAATTTATGGACAGGAAATGGAAAATGAAGGGAAAGTTGGTTTGGAAGGGTGGGTTGGCTGGGTAGGTTGGGTTTGGGGGGTGTGGAGGGGGGGTGGGAATTGGTGACGGGTGGAGAGGAGAGGAGAAATGGATAGAATAATTAAGACCCGCGATTGATGTGTCTCGTCCATTTTTCACTCCACCAACACCACCACACCCCACCCACCCGACTGCCACCCCACCCCACCCCACCCATTCCGTACCCTCCTGTAACCATTACCCCCCCCCCCTCCCCACCTCCCATTCGCTTTTCAATACCACCCCTTCAAACAGCCCCGGACCGGACACCCCGAAAGAAGAATAGATGATGACGATGATGATGATTTAATATTGTAATATTTCAGGCAGGAGAAAGACAGAGAGAGAGAGAGGGTGGTGGTGGTAAACGTGTGTTTAGGGAATGGAAGTGGAGTGGGGAGTGGCGTTGAGAGAGAGAGGGGGGGGGTGGGGGGGGGGGAGAGAACGCTCGTTTGTCACATAGGAAGCGGACGTTTTCAATAGCCGCTCACTACTGCGTCACACAGTGCCTGTTTGTGCGAACCGAGGTATAATGAGGCAGAGACAATTTATCGGCCCCGTTTGGGGGGGCCCCCTTCATTTCAAGTTATTTGATCAAGGCGCTGGCTACCCCCACCCCACCCCCAATCCTCTTCCGTTCAGTTCCCTCCCCCCCCTCCCTTCCGTTCCCCCATACTCCCTCCTTCCCTCCCTCCCTCCGTTCCTATCAGCATCGGCTTCTCTCCCCGATAGCCATATTGTAATCTAATACAAATATAATTGTTCCTCGCTCGCTTTGTTCGTGTGATGGCTAAAATGAGGGATTTGGTGTTCGTGTGTGTTTGCCATGCAGTAGGTGAACTGGATCTCTCCCGGAGCTCCCTTTGTCTGTCTGTCCGTCCGTCCGTCTTTCCCTGTCCGTTCGTAAGTCTGTCTGTCTGTCTCTCTTTCAGATCCACACGCACGCTTGCACGCACGCATGCGCGCGTGTGCACGCATATACACACGCGCGCGCGCCTGCGTACCGTACAAACGCGTAACTGGAAATGTGCTTGTATGCACTCGTGCACGCACGGTGTGCGTGTGTGTGTGTGTGTGTGTGTGTGTGAAGGGTTTACGGAGGGGGAGGGGGGTGGGATTCATGATCACCATAGTATCAGCACTTGTTCGCCTTCCATCCCATCTAGATTCGTTGCTAATGGGCGGAACATCTCTGTGTAAACGTTTTAGCGAGCCTGTGTATGACAGTAATAATAATGATAATAATAATAATATAATAATAATAATGATGAGGATACAGATGATGAAAATTGATAATGATAATAATAATCATAAAAGAAAAACGGTTGTTGTTGCTTAATCACAGTCATGATCATTGGCCTTTTTTTCTTTTCTTTCTTTCTTTCTTTTCTCCCCCTTTTTGTCTCTTTTTTTCCCTTCTTCTTCTTCTCCTCTTCTTCATCTTCATCTAACTTAATCATCACCTTTTTTTTCTCTCTTTTTTCTTTTTCCCTTGGTCCTCGTATGCTTTAATCTTGTTCTTTTTTCCTCCTCTTCTTCATTGATCTTCTTCGTTCCCTTTCCCGTTCTTCCTGTCCAAACTCTGTCATTTCCTAAAAAAATTTTTTTAAATGTTCTGAATAAACCCGAACTTAACTAATAGAGTGGTAGGAAGGAGAGATTGGATGCACTCAGTTGTGAGTTGAGTTTGGTGGCGTGTATAGGGAGAGTTGGCATTCGGACACACCGACTTACTGACCACCGCTGGTCACATCATTGATTGATTGATATGGATACTTACATAGCGCCTATCCTCGGTCGGAGACCAAGTTTTAATCGCTTTACAAAAACGGGTTCATTTGCACAACAGGCTGCCTGCCTGGGAAGAGCCGACTGACGGCTGCCACTGGGCGCTCATGATTCGTTGCCTGTGTCATTCAATCAGATTTCAGGCACGCACACATACACACTTAGACATATGTGTAACATTTCACGTGTATGACCCTTTTGATTATTCACCCCGCCATGTAGACAGCCATACTACGTTTTCGGGGGTGTGCATGCTGAGTATGTTCTTGTTTCCATAACCCACTGAACGCTGACATGGATTAAAGAATCTTTAACGTGCGTATTTGATCTTCTGCGTGCGTGGGTTCAGGCACAAGCAGGCCTGCAGATATGTTGGCCTGGGAGATCGGAAAAAAATCTCCACCATGTTACCCACCAGGCGCCGTCACCGAGATTCGAACCAGGGACCCTCAGATTTAAAGTCCAACGCTTTAACCATTCGGCTATTTCTGTCATTGTCAAGCGTTGGTGGTGTCCGTCGTCTCAGTGGAAGGGATGGCTACAGAGAACAGCATGACCGGCCTGAGAACAAGTGGTTGGTTCAGACTATTTTATTTGAAACAATTCACAACACATCACAGCGATAGATGAACAGGACAACAAGGAAATCAACAATATCACAAAGCCCTGTCCTGACACGTGTACATTCTAAGTGACTGACGTCTTCACAGCTAAAACAAGAAGTTAGATGATCTAATATTTGTTTTCAGCATCAGTGGAGACGATAGGTTGCGCTGGGTAAAGAGAGAAAGGAGGAGAAAAGGAAGGGGAAGAAAGGGAAGGGGAAGAAATAAGAGGATTGGATGTGGAAGGCGGCATGGTAACATCTCGTAAAGGAACAAAAGATTTTTTTGGGGGGGTGGGGGGTGGGGGGGTAGATTGCACAAAGAAGACAGGAGTGGAGGCATGCAATCAGTATTCAGAAAGAAGGAAGGGCAGGAGGAATTTAACGGTTATTACCCTGAAAGTTTGATTTACAGTCAATGCAACAGAACTATTATCATTTCGACAGGGTTTAAAGACAAACATTGCAGGACCCATATACTCCAGTAAAGTGTCCCTTATACTCCAGTAAATTGACTCCTATATTCCACCAGTAAAGTAACAACAGGGTATGATCGGAAATTGTTTTCAGAAGGAGGGGGAACAGTGAAAGGCTGACTGGTATTTCGAGTATTCAGAATGAAAGGCATTTAGAGTAGGATGGGGTAGGACCTTGGAAATAATGTAACAGAAAGACGGCCGAAAGTTCAGAGAAAAACAGTAGATAAAAGAAACCAAAAGAGTACAAAATGTTAGTGCGCGCGCGCGTACACACACACACACACACACACACACACACACACACACACACACACACACCGAGGAGAACGAAAATGTTGAGGAGGGGGGGTGGGGGTGGAATCGGCGAAATGGGGAATATTAATACAAGAGGCATGGGATGCCAAGCAACAAGGAAAAGAAAAGAGAAGCCCACCGAACAATAACACTCTCAAGGACGAAAGGAGAGGGATCGAAGAGCACACTAATACTTCAGCGATTGCGAGGAGAGAGAGGATTGGCACCGGACTTAATGATACAGGAAAAAGAAAGAGAATAGAAAGAGAAGGAAGGAAGACGGATGGTAGGTTTGCGGGGGAGGGAGAGGGTGAAGAGGAAAGGGGGCTGGAATGAGAAGGAAGAGGCCGGGAGTCGGGGAATGGTATTCGTAAGCATAGGATAAAAACTCCAACTCCCACCCCTCACCCCCACCCTTCCCCCCACACACACACCCTCCCCTCTCCGATCCTCCCACTGCCCCCCGTCCTTCTCCTCCTCCCTTCCATCCTATCCATCCATCCATCCAAACATCCAGACTGTTGTGGAGCTTGGGAGAAGTCGACAACATCAGCATTAAGCGGCCGAGCTCTTCAAGTGGCTCGTTTAAAACGTCGGGCCAGCCAGCCGCCCCTCCTGTCCCTCAACCCCCCGTCCTCCCCCCTCTCTCTCTCTCTCTCTCTCTCTGTCTCTGTCTCTCTCTCCCCTCTTCACCTCCCTCTCCCTGTGTCCCTTCTCTCCCGCTCTTACCCACCCCCCTCCCGTCGAGTGTCAAACGCAGAGCGTGCATTGTCGGGCAAATCGCTGCTTCAACTTATGAAATCCCCTCCGCGGCCCAGCTGCTCTTTAAAGGATTGTTGGAGGCGCTCCACTCGCCGCAAGTGTTTCCTCATTAGACTCAACAGCTTTTGGGGAAAAAGGGGGAGGTTGAGGGAGAGAAGGGGGGGTAAGGTGAGGGATAGGGTGGATGGGATGGGGGGTTGGGGACAGGGAAGGGCGGGGAAGGGGTGGGTAGGGGAGTTGAAGTATCGATTATCGTGCTGGTGCTGTCCCCTTTTCTTTCTTTCTACCTGTCTCTGTCTGTCTGTCTCTCTCTTCTCCCCCCACCTCTCTCTGTCCCCCCCCCCCCTCCTCTCTATGTCTCTCTCTCGCTGTGTAGATGAGGGTACTGGTGGTATTGGTAGAGATGAGAGTGAGACTGTAAGGGTTTGTAGTGAGAACGTGTTGTGGTGGTGTGTATGTGAGAGAGAGGGGGGGGGGGAGGGGTTGGGTGGGAGGGGGGAAGACTAGGAGATGGGCGGGGGGTGGTGTGGAGGTAACGGTTATTGATTGTGTCTTAGGGGTTGGCTTGATTGTCGGGGATTGTTTTGTCCCGTGATTTGGGACGGTGGAAACGCTGCCGGCCGATACATGGTTACAAACGGTGGGGGCAATTTATCGGGACGTGATGAATACTTTGACATTATCGAGTTACTGCCCTTGCCCGCCTCTCTGTCTCTTTGTCTCCCTCCATCCCTTACTCCCCCCCCCCCCCCTCTCTCTCTCTCTCTCTGCTCTCTCAAGGCCGGTTTTGTTGTTGCTGTTTTTGGTGGGGGTTTTTTTGTTTTTTTAAATAAGAATAGGCCATGCCTAAAATCTTAATTCTGAAATAAAATAAAAATAAAATAAAAAACGCTTGTAGTTCGATTGCTTGGCAGTGAGTTGGGAACATCGGGTGTGGAAGACTGGAAGTAAGTTGCTCGAAAGGAAGGAGTTAAAAGGATGACCAAAGAAAATAACACCAACGCAACAACAACCACCGGACGTTTTCGGTTCTGTTTTATGTTATTGTATTTATTTATTATTATTATTATTATTATTTTAATCTTTATTATACATTCGTTGAGGACTGTGACACCCACAAGGCTGAAGTGGTAGGGGTGAACACAGCCGGTTAAAAAAAAAAAGAAAGAAAAAAAGTCAGGATGTGGCAGATAACAGTGCAGAATTAACTATAATATTGCCTAATATTTAGTATCTATTGTTTTAAAATTCCAGGAAACGGTAAATAGCACTGCAACAACTACTTCTGCTACAACTACTTATAATAATAGTAACGACTGGAGAGCAAGCATAGACAGCACAAGACAGGCAGCAGTGGATATCTTTGGTAATGGCACTACGTGTGCCACAGGACACGAAGAACTAACCATTCAGTCGCGCGCACACGCGCACACACACACACACAAAATCTCTCTCTCGCTCGTTGTCTCTGTCGCTCTCTCTCTCTCTCTCTCTCACACACACACACACACACACACACACACACACACACAGGCATTGCAGCACATACAGACCGTTCACCTAACCCATCCTGACCCACCCCCAGGAAGAAGGAAGACAAAATGGAAATAGCTAAATTGCAAGAAAGCATTTATTATTTCTTTCTTTCTTGTGTGTGTGTGTGTGTGTGCGCGCGCGCGCGCGCGCGCGCGTGCGTGCATGAGCTCGCTCGCAAATACCCCCACACATACAACGGCGCCTATGCTCTCTCTCTCTCTCTCTCTCTCTCTCTCTCTCTCTCTCTCTCTCTCTCTCTCTCTCTCAAACACACACACACACACACACACACACACACACCTGCAGCAGTTCAGGTGTTTTTTTTTTTTCTTTCTTTCTTTCTTTCTTTTTCTTCTTCTTCTTGCATTAATCTTGTTAAAGGGAAAAAAGGGGGGTGGGAGAGTTTTCTGGCAGTTCACTGGAACAGTTTATGACAATGATATCAGAGACCCATTACTTGAGGGGGAAATAAAACCAAATATCTGGTCTGGAATCTGGCTGCGCGCATTTTGAACAACCGGGTCTGGAAAATGGATTGGAGAAGGCAGCAAAGAGAGAGAGAGAGATGGGGGCGGAGGGGGGCAGCTGTTTCAGAAAGGAAAGAGGGGGAGGAGGTGGTGCAAGTTTTGGGGGACGTAAGTGTGGGGGGCGGGGCGGGGTGGGGAAGGGCAGGGAAATTGTATTGGGCGAGACGTAAATCGGTCCAGAAACACCACGATGGACATACCGGTTTCACATATGCGCCGGAACACACACAAGGACACAGACGGACAGAAACACACACACACACACACACACACACACACACACGTGTGTGCGCGCGCGCGCACGCACGCACCATTTCTTGTGCAATGGATCTGCTGTCAAGATCGGTGGGATGGGAGGAGGGGAGCGGATGAATACGTTGGTTTATAACTGCCAAAATGAGACCATTACGGTTATTTATGTCATCTTCCCTCTGTACAGGCACTTGTACAGGAGAGAGACAGACAGACATACAGACAGAGAATGCATGGAGACAGACATACAGGGAAGATCCCGGAGTTGAAGTGGTCATGATCAAGGGGTGGGGTGGGGGGAGGGGACGGGAGGGGAGGTTGGAATGGTTTCGCATTCTTATCAGGGGGAGGAGGATATATTTGTTGGCATCTTCCTTCTGACCTTTGTGCTGGTCTGGACACGGTTCCTCTGAGCTCTCGGCCAGACGGTGATAAAACAGTGGTCCCGTGTCTTGTTTTATTCCTCCCCACTCTGAATCCTGTTCAAAGAATCGTCCAGAAACTAACTCTTCGGAGTCGACTTCACGGCCGAGGTTCAAGCTAACTTTGCCGTGGGAGTTTGGATACTTCACGAAAAAGAAAATTGTTTCAGATGTTTCGCCATCGTAGCAAGACGGTTTGCAAGCTATACGTTAAGTAATAAATGTTTATCAGTCGATCCAACGTTGTCAGTCGATGTTAGACAGAGAAAAGTCGCGGTCATTGGAGAAAAAATCTGGGGGAAGGGAGGTAAGTTGTCAGTCTGTAAATCGCGTCACTGAATCGGGATTTCAATAATTTTGTTGTTTTTTCCTTTCGTGAAAATCGCGTGCTTTGTCTCCCGCCTACCCCTCTAAAACGTTGACCATTCCACTAGGTTTTGAGTGTATGTGAGTCAGTGAATGCAGTTCTTTCGGAAGTGGTCGTGCGCTCGCAGAATAAAAGATTACAGTAATGTTGACAGGTTTTGTTTGTTTATTTGTTGTTGTTGTTTGTGTGTGTGTGTGTGTGTGTGTGTGTGTCTTTTGTCCCAGGATAAAATAAATGCACGCGTTCATCCTTCAGGTAAAAGAACTGTCAGACTGAATGAGAAGCAGTCAGGCAGCAGGCTACCCCAGCAGATGGAGAAAGATGAAAAGAAAGACGAGAACAGCAGTAAGAAGTCATTTTGAAGAGAGACTGAGGGTTGGGGGTAGGGGGTGAGGTGATTGCTGGGGAAGAGGGTTGGGGATAGAGGTGAAGGGGAGGGGGGGGAGATGTTCGAAAGTTTGGCAAGCTTGGGAAGATCAAGCGAGTGGAAAGTGAAAAGAGGATCAAGTCACTACTCCTCCCATCCCCTTCTCCAGAATCTGAACCCCCCCCCCCCTCCTCCGTCACCCATCCACCTCACCCCTATCCCCCTCCACTCCCGTCTCCCTTTCTGTATCTCCAAACCAAGTGGCCACAGTGTGACCGTGACTGTGACCAGCTCAGCAGAAGTCAAGTGGGCTGCTGGAGGAGGAGGTGGTGGTGGTGGTCAGTGGCCGGGCCTGGTGCTACTTATCGAGACGGTCCCCTGGAAAAAAAAAAAAAGAAAAAAAAAAGGAAAGACAGGAAACCGCCAACAACAAGTCTTTCACACTCTGACTGTGACGGCAAGCTTGCCCCGCCAATCAGATTAAAGGGTGCCTGCTGCCTTCTGTCACTTTGCTGAGGAGGTCCTCTCTCCTTTCAGAACCAGACACTCGCTCCTCCCTGACCCTTGACCCCTCTCTTTTTCTCCCGGACCCCACTCCCCCCCCCCTCCCCCACACCCCTTTCCACAGGACAGCCCCCCCCCCTTCCCTCCCCTTTCTTTCTCTCCCTCCTCACCCCCGATCCCTGCGAATGCATACGTTAGGAATCATTCCCCTTCCCTTCAGCCGTGTCTCTTGTGTTGTTAGTGGAGTCTGTGTTTCTCTGGGCCTCTGTTCATCTCATCCAAGTCAGAGCTTGTCCTTGGTGCCTGTCTCTTTCTGAGGGGCGTCCTTGTCTGTGGGTATCCTTTTGGTGTCCTTATGTTGTGTCCTGTCCGGAGAGGTGGAGACAGGAGAAGACAGGAGATTTGTCATGTTTATCCCCACACTGATGATCTCCAGAATGATTTTTGTTATGGTCTTTTGTCGTGATTGTGTCATTCTTTTGCCTGGAATAATTAGAAGAAGAAAAATCTACAGAATCATGTTGTCGGTTTTATATATATATATATTATATATATATATATATATATATATATATATATATATATATATATATATATATAATTATTATTATTTACGAAACAGTCCCGTGTATCCTCTCTCAGAGCAAACGTGGTGTTGATTTGGTTTAATAAATATATATATTTTTTTTAATAACACTGTCACGATTCACCACAGGTATTGGTAATCGGGACAGCAAGAAAAGTATACACACACAGTCCTGTCCCGGTGCGCATACATGTGAAGTGTGTGAGAGATGTCATCACGGTATCAGTATCAGCTCAAGGAGACGTCACTGCGTTCGGACAAACCATATACGCTGCATCACATATGCTAAGCAGATGCCTGACCATCAGCGTAACCCAACGCGCTTCGTCAGCCCTTGGGAGTAAAAAGAAAAAGAAAGAAAGATAATGAAATGAATAAATCAATAAATTATCTAGATAAAAAAATATATAATGAAATAGAATAAAAAAGACAGTAATGATGATGAATAAACAAGCAAATAAATATAACACACACACACACACACACACACACACACACACACACACACACACACACACACCAGATATGCAACAAACATGCAGTTTCACAGATATGAAAGTACAAACAAAAGTGCACAGTCGATTTGTTTTGTCAGTAGTAGCTCTACCAATACATGCCAATGACTTTTTTTGTTTAGTATTGTTTACTATCATATGAGTCGTCCTCTCGCTTCAGACAGTTCTTCTGTTGTGATTTGTATGTTTTCGTTCTGCTTCTGTTTCTTCCGGACGTTCCTCACAACACCTCTTTGCCACTGAATACGAGGTCCTTCTCAACACCAGAGAGTCCCCGTGTCTGTTGGTTTACATAAACCATTATGCTAAAAACATCTTACACATGTCATGAGCACAATAACAGCAGAGCAGCAACAATCTAACGGCCGATATCGTGCTCTAGCATGTGTTGCATTATTATTATTATTATTGGTTTGATTAGTTTGACGACTGGTGAATTATGCAGTGATGTTGAGATAAATGTTTTCCGTTTGCATATCATTGGCAGTTAGTGACGTCAGTGTTTCTATATTTGAGCAACCGTGTCTAACCCTTACCGCAACCTCTAATCTGTGAATATTTCTCGCTCTCGTTTCCTTGTGTGTGTGTGTGTGTGTGTGTGTGTCCAGCCTCCGTCCCGTCACCAGCGTTTCCCGAAACTGTTCTCTAACGAATTTTTTCCGAAATCTGTTCTCTTGCGAACGTTTTCCGAAATTACACCCTGACGGAAAGTTTTGCGAAATTACTACTCCCTGACAAAGCGTTTTCCGATTCGGCTTCCTGACAAAAAAAAAGTTCTCTGACTTGACTCCCAGACGAAACGTTTTCCAGGCCATAGCTCCATGATAACAAACATTTTCGGAATCTGAACACGAACGGGTACCGGCCTTCTTGTCGCGTTAGCGATGTCTGCGCGAGCTTTAAAACAGGGCCTCGCCGGGTATGTGAACGTGAAAGTGGCACTGAGGAATGGCACCTGCTTAACGTTTACAGCTTACAAGTGGGCCTTGTCCTATCTGTGCCAGTCCAACCTTTTTGAAAGGTGAAGAGGCTCCCTGGTATGTCGGGGCATGTGGTAAACTCGGTAAAGTATTGAAGGGGGGACGTAGCTCAATTGGCTTTCATGGCTCCTGCAAATAGTTTGGGTGGTGGTGTGTGCACATATGTTACTTTTGGACGACAAGTCAGTGATGCGTTTTTGTTGTTTCTGTTGTTATTTTGCTGGGTTTTTTTTCCTTCCCGAAACAGTTTTTTTTTTTTTTTTGTTTGTGTGTGTGTGTGTGTTTGTTTGTTTGTTACTGATACCTTCGTCGAATTGGTTGTATAATTTTTGTATATTAAAATTTCCTTGTTCAAGATTTCGTTTTGACTTGGCGTGAAGCAGAACTGAAAGATGTTGTCAGTTTGTTGAAGACGTTTCCATTCTTTGTCAAGTTCTGAAATGGAGTTGAAAACTCCCCCCCCTCTGTGTGTGTGTGTGTGTGTGTGTGATGGAATTGGTTTTGTTTAATCACTGTATTGTCGGTCGGAATAATCCATCCCCCAGTAACAACAACAACAAACAAACAAACAACCCAGAATATGTTTCCTGACTGCCAAATAAGAGAAGATATTTACCAGTTAGAGCTTGTTCCAGTACATATCACCACCATGCCATGTTCAGTGAGCAAGAGACTGAGGCATGTTAACCTAACAGTAATTAATTAAGGGCAAGCTGTTAAGGGCTTGGGTCTTGGCAGGCATTGGAAAACCACCTGAAATACTCTGTTTAAAAAAAAAAGAAAGAAAAAGATTTGACTAAAAAAAAAAAAAAATCAAAAAATAAAAATCAAACGAATTTGTCAAGCTGTTGATAGGGCACATGTGTCTGAAACAGCCATTCTCATACCTGCTTTCTTGAAGTGGTCCTTAACTTTTGTGAAGTCTGGAGTACGTTTGCAAATTTTTTCAGGCATTGAAGCGGTTTGTAGCCAGGGGCTATAAAATAAAATAAAACAACATATAAAATAAAATAAAAAAGGGGGGGGGGAGAGAGACAATGGAAACCCATTATTCCAGTCCTGATTAGTATCATTACTGTGGCCACTATACTGCTTCTACTGTCTGCTGCTTCTGCGGGTCGTGTAGTAGCTGCTGCTGCTGCTACAATTACAGAAGAAGAGATCTTCACAGACAAAATGTAACGGCCTTCTTGAATCATGCACGTGTAACTGGAGAAGACAGATACAGGGAGAAAGATGGTGGAAAAACAAAGAAGATAAAAAGAAAGGAAAAAAGGGTCGGTTGGCAAAGAGGGCGGGGAAATCGGAAACAAAAGGCAGAAAACAGATACCCCCCCCCCCCCCCCCACACACACACACACACACACCACCCTCTCTCCCAAAGTACCGAACGCACCGTAACCGCCGCACTTAAAACAATTATACTCATTTGGATACCCCTTTTTAAGCTAAGTCGCAGATCACCACCCCTCAACTCCCCCCCCCCCCCCCCCCCCCCCCCCCCCCCCCAACCCTTATCCTGCGCGCCCGTCACTTCTTCCCATCTCCCCGTCACCGTACCCCTTACCCACTTCACCACCACCACCACCACCACCATCACCATCACGACCACATACTCTCCAAATTACGACAAGTTCAGTTTTAGATATAGGAATTACCTTCTGGAGCACCTTAAGTGCTAGATGCTTGCACGACGACGGTGTAGATGGCAGCGCCATTATCTTTCTGCACCTCCCTTTCTTTCTTTCTTTCTGTCTTTCTTTTTTTGTTGTTGACATTTTTTTTTTTCTGGCCCGTCTGTTGGGAGGAGTATGAGGTAGTTAGATACACGTGAGGCTGTTGTTGCTCCGTGTTAGTGTGTGTGTGTGTGTGTGTGTGTGTGTGTGAAATAGAGAATCTGAGAGTTTGCCACGTGAAAGAAAACGGTGCAGCAGTGCAGCTCATTTTTTCACCATTTATTAACAGCTGCTTTCTTTCTTTCTTTCTTTCTTCTTTTTCCTCCCCTCTGTTTTCTTGACTGTTCAGTTGAGCTTTGTTGTATGTGTGCGGCATAATTCATCATTCCGACGGTTTTTGCACCTTGTAGTTGTCTTGGCTTTGCTTGTTTTTCTACAGTCTCTGCCTTTGATTCTCTGCCCCTGTCTCTTTTATCTTTCTCTGTCTCTCCAAGTCCCTTCCTTCATATGCACCGTCTCTGTCTCTGTCTCTCTCTCTTTCACACACACACACACACACGATAGCACTCACAGATGAACACACACACACACACACACACACACACACACACACACACACACACAAAGCGACGTAACTCCGCACAGACCACCCACCCCCACCACCACAACCAAAAGAAGCTTTCCCTCCATCCCTCAAACTAATCAGACAAGGCAATGAAGAAACCATAAAAAAAAAAAGAAAAAAGAAAGAAAGAAAAGACAGAAAGAGGGTTAAAAGTGTGAAGTTTGTTTTGTTTGCATCTCGGGCAAAACAACTACTGTTGGAAGCGTGCGCGTATATCTTTCTCTCTGCCTCTCTTTCTTCCAGCAAACTGAACATCAACCCCCCGCCCTCCCTCCTCCTACCTACCCTCCCCCCCCCCATCCCCCTCATCCATCCCCCTCCCCCGCAAAAAAAGCTGAGGCAGCCACAAATCAGATTGGGAGTTTGTCTTTGTTGGAACTTTGAAGTGAAAAGAGGATTCACAGAGTTCTCGAGTCTGACAAGAGCAGAGGGAAGAAAAAGAAAACGAAAAGTCCGAGTGCGGGTGGGACTTAGGGGAGGGGTGGAGGTAGGACTGGAGGTGGAGCAGGGCTTATAGGGAGGGTGTGGGGTGGTGGTGGTGAAGGGGGCTCACTAAATTGCCAGGGCTTTAAAAGCCTGACCCCTCTCTCTGGGAGAGATGAATGTCTTTTCAATTGGTCTGAACGGTTGCAAGACGGAAAAAAATGGGATTGCAAACTCCGGGAGAAGCTTGTCTTGTAGGTTAAGTTGTCTCCGGAGGGAGGCGAACAAGGAGGAAGGGAAGAAAATACAAGAAAAAGAAAGAAAGAAAGCAAGAAAGCAAATGAACGAAGGAGAAAAGAGTGGAGTGGAGGAGGGATGGAGGTGTGTCGGGGAGAGGAGAGATGGGGGATGGGGGAGGTGGGGGGGGGGGGAAACAGTGGGTATTAATTTGTTTTAAGAATTCTGGAAAGAGATAGAGGATTGCATGCATGGCCGAGCGTGGGCACACACACACACACACACACACACACTTGCTCGCTCTCACGCGCGCATACACAAAAACACACACTCACGCACGCGCACACACACACACACACACACACACTCTCTCTCTCTCTCTCTCTCACAGTGCGAAGGTGTGTGTGGGAAGGAAAGAAGAAAGGGTGGAAAAAAGAAAAAAAAAGGCAGGACTGAAGGAGTGAGAGACAGAGGGCATCGAAGGGGATGAAATTGTTTCAAGAAGTCAGAGGGGGGGGAGTGAGGGCTGTTGACATGTTTTCCTGCCGTCGTGCCAGCAGCTTACCTTTCTCCTTTGTTCTCCTCCGGCTTCAGTTTGCTGTTGAATTCTTCTCCTTCCTTCTCCTCATCATCATCACCATAATCTCTCTCTCTCTCTCTCTCTCTCTCTCTCTCTCTCTCTTCCCCCCTTTTATGTATTTTTCTTTCTTCGTTCCGTGGTGGTAGCGGTAATTTTGGAGGTTATATTGTGTGGTTCGTTGTCGTGCCTCATGTTTAACAGTCTGTAAGGAGGTGTGTGTGTTCGTGTGTGCGTGCGCATGTGTGTGGGGGGGGGTGAGGGGAGGAGGTGCGGTGTTGTGCTGTTCACAGATTGCACCCCCCCCCCCCCCCCCCTCCACCTTCCCCATGCAGCTCCTTCCTCCCTCAAACACCGCCCTACCCAACACCACCACTACCACCCATCCATCTATCGTGGTGGTGGTGGTGGTGGTAGAGAAGTATGGGTGCACACACGGGCTGGGTTGTAATTACTGTTGGTATGAGAGTGCATTGTCGTGTCGGCCCGAGTCGCGGGGACCCCCCTTTTTACTGTGAGGTTCATTTGGGTTTTTTTATGTGTGTTTTTGTTTTTATTCTCAATCCTCCTCCCCCACCCCCTCCTCCTTCTTCTTCTTCTTCTTCTTCTTCGTCGTCTCCCTTTCCCACATCCATCCACCTCATCCTCTTGTCTTCATTTAAATAAAAGAATACACCCCCCCCCCCCCCACCCCTCCTCTCTTCTACTTCCCCCCATCTTGTTTTGCTTTTTCTCTGCCTCCCTGCGAGTTCAAATCTCTCTTTGTGTGTGCGTGCGTGTGTGTGTGTGTGTGTGTGTGTGTGTTTGCTTGCTTGCTGAAGCAATATAACATGAAATGAAGTGAGGCGGTGTACTGCGCGTGCTCACTCCTTGTGTCTCCTTGATCATTATATGAAGCAATATATTGACGGCTTTTTACAAAATTACAACAAGGAATAGAAATTCGCCACGTCTGTCGGGCTAGAATTGCATCTCTTCCTTCTTCTTGGACGTCGTAGTCTTTCGTTGTTTTAGTTCTCTCTCTCTCTCTCTCTCTCTCTCTCTCTCTCTCTCTCTCTCTCTCTCACTCTCTCTCTCACACACACACACACACACACACACACACACACACACACACAGACTGCGTAGAGCATGTCGGAGCGAGCTTATAACGCTCATTGTGTGAAAGATGAGGCCAGTTTTTTATCGGCTTTTTCCCTGTCATACACTCCGTACTTCTTATTGCATCGATCTCACTGTGGATGATATTATGATCAGTGCCATCTGGAGCCAGATGTTTAGATTTTTGTTGGTTAATTGGATTTTTTTTTCTTTATTATTTTATTATTATTATTATTTTTTTTTTTTTTTTAGCTTCCCCATCGTAGATCGTGGGACTGCACTGTTCAAAGGATGCGGAACTTCAAAGAGCGTTGAAAATAGCCGAGAGCTGGTATTCATATTGTCATTGCTGTGTGATTTGATTTATTAATTTTGGTTTCCCTGGCTGTTTGCTGTTTGTCGTTTCGTCTCGCTGTTTTTATGTCGTGTGTGTGTGTGTGTGTGTGTTCACAAAATTGTATGCCTCCTTCAGCGGAGGGTTTTTTGGGGGGGTGGGTGGGGGGGAAGAGAATCTCAGTTATTTACTCTGATGTTTTGTTTGAGGGGGGAAGGGGTTGAGATTGGGACGGGGGTTGGTATGGAGGGGTGGGTGAGGGTGGGAAAAAGGCAACAACATCAAGCAAAAAGAAAAAAAAAAAGGGGGGGCCCAGGTTAAGGTAAATTCCCACATCTGTCAGTCGTTTGTGCAGTTTGCCATCTTGTTCCTCAGTGTGTGTGTGTGTGTGCGCGCGCGCGCTCAGGGGTTGGAGAGAGATGGAAGGTAGATGAAAGATCTCCATCTTCCTTCTCCAGCCCCCACCCAGCACCGCTCCCCCCCTCCCCTCTTCTTCCCCTCAGATATGAATTTTCATTTGTTTGCCGCAGAGAGAGACAGAGCGAGGGCAGGTAAGGGGGAGGCCAATCTTTTTGCCTTGTCGACGCCTCCGGCATTGTTTCTGAAATTGCTTATCTCCCCTTTTACTCTCTTCTCTCCCCCTCCATCTCCCCCAGAACCATCCCACCTCCCTTCTTTACCTTTATTTTATTTTGTTTTTAAATGCCTCCTCCTCATTTTTCCTTTATGCTTTAAACATTCGTAACATACCTTTCTTTTTCATCACCCCGCTTTGTCTCTTATGTTTTTTTTCTGTTTCTGCTTCTGTTTGTCACACACACACACA
>NC_134895.1:21746312-21781312 GCF_041734735.1 Babylonia areolata
AACCCCGTCAGGTTCCATTTTTAAAAGAACGTGTGGCTCGCTGGCTCTGAGTAATTCCTTGCATTGCTCCGGTACGTGTTGAGTTCGGTGTTTCAAAAGGAGAAATAATACCTTTGGATGGAAAAGACTCTGAATCATGTGAAAGCTATGTGGTGTTAATTTTGCGCCCCCCCCCCCCCCCCCCCCCCACACACACACATACACACACACACACACACACACACACACACACACTTTTTTCCCCCCTTGTGGTTTCACGTTCATCCTTCGTTTTTAGTTAATGGACAGCTCTGTACATGCGTAATCCGCTGTAGTGGAAACCTAAGAGCTGTTCGTGTGGGGGGCAGGGGGGGGGGGGGGATGCGTTTTATTTTCTCCCCTCCCCTCTCCTCCTCACCCTACCTCCCGCCCACACACCCCACCCTCCACCTCCCTTTCCTTCACATTTCTTTAATTGTTCCCCAGGTCCCAGCCTCCCACGTTGGGACGCGGGTGTTACAGTTATAACCGTGATAAAGAATATTCCTGTCGTCTGGAAATCCTGCCTCCCAAGAATTAAAGTTTTTTCTGTTGTTCGTTTATTCCCCCCCCCCCTCCCACTACCGCGTGTTGTTTTTTCTTTATGTCTTAAGGTAAGCATAGTCAGCTGTATGTATTGTTTTTCCCCAAACAAGTCTTTGTTTGAGAGAGGGGGGAGGGGGGAAGGATATGTTTCATGGCCCAGCCAGCCGCTGAATATAAATGCGGAATTAAAACTCCTCTTCGGAAAGGACCAACACCTTGACCACATCACACCTCCATGGATAAGACCACAGGCACGAACAGCTTGGCCTTAAGGGCTCATTGCCGATAAGTCGTTAACCTCAACTCTCCGTTCCTCTTCGGCAGAGTTTGCATGGTACAAGCAGGGTGCTGCTTCAGGCATACGTCGAAAAGTTTTTCTCACGGTTATACCATGCACTGCCCAGCTCCGGGTTCGCCACCCTGATGTGTGTCTCACCCACCCCCAAGGATTGATTGAACAGCGGCCACGGTTGGCATTTGGCGTCGGTCGGCTGCAGTCAAGATCTTGCACTGTGCACTCCGGATGAGCCAGAGAAAGTTTAGCCTACATACACTAGTCAAATAGATAAATTAAAGGGGGCGAAAAAGGTGGGGGTGGGTGGGAGCGAGAGGGTGCGAAAACGTTATCACCTGCGTTAAGCTACACAAGACTTTAAGGATAAAAGAAAAAAGGTGTGTCTCGCCTAGAAACAAGTCCATTGCCTTGGCCTCTGGAAACACGCACACACACACACACACAGTGAGAGACAGAGGGAGGAAGGGATAGTCTGACACTGAACAACGCCAGCTAATAATGAATAGATTTGTTACACTCCACCTCTACCTACCCTTTGCCCCAATGGCAGTCAGCACATACGGAGGAAGGGGAGTAACCCTGCCCCTCCATCCTTTGGCATGGGTCATGCCGCTTGCTCGGTTGAGGCCGAGAGCGGGATGGGGGTGGAGGGAATGTTTTTTGGGGGATGTGACGGTGAAGGGGGCTTGTGGAGGGAGGAGGGAGGATGGGGTGTGCTGGATTTGGGACCGTTCCGTTGTTTCGTTAACAAATTGATGCATGCAGTTTGTGTGTGTGTGGTTTTGTCGGATATCCTGATTTTTAACCTGTTCACCCTTCAATTGGTTTTGATGTTCTCGCCCCCCCCCCACCCCTCTCTCTCTCTCTCTCTCTCTCTCACACACACACACACACACAACACGATTGAAATAGGGAAACAGATAAAAGAAAGACAGAAGGGGGGAGTGGGGGGCATTGGCAGAAGCAGGATCAGCCAGGGAGTAGTGTACTGGGGGGTGGAGGGTAGGGGATGGGAGGGGAGCGAAGGGGTGGAGGGGGGGAAGAGGATGATTGGGGACAACACAAACCCAGCCAGTGGTGGTGGTGGTAGTGAGGAGTGTGGCCTTGTCCACGCTGCACTGCACTGTTATGTAATTACGGGCAGACTTTGAACATGCACTCTGTAGCACCCGTTTTTTCCCCAGGTCACTGTGAACCTGCATGCATACACACAGCCTCTCTCTCTCTCTCTCTCTCCAAAGAGACGCAGCCAGCCGCTAGCGGTAGAAGGAATGGAGAGAGAGAGAGAGGGGGACATAAAAAGAACGAGAAAAGGAGAACAGTTATATAATAAAAGCCGTAAGAAGAAGAGGAAGAAGAAAATAATGGAACAGGGAAAGGAGAACAATGATGTAAATAAAAAGCAACAAGAAGGAGGGTAAGAAAATAAAGGAACAGGAAAAGGCGAGAACAATGATATAAATAAAAGCCGTAAGAAGAAGAAGAAGAAGAAAGGAAAAGAAGAAATAATAAAGAAAAGCATGCATTAACCCTTTTAGAGTATTCTTCTCTCCCCACCCACTCTCAAAAAAATAAACGAACAAATAGATAAATAAAAACAAGAAGCATGACGGTTAAAAAGAAACAAAAGTATGCATTAATCCTTTTCAGATTGTTCTCTTCATTGCCTTCCCACTCGCCATCCCATCTTCTTTTTCGCTCACTCGCCCATCCACCGCCCACACCTCTTAACCCTTCCCGTTCATCCCCCACTCTCATCCTGGGACCTGCCCCCCCACCCCCTCACCCCACCCTTTCCGCCTCCACCATCCATCCCCCCGTACTCCCCTTCTTGAAATTCGACTGGCTCTTGATCTCGGACTTCAGTGAATTGACATTAACCATGGCCTTTTTCGGAGCGGCGTTGACAGTGATTCGCACCTCTCTGTCTCTGTGTTCGTGTCTGTCTCTGTCTGTCTGTCTGTCTGTCTGTCTCTCTCTCTCTCTCTCTCTCTCTCTCTCTCTCTCTCTCTAAGGACAGATTGGAAGAATGGGCCATGCCTAAAATCTTAATTCTTGAATTAAATAAAACGTTCTGAGCTCTTTGTCTGTCTGTCTCTCTCTCTCCCTCCTTCGTAGTTGTAGTAGTAGTATTTACTTTTTTTTTTTTAAAGGGATATTTTTGTTGCGTCGTTATTGTTGTTATTGTCACAAGGACAGATCGGAAGATTAGGCAATGCCTAAAGATGAGTAATAAAGAGCTCTCTCTCTCTCTCTCTCTCTCTCTCTCTCATTCGTAGTTGTAATAGAAGTAGTAGTAGTATTTACAACAACAAAAAAGATAAAGAGAAAAAAAAAGATATTGTTCCGTCGTTATTGTTGTCACAAGGACAGATCGGAAGATTAGGCAATGCCTAAAGATGAGTAATAAAGCTCTCTCTCTGTCTCTCTCTCTGTTTCCCGTCTCACCGGTAAGTAGAGTTTAACGACCTATTGACGAAAAAACCCTTGTAGTCAGTTTGTTCTAGGCTTGGGTCTAGATTCTGTTCACATTGTATTTTGAGTTGTGCATTATGTGAATTGACTGGTGTGTGTGTGTGTAAGCGCTTTGATTTGTCTCTGCGCAAGATTCAGCGCTATATACTAATATGGATAATAGTAATGATAAAGAAGTGGACCAAAAAAATAATAATCCCGTTTTACTCTCAACACTCCACCACCATCCCCACCCCACCACCACCCCATTGTTTAGATCTACCTCTCACACACACACTGTTTATGTTTGTTGTTTGTATGTCACAACCTCTCTCTCTCTCTCTCTCTCTCTCTCTCTCTCTCTCTCTCTCTCTCTCTCAGTTACCTCGTGAATGTTGTTGAATATTTGTGTGAACTATTTTGGTTGATTTGAATTGTCGATTTACTGTGTCATGTCATTTTATCATTATTTATAAATTAATCCCCCTTCAGTGAAGGGCTCTGGCATTATCTGAATAAAACATTCGTTCTCTCTCTCTCTCTCTCTCTCTCTCTCTCTCTCTCTCTCTCTCTCTCTCTCTCTCTCTCTCTCTGTGCCACCGTCCTCCCCCCCACCCCCTTTCTCACCACCACTCTCCACCTCCCCATCCACTCCAAGGCACCACTGATGTTGGAGACTTGGCCCAAGCTGGTCCGCGCCGATTCATTTGTTGAATCAATGATGCGTCGTCACACGCACGCCTCTCGTAAACCACGGGTTTCAAGTTTTATCGGGGTGGCGAGAAGGGGGTATGGGGTGGGGTATGAGTGGGGGGTGAGGTAGAAAAGAAAGAGTGAGGGGGAAATATTTCTTTTAAAAAAAGAAAAAAAAAAGAAAAGAAAAGAAGAAACGGTTGAACCTTAAACAATCGGATTGGGGGTGGAAACGTGAGGCTATTGTGAAAAAAGATCGGCCAGATTGGAGGGAAGTCTTCACTTGTGAGGAGGGGGAAATCTCTGTGTGTGTGTGTGTGTGTGTGTGATGTATACGAAAGTGCGATTTCTTCTTTCTCTCCCTTTCTCTCTTTCTTTATCTTTGACTCGCCACTCCTTTTCTTCTCCCTCCATTCTCTCTCGCTCTGTGTCTCTCTGTCTCTGTCTCTATCTCTCTGTCTCGCACACGCACGGACACACACACACACACACACACACAGAGAGATTTCACACATCGTTCAATTTGATAAATACGTCATCATCTGTCAGATATCTTTTTTTTCTTCTTTTTTCTTTTTTTTTTTTTAATATCATCTTTGAAAATAATGATTAAAAAAAAAAAAGACGACCAGCGATGAAAAGGAGAGAGCGGCGGGGATGGAGGGGGGGCGGAGGTGTGTGGGGGGAGGATGGAAACCAAGGGTGGGTTTGACTGTTCTTTTGTTGATCTGTACGTGTGTGTGTGTGTGGCGAGGGGGGTGGGGGGGGGGTGAAGTCAAGACGAATTATAGGGAGACACATGTGTTCTGTCAGCTGTTGCAGCCCGCACCTTTTCATCCCTCCCGCTTCCCACACACCTTCTGATTGAATACAAGGAAAAAGAAAGGCGCGCGGTGGGGTGGGGATGGATAAGGTGCGTTTGAGTCGGCCGCGGTGACATTCAAAACCATGGATATTATTTCAAATTAGACGAGTGCCCCCCAAGAAAAAACTTTTTAAACAAAAAAAACCCCAAAAAAATCTTGTATGGAACACAATCTCTTTTTACGACCCCCTCCTCCCACCCTGCCCCCCTCTTCCACTTCCTCCTCAGCCCCCCCCCCCCCACTCCTCCCTTCCTCTTCCTCCTCCTCTCCGTCTTCCACCTCCTTCACACTTCTTTCCTGCTACGATTTGAGTTTTAGAGTCGGTGAAGGACGTCGTTTGAAAGACAGGGCCCTCCATCCCCCCCCATCCCCCCACCACACACGCACGCACACCTTCTTTCCCGTGATACATGTTTATAGACATTGTTAAAACACATTGTGACTTCAAGGATCGTTTTGATTATAAAAAAACAAAAAACAAAAAACCACACAACTTCTTTTCCCTTTTCCTCATGATGATGATAATGATTTAAAAAATTTTAATATGTTTTTGTTTTGCGTCTCTCTGTGTGTGTGTGTGTGTGTGTGTGTGAGAGAGAGAGAGAGAGAGAGAGAGAGAGAGAGATTCGTGTTTTTCTATAGGACTTGTGTCTGTCTAGGGGTCACGTCACACTAAAATAAGATAAATGAAGATAAGATAAAATAGATTGAAAAAAAGAAGAAAAGAAAAGAGAGAGAAATATACAAATAAAAAGAATGAAGGGCATAAGCTTTCATAATGTAAATGCGAATCCCGTGCAGTTACCGAACGGAACTCTGTGCGGCGTGGTAAGGCTGTTTAATATCGAAGTAATTCCACTTCCCACTACCCCCCTTTTTTTTCTTTTTTTTTTTTTCGTCAGAGAGAAGTCGAGTTCGAATGTTTTATTGTGGGTAGAGGGATAAGGTGAAAGGTTTGTTTTCTTCATGCCTTCATTAGGAATAAAATAAATAAATAAAATAAGTGGGGGTGGGGTGGGGGGTGATGGTAAAGAAAAACGAAGAAACAGAGAATGAGATAGGAATAGGAGGAGGAGGGGAGGGGGGGGGGGATAAGAAAAATACCATCAACTTGATGAAATTAACATAAGAGAATATGTTGATCGCGTGTTTTGTGCGTGAGAGAGTTGTGAAAAACAAAACAAAACAAACCCACTTTGGAAAAAATCCTGTCCCCTTTGTTTATGGAATCTGTCCTCTAGCCTGTGTGTGTGTGATAGAGATAGAGAGTCACCCACCCACCCACCCACCCACACACACACACACACACACACACACTCCCATCCCTCTCTCCCTCACCCTCTCTCTCTCTCTCACCACGTACTCACATTTTTATTATAATCATTATTAATAATTTTTTTTTCGAAGATTACTCAAAAGTAATATTCAGGCTTCAGTCAGTGTGTGTGTGACGAGGGAGAGAGGTGAGGGGGAGGGAAGCGCGACAGCTGGTGTTTTATGAGTCTGAAATAGCTGGGCCAGTTTTCATTGTCAGATCCGCGGAGGCAATAAAACTTGTTTTCCTTTTCCCCTTTCGGGACCCGGGGATTTATTGGATTCGTGTGAGTCCCCCCCCCCCCCCCCCCCCCCACACACACACACACCCACCTCCTCCCCCACCGTCCAGTCCTTTCGATTATGACTTTTGTGTGTGTGTGTGTGGATATTAGAAAAATGAAGGGGGAAAAAAAAAGTGATGAAATACGACCGAGGCGCCTATCGAGAGCGTTTGATAGGTCCTTTCCGCGGATTATGTTCATAAATGTCGCGCTTTGATCCTCAAATATGTAGATTAATACCCTCTCCGCTCTCCGTCACCCCCTTCCTTCTTTCGTTCCTTCCTTGCCCCCACCCCCATCTCCACTCGGTTCCCGCCCCCCTCCTCCCTACCCACCCCTCTTTCCCTTACACCCCCCCTTATCCCTCTTCGGTCGAAATTCAAATTAGTGGCGAGTTAGGGTTTTCTTACAGTCCTATGGCAAGTGGCAACTGCTTGGACATATGTTTGTGAAAAATTGCCGTTCGGAGGACTAAGAGATAGAGAGGGGTTGGGACGAGTGTGTGTGTGTGTGAGAGAGAGAGAGAGAGAGAGAGGGGGGGGGGGGAGTGATGTTGGTGTCGACAGGAACGAGTTTAAGTCCTCTCTCTCTCTCTCTCTCTTTTTGGAGAGTGTGTGCTGTTTGATGTAATTCGTTCTTTCTTTGTACACTGTTTCTTTGTTTCTAACGTGTCTGTTTCTTTCTCTGTCCAGATGGCCCTTTCTTTCGGTTCCCCCCCCCCCCCCCCTCTCTCTCTCTCTCTCTTTTTCTTTGTTCGATTCCTTTTTAGTGAGTGTACGTGCGAGTGCGTGCTCGCGTGTATGAATGTGTTTCTGTATGTCTGTAGGTCTTTGTTTCTCTCATGCTTCTCTGTGTTGCTGTCTTTGTCTTTCTTGCCTATTCCACCATGCGTCTCTTTGATTGTCATCAGTCCTTGTGTCGCTCGCTTTGTGTCTAAGGGGACAGGACGTTTTTTTATCAACCTGGCTTCAATTGCTCTAACGACACGGCGTGTCCCCCCCACCCCCCTCTCTCCCCCTTTTATATATATATATATATATATATATATATATATATATATATATATATAAAGGCCATTGCATTGCTCTTGTCAGTATTATTAATATGATGATGGTTACGAAAACTTTAATCTCGGCAGCACTCAGCAGACACATAGGGAAGGGAGCTGTGTGTAGTTTTATCGTTTTTGGCACGTGTTGTATGTAGCAGGAGAGAGAGAGAGTGGAACAAAGGGACACACACACACACACACACACACACACACACACACACATGGTTGAGGAGGGTACGCAGTGAAGGGTGGGAGGGGGTGAGACTCCAGATGTTTAAAACCATCATGACCGCTTTGAGAACCGAATTCAAAGGAACAGCATTTTCATGTGTCCAGCGACAAGCTAGCATGCAATTCACTTCCTGTAGACGCGATGAACCGTGGGGGCGAAGTTGTGCCCTGTTATTAAGGAACGCGCGGTTACCAGGTCTCTTATACACACACACACACACACGCGCGCGCGCACACACACACACACACACACACACGGACATCAAAGTCTTGTTTGTTTATGAAATTGTGGGACACTTAGATGAATATCAAGGTCTTGTTAGTTTGTTGAAATTAATGGAACACACCAGATTTCCATTTCAATTTGTGAAAGTTTGAAAGACATGTATAGTTGTCCAGGTCTTTTTTGTTTGTCTCTGCGGGATTCTTGAACGAATTACACGAATAAATGATCAAAGACATAAACAGTAAAGTTTTTTTCTGTGTGCATCTATTTGCGCCAATCAACAAACTAACGTCGGAGTAAGGATGTACATTTAAACTAGCTTTATCCCAAATATATGGACGGGCAGGAAGAAAAGCCTTGACTCTGTGTGTGCGTGTGGGTGTGTGTACGCGCGTGTGCTTTGCTTCGAACGTATCATGTATACTTATCACCATGACCATGACATGTGTTTCAGAAGCGGGCACTGAGAATAAAGCGGACTCCACAGGCGAAGAGGGCAAAGACAGGTAAGCTGCATGCTTTTGAGTCTCATGTCTGCGCACGCGCACTTATATACACAACAAAAATTTAACAAATACAAAAAAAACAAAACAAACTAAAATACAATAAGAAGAATAAGAAGAAAACAGCTAAAAACAAAATAGCAGCGATTGCATGGATGTTCCAAACGGATGCAAGGGAGTTAAAAAAAAAACCAACAAAACAACAACAGCAAAAACGAAAACACGTGTGAACGGTATGAATGGTGAGCGCAGCTAAAACATAACAACGCAAGCATTGTCAGACAAACGTGCACTGACACAGCACAGGACAAAGCGTTGTGTATTGTAATGGGTGGTGGTAACCTGTCCTTGGATGCACGGAGTTATGGACAGGTCCTCACTGGTGGACCAGAGCACTGAACTGACTAAACAAGAGCAGTGGTGGATGCCAAACAGTTACTTGGCAACAAACGTTCTGTTATTTGGAAAATAAACCACTTTTGCAAAAAGATGCTTTTAGAGGGAGGAAGAAAGAAGGCGTGTGCATGTGTCATTGTGAAGAAAACATCCAAAGCAGATCCGTAAACATACAAACGCCCCCCCTCCCCCTCCCCGCCCCCACCCCCAGCCACACACACACACACACACACTCACCACTCCAACATACACGAAAGTGTGTTGAAGAAGTTAATAACAAAGAAATGTTTAACTGGTAATGTTGATATTTCAGACTGCTATAATGAAGTGTATTTCGTGACTTTTGAAAAGAAAAAACAACAACAACAACACACACAAAACCAACCCTAAACTTAACCAGACTTTCTCTTGATCGTCATTAGGTTTGTTGTGGCATTGAAGCTTTTATTACGTTCGAGAGAGATTAGGACCTTTTGGTTTTTGCTTCTACTCCACCCACCCCCCTTTTCTCTCCCTCTCTCTCTCTCTCTCCCCCCCCCCCCCTCTCTCTCTCTTTCTGTCTCTCTCTTTCTGTATGTCCGGTATCCTCGCGGCTTCCCCGGCCCCGTACACCGCTGTGGCGCATCCTTCCTGCACCAGACAAACCACAGCAGTTTTCCTGTTTTCTCACACCCTGGGACCCCACCCCCCACCCCCCTCACCTCCCATCCTTTCCCAAACAGACCATCTTACTTCCCCCCCCCCACTCCCACACCACCCCTCTAACTTTTTCTTTCTTTCTTTCTTTTGGTGTGTCTTTCTTCTGAACTCCACACCAATGTCCCTTTCTTGTTCTCTCTCATGTCTTCTTTTTCTAAGCCTTTCTCCATCCACCTCCACCCATCTCCCTTTAGTCTCCCCCCTTCCCCCTTACCCCCTTTGTCTCCCTGTTCTTATTCTTGTGTTCAATCTCTCCACCACCACCACCACCACCCATTCTTCCCCAATCTCCTCTGCCCGGCCTTCTCCCGTCCCAGATTTTTCTTCTTCTTCTTCTTTCTTGGTAGCCATTCCCCTTCTCACCTCCGTCACAGACTTTTCTCTTTCTATCCGTTTACGATCAAACAGGATTCGGGTCGCTCCGTAAGTTATTGCTTGTCGGTTTTAAAAACGACATTAATCAGACACCCTTCTTTCCACCCCCAACCCCCGCCCTCCTCTATACTCCCTTCCCCCACCCCCCCTCTCTCTCCCTCCCCCATCTCTCTCTCTCCTTCCCTCTCCCCCCCCCCCCTCTCTCTCTCTTTCTTTCTCCCCTTCTCTCCCTTTATCTCTCTTTTTCTCTTTCTCCCCTTCCCTCTTTCTCTCCCCACCTCTCCCTCTCTGTCTCCTTCCCTCTTTCTCTCTCCCTCTCCTCCCACCCCCCTCTGTCTCTCTGTCTATATCTGTTGCATCTCACCCCATCTCCCCTCTCCTCAGGTTTATGTGGGAGTCCCCTCATCACCCTATTTCATCCTCTTTCTGTCTGTCTGTCTGTCTCTCTCTCCTGTCATCGCCCAGTATCAGTTCACTGTGCCTGCCGTTTTTTAAGATTTTTTTTTTTTTTTTCTATTTCCCCTTGCCTTTCTTTCTGTCTTTGGTCCGTCCTTTATTCTATTCTTTTCTTCTTCTTTTTTTTTTTTTTTTTTTTTTTTTTTTTTTTTTAAAGCGGCCCCTTCCCTCCACAATCTCCTGGCCATTCCCCTTCCACTCTCCCACAGCAATAGTTCCACCAACATCTCCATCCTCTTCCTTCAGCTCCCCCCCCCCCCCCCCTCTCTCTGTTTTTCTTTTCTTTTCTTTCTTTTCCTTTCTTCTTTCCTCCTCCCCCCCCTCCTCCCTGGGCCTGAAATGAATGTTTAAAATCTGGGATGCCGATATCAGAAGCATACAGATGGGTGCATTAGGGGGGGCCGGTTATGCAGGTCGGCCACTTTAAATGGAAATGATTGGACCTTCACACAACTTCTGTTCCACTGGGCGGGAAGGGAGAAAGGGGGTGGGTGGGTGGGTGGGAGGGAGGAAAGTAGGGAGAAACGGAAGGAAGGGGAGGTTTGGAAGCATGGATTGTGGGAGTGGTTAGGGTGTGGAAAGGGAGGGGGGTTATGGTGGTGGTAGAATAATCTTGGAGAGTCAGCTTCTGTTCTGTGTCTGTGGGAATCGATCTATAGGGATAGGTGGTGTGGGGCGGGACGCTGGGGGGGGGGGGGGGGGGGGGGGGGGGAGGAGGAAGAGGAGCAGTGGACGGGGTGGTCAGCGTGTGTGTGTGTGTGTGTTTTAGGTCTTTTCTTTCTTTTTAGCTTTTTCACTAACTCTTTTCTTTCAGTTCCTTTTTTTTTCTTATTCCTTTCTTTCCTTCGATTCTACCCTATTTCTTTCTTTTTAGCTTTTTATTTTATTTTTATCTCTTGCCTGAACCTCTCTACTCCCGGATGTTCGTTTCATGGGGCGGCAGAGAGTTATATTGTATTAGCATGCCGAGAACGTTGTCCTGCAGATAAAATATCCCTTCACTTCTTCTTGGTTGGATCGGACTCTCCCTCTCTCTCTCTCTCTCTCGTGGATGTAGCAGTGTTAACAAAATTATTATTTTTGTGTCGTTATCGTTAATGTTGTTATTGTTGTCACAAGGACAGATTGGGAGACTGGGCGATGCCTAAAATCTTTATCCTTGAGTAATAAAGTTCTTGAATCTCTCTCTCGTGTGTGTGTGTGTGTGAACAGATTTAAGTTTGTCATAGAACCTTGGAATTTCTTAGACACAATACATGTGCTGAAAAGAATGACAACGATAAGTCATGTTTCAATAAAGCATTCAAGCGCGCACGCACGTGTGTGGTTTCGTTGAGTGCAGCCTGAGTACCATGCACACAGTAATGCTTGTCCATTGAAACGCAGTTCACTCCAAGCCAAACGCAACAGTGGAAACTACTACATAGTCATTATCCATTGAAAATGTTAATGAAGGTATTGCAAAAGTAATAGTAAGATTTAATGTCAAGGAGGGAGGGGATTCAATATCATTGCATAGTATATTATTGACGACATTGCTTGAAACTTGACTGACTAAAATCATATGATTATTATTATGATTGTGATCATTATTATTAGTGTTGCTGTTGTCACGGTTGTAATTACATTCTGCTTTCTTCTTTTTCAGAGATCCTGTCATCAAAGTGGAGGTAAGTTTAGCTATTCTTATCATCATTATCATCAGCATCAACATCATCAGTTGTCGCCAGTATTCACTGTTAATCGCCATCATCATCATAATCATCGTCGTCGTCGTCATCATTCTTCATCTTCCTATTAACAGCACCAGTCCTGGATATCATAACCTAGATTTGCACTGAGATTCATTTTTTTGTGTGTCTTGCTGCGCTTCTTCTTGTCTGACGCATTTGCTGAGTTGTTCAGACGAATTTTGTGACCCCGCCTGTAAATGCAGCGAGATATGAGGATGATTAGTCCGGAGATGATAAAGCTGAGAGCCTGGTGTCCATGTCTATTTCTTCAACAGGCGTTAATTAATTCTGTTGCGTTGATGCCGATGGGGGAGGGAGATTCAGTGACAGATGGTAAACAAGTTCCTTGGAACGGAGAGAAACAAACGGAGATTTGTGACTGACTCTCTCTCTCTCTCTCTCTCTCTCTCACACACACACACATATCTACCCCTACCTACGCCCCCGTGTCCGTCCCTCTCTCTGTTAATGATGGCGACGCACTTTCCTGCCATAGTTGTCACTGTCACTTAATTCAGATTTGGAAAATAAACCAACTGGAAGTCAGTAAGCGTCAGATAGATACCCAGAGAGTGAAAGGGAATAGGCAGGGGGGTTGGGGGGACACTGAATTTTGTGGAGGGAAGAAGACGAAACACCCGCACTAACAAGTCACCCACAAGATGATAGTGCCTACCAGAATATGTGTTTTGCAAGAGTTCGTTCCTTTGTGACCTTTGTTTGCTTCAAAATGAACATACCGGGGGTAATCAGAGGTGTGACAATGTTTATGCGTTGTCGTTATCGTTGTTGTTGTGATGTGATAATCGAAGAGCAAAAAGCTCCTTGTTCTTAACTTTCCTAACTCATCAATTGCTTCTTTTTTTTCCTTCTTTTTTTTCCTTTTTTTTCTTTCAGTTGTTATTGTTGCTGTTGTTTTCTAACGGAGAACGTTAAGTGTGTGTGTGTGTGACACGTGCATCCCTGTGTGTGCAGATCTATGACCATACATTATGATATCCGAGTTCTCTCTCTCTCCTCTTCTTACCCCCTCTCTCCCTCCCCTCCCCCTCTTCCTCCCATCTCCTCATGTGGCTTTCTCCCCCCCCCCCCCAAACCCTCTGCCATGCTCGTTCTCTCGTTCACATATTTTACACAAAAAGCTCCCCCCCCCCCCCATTCGAATTGAAAGACATATCACGACAGTGCAGTTTTCATGTTCCAGTTTTTTATCTGGTTGCCAATAGACAATCGGTGCACAAGCACTTTTCGTATTGACGTTGATCGCCATGCTCAAGAAATAATGCTGCTTCTTCCCAAGGGAGATCCGTGTAATGCCAGCCTTGCTTTGCTCTAGTCGTTTGGTTTGAAATATTGTTCATCATTTCAGCCTCTCTTGATGCCCACACCATGCTGTATATAATGTTTGAAAGAGCAAATCGTTGACATCTAATGAAAGACTTAACTCTGTCTCTATCTCTCTCTCCCAGAATGTTCTTAGTTAGATAGATTTGTACCAAACCTTTTACACACTCTTTTTTTTTTCTCAGTGAAGGCTTCAGACATGTCGGATCTCATGGTAATTCAGTGTTTGTGTGTGCGTGTGCGTTACACAGCAGGACCCCCCTCCACCAGACAGCCCCCTCAGCCTGGCAGGCGAGGACGATCTGGACAATGATCACTACCACCCCCCGCACCATCGCCACCACCACCACCACCACATGGAAGATGACGGAGGCGGTGGTGGCGGCGAGGGAGGAGAGGAAGGCGGAGCAGAGGAAGGAGGAGGAGCAGAAGAGGAGGACGACGAGGAGGAGGAGTGGGGCGCGGAGGGCAGCGAAGACATGGTGGTGGACGTGCTGTTCCCGGAGGTGGAGCAGGACCGCATGGACCTGCTGGAGCTGGAGATGAGGGCACGAGCCATCAAGGCCATGCTGGCCCTGCACGAGCAGCGCGAGAAGTCGCACAAGGGAGTCCCCCAGCTGGGCAGACCCCCAGCTGCCGCCTCTGCTGCAAAGAAGAAATAAGAAGTCTGCAGAGCCCGGTTGCATGCTTGAGGCAGTCTTCTTTGCAGCGAGTTCAGAATGTCCCTTCCTACCGTGGAGTTAGGAACATTCTTGACGATAAGCAAACTTAGCGCTGCTAAGTTCGCTCACGCAACCCACCCCAGAGATTTGGGGGGTGAGGGGGGGGAGAAAGAAGAAATAGTAGTAGAAGTTAGAGGGGGAGGAGGGGGGGGGAGTGTCAGCGATGTTGACGACGTCACATTTGTATTGTTACGTCATAGCGCTTTTGCAGTGCACAGAGAAAAGAAAAAGTGTCATCTGTGCTGATGTCACATTAAGTTTTGTATTATTACGTCATTACGGTCATGAGAAAAGAAAAAGTGTCACCTGTGTTGGACGTCACATTTGTATTAACGCAACGACAGTAAAAACGAGAGCTGAAACAAACTGTGACACGTACGTCGTTGCTCGATGATGTTAAAGTATATGTCGTCACTAATAGTTTAGCTATCTAGTGAGTCGGTACACTAGTTCATCAGCTCAAAGCCCACAGCCAAGGTGAAATGGAACGAAGGCCAAAATCACTTGGTTGCAGATTTTCTTTACGCCATATTTATGTTACATGTAATATATATGTCGCTGCAATGTGAGATAATAAATTCGTTTTACACGTAATGCCTTTGCTAAGATGTGAAAATTAGTCCATGTTGCACAGCACGCCGTTACTTGACAGTCAGATCTGTGTATGTGTGGAGAGAGAGAGAGAGATGAAGAATTCCAAGCCCAGATGTCTTATATAATTTCCTATAATGAAGTCTTGGTTTGATTTTGACCTCAGATATTGATTTGCGCTTGGGGTGAGAGTTTAGGAATCTCTCATTAAAGCTTATGTTTGTCCTGAACTCTCTGTCTCTCTCCTTGACATCAGCCGCTTCCCCCACCCCCTCCACCACACTGCCCCCCACCCACCGCAATAAAGAATATACATATATATGTGTGAATATTGACTTATGTCGAAGAAAGTATAAGTGAATCAGTTCTTGTACATCATACTGACATTACATTATTCTTTCTTTAATTTTTTGTCTTTTCACCTTTATTGATTCATTTTCAACCGCAGACAAGTAATGTTTAGGGTACAGTCTTTCATCACATGGCACATGTGAGGTCCAACTTGAGCGGTTAAGGCTTTATCCAGCAAATAGCAGACCTGAACAGAATTTTAAAAACACAATGTGTCAGAAAAACACATGTGAACTATAAACCAAAAGTTGCAGTTTCAGTGATGTGTCAGAGCGTGCGGACAAATCCATATGCGCCACACTACATTTGCTGTTAAAAAAGAAAAGAAAAAAAAAAAAAGCAATTGACCTTCGCATAAACCAACGTGCTGAGTCTAACCAAAGTTCGAAACATAGCTGAAGTGTGCACTTTTAAAAAATGTGACCCCATTCTCGGTTTCTCTCACTTGCCGCAAAGCACGTGCATAATATACTCAAAGCATAGTAACAAGTAATGTATAAAATATCTCTGGACTATAATTATAACTACATTAATAGAACCGTGTCACACATTGTATCGTCAGCGATTTAGATTTCCGTCAATAGCTCCGCACAAGAGGCCCCCGACAGTCAAGAATAAATCATTCTAAGAATTATCGTGTATATTAATGTCATCCATGCCTATGTTATCGCGCAAAGCCGCATTTCGCATTTCACATTTCACTCCTAATACTGTAAAATCAGGTCAGATCGAAAGTCTAGCTTTCATTCTCTCTGGGATTGACGTCAATAAGAGTGCAGAGGAACAGCTGCTGAAACTGACTGTCAAAGAGAAGAAAATCGAACAATTGTTATATCAGCCGTATGTTATTGACGTAGTGCGAGCATTCATTGCCCTATGACATTACAGGTATAGATTTATATTGTTCTGTTTTTCGCACACAGCCGCTTCAGAGCGGGAAGTTTGTTTTGTTGTTTTGTATCAGAAGAAAGGATGAATAAATAAAATCCGGTTTAAGTTATGAGAAGAGAGAATGCGGTCAATATTTCAGATTTTTAAATTAATCTGTGATGACTTGGAGCATACGGGGTTTTAGAAAACAATCAAAAACGCATCAATACTGATTATGACGAGTTCGTTAGTTTAAGGTAAAATAAGTGTGAACATTCCTTTATCTGCGTGAAAAAAAATCCTAAGTAACAAAGCAAGCGTTAATGATTTCAACTGGTAACATAAAGCGTTTTCATACAGAAAGCAAGTTACAAAACGAAAACAAAGTTTGGATATGATTATGTATCGGGTAACAATCTTTTCATGATTGTATTGAAGCATATAAACATGCAGGAAGAGAAAGTTAGGTGCTAGTACAGTCATACTCCTGTGATTCAGATGAAGGAACTCACAACAGCAGAAAATGTGAAAAGAAAAGACGACAGAGAGAAGATGTTTTTAAAAGGGAAGGGGGTGGAAGAGAGAAATAGAAAAAAAAGAGAAGATTGTAGCTCAGAAAATCCAAAGGTGGGCATACTGTTTGTCTTTTAAACTGAACGAGCGGAGCCCCTGACATCTCAACGGGGCTATAACTTAGTCTTTTGTGGACACATCGCGCATGGTTGATCAGTAGGTCATCCTCAAATAGGGAAGGGGTTCTCCTTTCTGTGGCCTTGGGCAGTTTGCCACGAAGGTTTCACTCGAGTGTGGAAATAAGAACAAAACTGCGGTATCAAGGCATCTGTATAAATCAGTATTGCACATCACACTATTCAAGATTTACAGAAACATCATCGAAATATATTATCCGTGGGAGAGAGGAGGGAAGAATAGACAGGTTTGAAAACGCACGATGCACTCTCTCTCTCTCTCACCACACACACACACACATATACATACATACGTACATACAAGGGGGAGGGTGGGCATCAAAGAAATACAAATGTTACCGGAATCTCCATTTTAGTTCGTAACCGAGGTAAAGAACCCTTGTGTTTAAAAAAACCCACAAAAACACACACACACAAAAAAAACCCACAAAAAACAAACAACCGTTCTTAAACGTTCTTGTCCAACTATTGTATACTTAACCTTCACAGATAGGTAACTATTCGGGACAGCTGGAAATGCAAAGGAGAACTGAGTCAAAGTCACACATGGCATGAACTCGTCTCAAGTTTATGAAGTGGAAGCTTCAATACTTGCATAACACTCCACGCATCCACAAACATAATGGAATGATGATGATCTCGCTTATATATATATATATATATATATATATATTCATTTGTTTATTTATGTGTGTGCTTTTGGTGGGGTGGATCTTGAAAAGAAATTGAACAAAGGATGGATGGAGTTTATGGGAATGTTTGAAGTGTTTTGCTTTGTTTTAAAAACATATATAATATGTGGATGTGGTTTCGCGCGCTTGCCGTGTGTGTTGCGAGTTGCATACAGCTGAAGTCAACACAGTTCACACGTCCTTTTGTTTTGAGTACTGCCGTACAGACCGTCTGCATCAGTTGATCATTATTGTGCGCAAGGCCTGGACGTCGTCTGCCCACAGCGTGTCATGACGACGACCACCAGCTTTCATCACGCCTGTCATCGTCATCATCACCGTCTTGTACCACTACTGTGCCATTTCAAAGTCTCACACACCTGCCTATTTAGTTGTTTGTCTAAGTCGTCAGTCTGCTGTCACTTTGAAAGATTTCGTGTGTGGACTTAGTGATTGAACAGCTTTCTGCTTTCCCTACCTCTGTATCGTGTATGTGTGTCTGTGTGTGTGTGGTGTTCGATAGGTTTGAAAGAGTTACATGAATGTATTATTAGTAGTTGTGGTATTGGTATTGGTGACCCGAGTGTCAGCGGATGGAGAGAAGGTTGTAAGCAGGACTGGCCAGAAACAACGTACTGTTATGAGTAACACACACACACACACACATATCAACATATGTGTGTGTGTGTGTGTTTTGTTGTTTTTTTTACTGCAAACTTCCGTGTAAGCGCCCACCTTCGCGTTGCACAAATTTCACCCTGAGGTAGGGAGTGGGCGTTAACCGGGTGAAGTGGGTAAGTACCCATTGCGGGTTCTTTACTTGGTTTCACCACACTGACTTGGCAGGGACTGACAACAAAATGGCTGCTTAAACAAGACACTTGGTTTTTGGTTCTTCGTGGAGACATTGGCATTCATGAAGGCGTTTTACTTCTTATCTTTGAGTCTGAATCTGCGTTGCTTTGTAAAGCAGCACGGATCCCACAAAACAAGTGAATTATCATCAGTTCATGATTATAAATTTCTTTTTCCTTTTTTTTTCTTTCTTTTTTTCCAAAGCGAGGGGTGGGTGTTTACAAGGTATTTTACCATATATATGGTTTATAATCCCAAAATTGGGGGTGGGCGTTTACTTCACACAGGACTTTTGATAGTTTACAGTGATAGCGAAGGTTACTGCGCTTTTTGTTGTTGAAAATCTGGTGGCGTGAAGTGGGCGTGGCTGACGTTTCGTAACTGTCGTGAAACTGACTTTTCATAATTATTGTGAAAGTATTAATGTTAAGTACCGGTCTGTTGTGTTGATGTCGTGAATGCTTGGACCAAGAAGTGACGGTATGACATTGTGAACAAGAAGAAGAAATATACAGGAAAATAAAAGTTTGAATCCAAATCCGTGGGTGGATGTTTTCGTTTGTGTCTGCCGTTGATATCACACACAACACACACACACACAAAATCTACCGTACAGATAATTACTTGACGTATCAGATGCTACCCAAATTAAGCTCAGAACCCAGATGATACAGTGATACCATTTTCTATTACTGTATTACTCTTTTTTGCCACAACAGATTTCTCTGCGTGAAATTCGGGCTGTTCTCCCCATGGAGAGCTCGTCTTCTCTTTCTCTATGAAAAGATAAATAAATAAAAGCAGTGAAAATATATTTTGACTTGGAGAGGAAGACGTCATTTATTAGTTGGGCAGAACTGACACTGCGAGAAGGCGAACAGGAAGAATATTACTACGAATGTTGGCACAATCCCCACATAGTGGATCAGTTACTATGTGTGTGTGTGTTGTGAGTGAAGGCATTCAATTGTTTCTGGGTTTGTTTGTTGGTTATTTGCTTTTGTTGCTGTGGGGGTTTTCTGTTTGTTTTGTCTGTGTGTATATGTGGCTGGCATTGTAGACATATTAAACGTGAAACTTTGTATGTGTTCTGCTCTCATTCATTGATAACCTCAAATGACACATAGACATTCACATCCTAAACGGCTGTTTATAGGAACTGATTAATGAGAGTAATTATTTGCAGTCGCACAACAAAAGCTGACACAGAAAGTAAAAACATCCTTGTTTCAAACATTCAAGAAAAATACATTTAGAAACCCATCTTTGATTCATATCGGACAGGACACCATTGTCTCCTCCCGCAACCCAGCTCGATTTTTTTTTACTCACTTGTGTAAACAAAGTGAGTCTATGTTTTAACCTGGTGTTCGGTTGTCTGTGTGTGTGTGTCCGTGGTAAACTTTAACATTGACATTTTCTCTGCAAATACTTTGTCAGTCGACACCAAATTAGGCATAAAAATAGGAAAAATTCAGTTCTTTCCAGTCATCTTGTTTAAAACAATATTGCACCTCTGGGATGGCCACACAAAAAAATAAAAAATGAAGCCTAATTATATGCAAACTGCATTTACTGTTGTATTCATATTTTTTTGTATTCTCTAAACTTGGCACTTTGATCTGATATTCTGACCCAACAAGAGCAGTCATTATTATCATTTTTTGTTCAAACAGGAACTTCTTTTGCTAAGCATGGAAGTTTTATTTATTTTGCAAACGTTTTGGTGCAGATAGTAAAAAGGGAAATTACTCTAATGCTAGGGGACTTAATTTGCTTTAAACTGATCTTTCTCATCTTAAACATTACATTTTGAAACAAGAGAGGCAAGGCCTTCAAGACTCACTTGTGATGCACTTTTTAAAAAATATCCAAGCTTTTTATGTATTGAGTATAATTTCAAAATGTAATGTTTAAGATGAGAAAGATCAGTTTAAAGCAAACTAAGTCCCCCAGCAGAGTAATTTCCCTTGTTTTACTGTCTGCACCAAAACGTTTGCAATAAACAAAACTTCCATGCTTAGCAAAAGAAGTTCCTGTTTGAACAAAAAATGATAATAATAACAGATCTTTTGTTGGGTCGGATATCAGATCAAAGTGCCAAGTTTAGAGAATATAAAAAATATAAATATAACAGTAAATGCATTATACTCAATACATAAAAAGCTTGGATTTTTTAAAAAAGTGTATCACAAGTGAGTCTTGAAGGCCTTGCCTCTCTTGTTTTTTTTTTTGTTTTTTTTCCCACGTAAGCAGCGTGCTTCTCAGTGTAATAGCCGTTTTGTCAACTTTTTTTTTTTTAATGGTGTAATAAAATACACATTCTTATTAGGTAAAAAAAAAAAAATTAACCTCACCCCATCCTTTTCACAATAAAAAGGAGAGGGTACACAGCTGCAACAGAACGACGAAAAGAGGCTGTGTGATACAAGGGATACAACCCATTTTTTTTAAGCACGAGGTTCTCTTACATTCTCGATAATCTCCCTTCACAGTCGACATGAAATGTTTGCTGGGTGTACGTTGAAACATACGACGACTTGCAAACACTTGGAAAACGGGGAAAGAACACAATATTCACAACATCTTCATAATACGTCGGGCGCGACAGCCAAGCGGTCAGAGCGACGGAATTTCAGTCTGAGAGTCCAGGGTTCGATCCTGATATTAGCGGGGGGTGGAGATTTTTACAGCCTTCCTGATCAACAGGTGTGCTGACCTGCGTGGACCTTGATCCTCTTCGTAAGTACTTATTGGAGGAAAAAACAAAACCTGCACGTTAAAGATCCCGTAAACCACGTCAGCGACCGAGTTCCTTATGGAAACGCACTTTTTTCCTCCTCACGAATTGAAATTCTACAGACATGGTCTACAGATAAAATCTCATAGAAGTGAAGAAGAAATTGAAAGAATATCATGCTGAGACCGAACACATATACACATGCATGTGCGCTCACACACATACACGCACGCACACACACACACACAGCAAACGCATACAATCATATACACATGCACGCACACACACACAAACGCGCGCGCCCGCACACACACACACACACACACACACAGAGAAGACAGCGAGGATGAGAGAAGAAGGAGAGACGGTAAAAAGTGATCACGTTCTTCTTATCTTGTACTGCAAGAATGCCTTGACTGCACTCATAGCGTCAGTCAGAACTGACTTCTTAGTTCTGATAGATCTCTCACAGGATAAGACACATGGCAGATCATGCATTTACCTACTCATGGAATTCTGTCAACCACGCAGAAATCATGTGACATGCATGCTCTCTCTCTCTCTCTCTCTCTCTCTCTCTCTCTCTCTCTCTCTCTCACACACACACAAGTTTCAAGTTTTAATTATCCTTTCACTCCTGTTGGAGTGTGGAGGGTTACTGCAAAATAACCCAGAACAAACATTTCCAAATACACAACAATGTCACATAAAAGTTGAGAAAACTCCAAAAGTATAGCTAGGCAACATTTGCAAATCTAATCATCTTACTTGCAGCTAAAATGACTTTTTTGCCTCCTTTGAGCATACTACAAAAATTAAAATTAAGCGAGGATGTGGAGAAGAAGCAGACAGACGGTCAAAAGTGATCACGTTCTTCTTATCTTGTACTGTAAGAATGCCTTGACTGCACCCATAGCGTCAGTCAGAACTGACTTCTTAGTTTTGATAGATCTCTCACAAGAAACATGTGCGCCTCGAAAGAAACATGTGCGGCTCAGAAAGCACATGAAAACAGATAAGAAAAAAAAAAGTTGCCGGCTCAGACACACACAAAAAAAAGATTGTCACCGACACTCCCCCCCTCCACACACACACACACACACACGGGTCGTTTTTGGCAGTCCCAGTGTCGGCAGTCCACAGGCAGCTGCCACCGAAGTTAGGCCACACACTTGACTGACGATGACATGTTGACTTACATACAAAAATTGTTCGTGTGTGTGTGTGTGTGTGTGTGTCCGTGTGCGAGTGCGTGCTCGTGTGCACGCGCGGTTAGTTTGTCTGGAATGTATGGATCATGTGAAAATAGTGTTTATGAAAAAGTACAATGTACATATGTTGGTGTGTGTGTGTGTTACAATATACCACTTATCAATGAACAATCTTAAAAGAGATTATCATCCTTAAACAGTTAACTGTCAAGGAAAGGGTGCCTAAAAAAAGGGAAAGACGTTCTAAATGGCTTAGACAGAAACACTTATCAATACTTCTTACAAGATACACACTTTACTATTAAAAAAAGAAAGAAAAAAAGATTGACTGACGGATTTTTTAATGTGTTTTTTTTCGTCCAATAATTCTTGATCACGAGGAGTTCAATAATAAGTTTTGAGTTTCAAATTAAGAAAACATTCATACTCACTCAGGGTATTTACATGTGTCCCCACGCCACTTTCTCTCTCTTAAAAGAAAGCGTGGGGATCAGTGCTTAGAATGCTCGGTCGTTCAACTTTCTGCCAGCTGCACCCCACACTCTCTCGCATATGGAGGAATCACATCCAGCTTTTGGGATTTCCGAGATGCTCCCTTCTGGTCGACGGTACAGAAGTATAAGGACGAAAACCAATCGCCCAAAGCAGCCAATGCCCTGTCTCTCGAACAAATCCAGTATGATAAATAGAATTGTGCAACCAACAACCATCTACCTGAAGATCTAGTCACCAGCCTCATCCACATGTAATATGCAGTTTCTGTTCAAACGTGTACGCGCGCGCGCGCGCGCGTGTGAGAGAGAGAGAGAGAGAGAGAGAGAGAGTTGTGTGTGTATGCGTGCATGTGTGTGTGTGTGTGTGTGTGTGTGTGTGTGTGCATGTGTGAGTATGCACAAGTTTTTATATTGATATGCACTTGTATATATTCTAATTAATACTGTATCTGTGTTTGTGTATGATTTTCGATTTATGTTCTTATCTTGTTATGTACTATCCCCCCAATATTCCTTGTGACCCCGGTACACTTGGTAATAAAGACATATTCTATTCTATTCTATTCTAATTCCTCTGTCAAACGGGTTGGCGGTTTCTTGAATTTTTCTATGACAAAAAATCTCAGAAGCAGAAAATGAAGGAGGAAAAAACAAAAACAAAAAAAAAAAAACACACAAAAAACCCAGAGATAAAGACGGAGACGACGAGAGCGACCATCAAAATATCACCCGAAACCGAGACACCATTATTTTATTGCATGCACAGCAAACAACTTCTGAAGCTATTGAAAGCATACAGGCTTTGTTAACGACGATAATGATAATAATAACAATGATGATAATAATGATACTGCTACTACTGATAATAATAATGATAATAATAAAACCATCATCATCATCATCATCAGCTTCATCATCCTCATCATAGATAAATAAATAAACACAAGAGAAACAACCCCTACTTCACTTAGACTGATTTCAAAAAACAAAAAAACCCACACTTTTTGACAGTTCACAAGTCAGCCGTGCTTGGAAACGACGATCGGTCAAAGGGAAGCAAACGTCATAATACCGCGAGCTTCCTTGAGGCGATACAGGGTTTGTGTCCCTTGCAACACTTTGCTTCACCCTCTCTCGACCAAGTCACAGACAGGAGCGGTGGTTCATGAAGCCTGAACGAGGAAGCCAGAGATAGAGACGCTGCCGTACAGGTCATAGTCAGACACGGTGTCAGATTTGGTCCACACACTGTCGCCTTGATTCAGATGTACGCAGACACTAGTAGAACCTGAAAATAAATAAATAAATAAATAAATAAATAAATAGATAAATGAATAAATAAATGAATAAACAGATAAATAAATAATTAGATAAATAAATACATGAAGAAGAAAAAGGAGGAGGAGGAGAAGGATGACGATGACGTTGATGATGATAGTACCGGTGAGGATGATATTAACAATAACAAGAGGAATAAGTAAAACATATCAAATGAAGGTTTGATGACTACAAACATAACCTTACCTTCAGTTGGCTCAACCCAGCCCAGCCCAACACACACACACACACACACGCACGCACGCACGCACACACACGCACGCACACATACACACACACACACGCACGCACACATACACACACACACACACGCAAAACACGCACACGCAAAACAAGCACACACGCGCGCGCGCACACACACACACACACACACACACACACACACGCATATACACACACACAAATACACATACACACAAACAAGCATACACACAAACAAGCACACACACACCCGCGCGCGCACGCGCGCACGGACGCAACCTCCCCCTTTACCCCCCGTCCCTCCTCCCACCCCCACCCGCGTACACACACCTGACGTGTTGCTGTGGTTCACAAAGGCTCGGGACCGCGTAGTTCCGTTAATTGTAATGTCCACGCTAAATGCAGAATCAGTGTAACTCCTGCGGGGGAAAAAACGAAAAAAGAGAGAGAAAGATAAATCAATAAGCTTCGATAAAACTGGATAGAACATAAAAAAAAAGTATGAAAAAAATGAAATAAAGATACAAGAATACTTCACTGTCTCTCTCTAAAAAGAAAAATAACAATAATAATACTAGAAGAAGAAAAAAAAAAGAAGAAAATGTTGACGTTTCGCTGATGAAAAGACGACAAATAAATTAATTAAATGAATCACAGAACAAAGTTTGACCATACCAACAAGAACACTCATTCACGGCAAATCTACGCTTACCATAGTAAAGCTCATACAGCCCATGTTCACTGAAGATGGCTGATATGATAGCATGCACGTCATACAAAACTCAGTTTCGCACGTCAATCAACAAATTAAACAATCAACATTGTTTTCTTTTATTTCACACACACACACACACATATATATATATATATATATATATAGATAGATAGATAGATAGATATAGATATATATATATATTCATTTTCATTTGTTTGTGCTTTCATATCTGTAAGACTGCAAATTGTTACATATGTTGTGTGTGTGTGTGTGTGTGTGTGTGTGTGTTTCTTTACGTTTGTTTTTCTATTTATTCATTAATATCATCATGATCGTTATTCACATTATTATTCATTCATCCGATTCTATTTCATTTTCTAATCTCTGGTTTTATTTACTATTTTGTGTTACTTCTTTAACTTAATTTAATTACTTACCTATTTATTTATGTATTTATTTATTTATTTATTCATTTATATCTGTTTATTTATTCGTGTGTCTTATTTTACTTAATTTCATTTTATTTTCCCCAAAGGACGCACTAAGCGCGTTGGGTTACGCTGATGGTCAGGCATGCCCAGCAGATGTGGTTTAGCGTACACGGATTTGCCCGAACGCAGTGACGCCCCCTTGAGTAACTGAACTAAACTGAACTGAGGTGAATGGTAAGGTAACGTACTGTAGGATGAGGTGACGTAAGGCAAGGTAAGGAAAGGCACGGTGTGGTGAGGAAAGTAAAAAAGAAAACAAGAAAGGCAAGGCCTTCAAGACTCACTTGTGATACACTTTAAAAAAAAATCCATGTTTTTATGTATTGAGTATAATGCATTTACTGTTATATTTATATTTTTTGTATTCTCTAAACTTGGCACTTTGATCTGATATTCGACCCAACAAAAGATCTGTTATTATTATCATTTTTTGTTCAAACAGGAACTTCTTTTGCTAAGCATGGAAGTTTTGTTTATTACAAACGTTTTGGTGGAGACATTAAAACAAGGGAAATTACTCTGCTGGGGAACTTAGTTTGCTTTAAACTGATCTTTCTCATCTTAAACATTACATTTTGAAATTATACTCAATACATAAAAAGCTTGGATTTTTTTTTTTTTTTTAAGTGCATCACAAGTGAGTCTTGAAGGCCTTGCCTCTCTTGTTTCAAAATGTAATGTTTAAGATGAGAAAGATCAGTTTAAAGCAAATTAACTCCACTAGCATTACAGAGTAATTTCCCTTTTTTACTATCTGTATCAAAACGTTTGCAAATAAATAAAACTTCCATGCTTAGGAAAAGAAGTTCCTGTTTGAACAAAAAATGATAATAATGACTGCTCTAGCTGTTGGGTCAGAATATCAGATCAAAGTGCCAAGTTTAGAGAATACAAAAAATATAAATATAACAGTAAATGCAGTTTGCATATAATTAGGCTTCATTCTTTATTTTTTGTGTGCCCATCCCAGAGGCGCAATATTGTTTTAAACAAGATGACTGGAAAGAACTGAATTTTTCCTATTTTTATGCCAAATTTGGTGTCAACTGACAAAGTAGTTGCAGAGAAAATGTCAATGTTAAAGTTTACCACGGACACACAGACACACACACAGACAACCGAACACCGGGTTAAAACATACTCACTTGTTTACACAAGTGAGTCAAAAAGGAGATGAACGGTAAGGTAAGTTTCAGTATCAGTAGCTCAAGGAGGCGTCACTACGTTCGTACAAATCCATATACGCTGCACCACATCTGCCAAGCAGACGCCTGACCAGCAGCGTAACCCAACGCGCTTAGTCAGGCCTTGAGGTAAGGTAAGGTAAGGTAAAGTGCACTGAGGTAAGGTAAAGTAAGCTAAGGTAAGGTAAAGTAAGCTAAGGTAAGGTACAGTAAGGTAAGGTAAGGTAAGGTAAGGTAAAGTAAAGTAAACTAAGGTAAGGTAAGGTCAGGTCAGGTATGGTAATGTAAGGTAAAGTAAGGTCAGGTAAGGTAAGGTAAAGTAAGGTCAGGTCAGGAAAGGTAAGGCTAGGCTAGGCTAGGCTAGGCTAGGCACAGTCATAATTATCAGCTCAGGTTAAAATAAAACCAGGTAACACGAAGGAATGTCCATACCTGATGGTCAGGAAAAAGGCGTACAGTCCTGAAACGGGCGCGGTGAACGTGCTCTTGTGGGTATCGAAGGCGTTGCCGGAATTGGTATAGGTGCGGTTCAGAATGACCGTTCCCGAAGCGTTGACGGTGAACTGGTAGCCTTGGTGGAAGGCGAAGAACCCTACCTCTTTCCTCGCCGTTTCTGTGGAGAATGGTTTGAATAATAATAATAATAATAATAATGACAACATCAATAATAACAACAATAATGTTAATGATGATGATATCAATAATAATAATAATGATGATGATGATATTGATCCTAATATAATGATAATAATAATAACAATGATGTTATTAGTAATTCCTCTTCTTCTTCCCCCTCCTCTTCTTATTCTTCTTCTTAAATAGCAACAGATGCGTATGATTCCCTCTGATATAAAAACAACCACAACCAAACAACAACAACAACAAAAACAACACACACACACACACACACACACACACACACACACACACACACACACACTTGCAGCAATTAAATTACTCCCGTGCATATCATCCATGACTGTGAACAGTTAAAACCATATTTACCTTTGTCATTTACAAAATCTGCAGTTCCATCTGCTTCCATTAGAAATGTCTTAAATGATAATCAACATGCGTTTGAAATAGTTCAGAGTTTAATTTGGAGCGCAGTTGGCTCTTTGTTGTATAATTCTACTGGTTGACTAGTTATTCTGTTTTATTATTCATATCTTTTTTTTTTCGTTCTTTTTAATGCTAATTGAGGAGATGGGAACAGGGAAAGTTGTGATGATGTAAGGCATGGGTGGGGAGGGGGAGAGGATAGATTTTCTTCTAAAATCACAAATGTGGATAGACGTTAAGCAAAAAGAACGAACGAACGAACGAACGAACGAACGAACGAACACACACACACACACACACACACACACACACCAAAAACATGAAAACGCGGGAGGGGGTGGGGAAGGCTACCGGTAATGTCCTTTTTTATTTTTTATTTAGTATCCTAAATTCTGGGACCTGAACGTTTATATGTCAGTCTAATATCATCATCTTAGATGAACAGACTATAAATAAATGAAAAGAATGATGAACGTTTCCTTACATTATCTACATTTATTATCATTTGGTTGTTGTTGTTTTTTTTCTCTTAAGGAACAGAAACTGAATAAAATATTTCGCATCAGCCTCACCCACATGTAATACACGGCTTCTGTTCAAACGCGTGTGTGTGTATGTGTGTGTGCGCGTGCGTGCGTGCGTGTGTGCACATGTTCTTGTATTTATATGCGCATGTATGTATCCTAAATTCTACTGTATCTGTGTTTGTGGAAGATTTTCGATTTATGTTAGTACCATTTTATGTACTATCCCCCCCCCCCCCCCCCCATTATTTCGTGTGACCCCGGAACACTTGGTAATAAAGGCATTCGCATTCTCTCTCTCTCTCATTACATTTGATAGGAACTTTTGAAGGGACCTGTTATACTTGTAGTTTTTGTTCATAAATCTTACTGCCCTCCTCATACGGGGGCTAAGGCCTTAGACTGAAAGATATATTTGAAGTCTTGAGTTTCGCTTCCCCTCTTTCCCTCTCCCTCCCTCCAACTCTCTCTCTCTCTCTCTGCCACTCCTCTGCCCAATGTGTTCCACCTCTCTCTGTTTCTCTGTCTCTTCCTCTCTCTCTCTTTGTCTCTATCTCTGTCGCTCTCTCTGTGTCTTTCTCTGTCTCTCTGTGTCTCTCTTTCTCAGTTTGTATGCCTGTCTCTCTCTCTGTCTCTGTGTCTATCTGTCTGTCTGTCTGTCTGTCTCCCCTCTCTCCCTCACCCTCTCTTTCTCCCTCCTTCCCTCTCCCTCCCTATCTCTCTCCCCTCTCTCCCCCTCCCTCCCCTCCCTCTCTCTCTCTCTCCCAGAACGACCGACAACAACATTAATAACACTCACGCAGGTCAGTTTGCAGCTGAGAGATCTGGTTCCGAAGGGCCAGCAGTTCGATGCTGTGCTGGGTCACCAGCTGGGCCAGCTGATTGAACTGCGCTTCAGTCACCGAGAAATCGTCGGAGCGTTTCTCTCTGTTGAGGGAGACAGCCCCGCCACCAGCATCACCGATCCTTTCTTCTCGCTCATCCACAGGTCCATTCGCCGCCGCCAAAACTCGGCGACTGTTCAGCACCAGTGTGGCGAAGCAGCAGCAACAGCAGCAGTAGAACAAAAAGACTCGTCCGGACATCGCTGTCTTTACTAGTTTTTGCCCTCTCTTCCCCTGAGCTTTAATATAGGGTTACATCGATCTCGATGCTCTCTTCTTGTGATGTAAAACTTTTGATGATTCAGGGGAGTTCTTTTTTTCTTTTTTTTTTAATTTTTTTACTTTGATGTTTTGTGTCGCTCTTCCTAATAATTTGTTTATATCAGTGAATACAGCTTGCACGCTACAGTACCGACTTTTCAGTTTGGTAGTTTCGTTATGGATTTGAAAATGAAAACGGTGACGAACAACGAACTTGACATCAAGGAGGGAAAGTGAGCGAGTTGGGAGGAATATTTTGTTTTATATACGAGTAGCCTGTATGTGTGTGTGTGTGTGTGTGTGTGTGTGTGTGTGTGTGTGTGTGAGAGAGAGAGAGAGAGAGAGAGAGAGAGAGTCACAGATGTGATAAATGGCCAAGACCTAAGCACTGAACAATAATTGTGACCTCACGGACGTAAGAAAACAGGGCGTTAACTCACTGTCTGCTGAAAATTGGTGAAATGAAATCAGTATGGCCTGAGTTTGAGTGACAGTTTGTTACTGCTTTTTTTGTGTACTTATCCATGGTGACATTGATGTTTGCTGAACAAAACTGGTGCACACCCACGATGAAGAAGAGGAGAAGAAGAAGGAGAAGGAGGAGGAGAAGAAGAAGAAGGAGGAGGAGAAGAAGAAGAAGGGGAAGAAGAAGAAGTAGGAGGAGGAGGAGGAGAAGGGGGAGGAGAAGAAGAAGAGAAGAAGAAGGAGGAGGAGGAGAACAAGAAGAAGAAGGAGGAGGAGGAGGAGGAGAAGAAGAAAGGGAAGAAGAAGAAGAAGTAGGAGGAGAAGAAGAAGAAGGGGAAGAAGAAGAAGAAGGAGGAGGAGGAGAAGAAGTCCAAACACAGAATGGTGACTGGTCACAAATCTGCCTCTTCCTATCTCTGTGGCTGCCTTCACCTCTACACTCTATCTCGCTCACTACGATCGGCTTCGGATCCACTCTGTTTACGCACACCCAGATTCAAACACTCGACTGTTGGCCGCCGTTCTTTCTCTGTCTCTGGGCCTTGCAAATGGAATGAACTTCCTCTTTCGCTTCGTCAAGTCTCCACACACTCAGCTCTTTCAAGTCTGGCCTTAAAAAAACCCACCCCTTCCCAAAATAGCCTCCCTTCCCTGCCTCTTCCTTGTCTTCAGTTTCTCCAGTTCTAGAGTTATGCATGCGTGTGAATGACTGGTGCGAAAGCGCTTTGATTTGTCTCTGCACAAGATTCAACGCTATATAAATACCATTATTATTATTATTATTATATCCTGAGCACTGTCCCATGTGGGTGAGGTGACTCGTTAGCAGCAGTCAAAGGGTTAAACTCATCAACTGTCTTGATAAAGGGTCAGAAACCCCTGCACCCCAGTCAAGTGTGGTTTCATTGTGACTGGGGAGAAAAAAAAGAGCAGGTTTGACATGGGGATCAGGTCAGGTCTCGGTCTCAAATTAAATCATGTGCGCGCGGTCTCTTGCTTTTTGTTGGAGATGACTGTAGATGTCTGCCTTTGTGTTCGCCTATGAATTGATTAATGCGTTCAGTTTGATTTGACATTCTTCTTCTACTCTGTTTCCTAGTCCGTCTGTCTTCTGCCACTTAAAGATATCGTTTGATCATGTCTCTGTTCCGCACAGCATTGTGTAAACTAGATTTCAGATTATCCTCCCCCCCCCTCTCAAATAAGCATTCGCTTACGATTCTGTCTCTCTCTGACTCTCTCTCTCTCTTACTCTCTCTAGTGTCTCTGTCTCTCTCTTACTCTCTCTATTTCTCTCCCTGTCTGTCTGCAAGTTTCAACTATCCTTCTAATCCATCCAAACAAGAATTTCACCATTAAGTCTAACATAACCATGCCTAAAGCTCCCGTCTTCAAACTATGATACTAGGGACACAGTTATGAATTTTTTTTTTATAATCCAGGTCCACACACACACAAAGCAACATGTAAACCACATTTTGCACAAATGAACAAACTAGCTTTTGTTGAAGCGACCTATTTTATCTTCATGAATCAATTTACTGAAACGATGGATTAATCATAACTCCTACGCCACGCATGCCCTCCACCGCCCCCCAACTCCGCACCCCCGATAAATTAAAAAAAAAAAAGATACAAGCAAAAAATTAATGAAGAACGATCAATCACCCTGCCCTTGGGAGTTCAATATCAGTCAAGATCCCCACCCCCACCCCCATCTCCACACACCCACACACACACACACACACACACACACACACGCACGCACACACACACACACACACACACACACCAAACACCACACCACACCCACGCATTACAAAAACACCACCCCACACCACACCACCCCACCCCAACCCACACCACATCACACAACACCACCCCACAACACACACACACACACACACACACACACACACACACACACACACACACACCACACAACGCACGCAAGGAATTATATTTCCATGAGGTCACAAGGCAAAAAAACAAAACAAAACAAAACAAAAAACAAAACAAACAAACAAAAAAAAAAAACCCAATAATAATAACATCAAGCCAAGATAAAAACTAGTTATCAGGAGCGTTTGGCATGATGAGGAAAAAGAAAAAAAGGCCAGTCACGTCTTCACTGCATTTCCCTGCACAAACTGAACAAAATCCATGCGACAGGTTTATTGCCCCCGTGTCTCCAAGGGGAGGCGGGTGGGGGGTGCGGGTGTTGGTGGATGGGGCCTGGGGTGGGGTGGGGTGGGGTGGGGTAGGGGGGAATGGGGGGGCCGGAGGGTGGGGAGGGACCCTGGGGGGCAAGCTACTGTTGATCCTGACGGTCCACGGGCCGGGCACTTTGTCATGTCAGGTATTATTGTGAATGTACTTTTATCAGGACTATCTTCGCCTTCACTTCAGCAACCCCACCCCCCTCAACCCTTAACACACACGCACGCACGCACGTACGCACACACACGTGCTCACGCACAACAAACACACCACACCACACCTCCCCCCCCCCCGAACCCCCACCCCCACCCCCCGCACACACACACACAAACACCAAAACAACACCACACACCGCACACACACCACAACCACACTACAATCACACTACACAACGCACGCAAGGAATAATATTTTTCCTCGAGGTCACAAGGTGGCGTGTGTGTGTGTGTGTGTGTGTGTGTGTGTGTGTGTGAGGGGGGCTGGAGTGGTGCGGAGGCAGGGGGGCGCGTGGGGGGGGGGGAGCTACTGTTGATCTTGACTGTCCACAGGCCGGGGCACTTAGTCATGTCTGGCAATAATATGAATTCATTTCTGTCAGGAGGACAATCTTCGCCTTTGCTTAAGCACAACCATTCCACCCTTACTTAACACACACACGCACACACACACACGCGTGCGCACAAACACGCACTCATTCACGCACGCACACACATACACACGCATGCATACATGCGTACGCACTTACGTACACACACACACATACACATACACGCGCGCACTCGCGCGCGCAAACACATACACACACCTCCGCACACACACAAGTGCGCGCCCGCCCGCGCACACACACACACACACACACACACACAAACGCATGAACACACACAGACACACACAAACGCATGAACGTACACACACGAACACACATACGAACGCACGCACACATGTTTACTCGTTCAGTTAAACAATTGTGTGGGTTTTCGTCGTCGTTGTTGTTGTTTTTCTGTTTTTGCTTTTTGTATTTAAAAAAAAAAAATCCAATAACAACAACAACAAAATGATCAATGCATCATCACAAGATAAACACACGTTAAACTTTTCAAAGATACATTTCATTCGTTCATTCATTCCACTGATTCATGGGAGAAAACTCCTGGAAACAGGAAGAGGTCTTTTTTTCGTCATTCGACAGAGTATTTTCCCTTCCATAAAATCGGTTGTTTTTTTTTTCTTTCTTCTTTTCTTTCTTTCTTTCTTTTTTTCTTCTTTTCATTACGCATGCCCACAATATTTAAAATCATTATTTTGTTTCCAGTTCCAACGTAATTCAGATAGAGCTATTGTCCCAAAGCCTAAAATTGACTTATTTAAGATGAGTCTCTCATTTAATGGAAGCATCGAATGGAACATGCTTCCAAAGACATGTCGTCAAATTCCAGCCATATCTCTCTTTAAAACTAAGATAAGAATATTTCTATTCGATACATTTGATTAACCTACTCGCGGTCTTTTGCAATTGCTTCCTTGTACTCAGTCCACTAGCTGCCATGCCATGATGAATGAAAAAATTGAATGTATGTGTATGTGTGAACAGTAAGTGCGTGTGTGTGTTTGAGTGTGTGGGCGTGAATGTGTACGTATGTCTTTGTTTGCTTGTTTTATAATTGTGTGTGTGTGTGTGTGTGTGTGTGTGTGTGTGTGTAAGTACGTATGTACATGTAATGTACCAATTGTTCCAGTTTTTATCGCTTCTGTGTTTCAGTTAAGTCCTCGGCTGCTGAACCTCGCTGAAACGAAAACAGTGCGGCTTCAGTTTTGAAATGTTTTCTTTCTGTTTCAAGGTGGTGTTTTAAAGCGTGCACACTGATGCATCAACGCTACAGTACTCTCCCCCCCACCCCCTTTTTTTTCCTCTTTTATTTTTATTTTTTAATGAGCAGATGCATCACTTCTCATGAATCCAAACGCACTGATCAGGCCTTGAGGTGTTGTCGTCGTTGTAGTTGTTGCTGTTGTTAAATACCATTCCCTATATTTTGTGTACTTTTCATGGATGCAACTGATGTTGTTGAACAGAGATAATGTTATCCAGTCCAGATCAGTTTCAGTTTGTGTGTGTGTGTGTGTGTGTGTGTGTGTGTGTGTGTGTGTGTGTGTGTGTGTGTGTGTGTGTGTGTGTGTGTGTGTGTGTGTGTGTGTGTTGTGGGGGGGGGGTTGTCACTGCGTTCGTACAAATCCATGTGCGCCACACCACATCTGACAAAGGACAACACTTATTTTGCCATGGGTTCTTTTCCAGTGCGCCAGGTGCTTGCTGCACACAGGGGTACCTCGGTCTCTCGTCCCACCCGCATGACTAGACCCTCAAGTTTGATTCTCCACTCACACTTGCGAGACAGGGCTGGACCGGGATTCGAACCCACAGACCCTCACAGACACTGACTGCATTGACAGATAAGCGTCTTAACCATTCCAGAAGAAGTCCCAAATAAAGAATGATGACTCGACTGTCATTTCCTAGCCTGTAGGCTTTGTCTTATCTCAGTGAGGTGACGGCCCTTAACATGACAAGCGTACGTATGAGCAACAGTCAAAGAGTTAAATGGGAATAGACACTTGTTGCTTGTAATCAAGCCGTCCGCAAAGAATAGACACACTACAAGCTTATCTTATATATTAGTGTCAATGACGTGTTTTTTTTATGACCTGGTCAGCATCAACTTTGCTGCTTTAATAGTCATCATGTCGCAGACTTTCATGAATGTTCGTATTGTCAAAAGTAACAGTGCTTGGTGTGTTTAATTCTGTTTTAAGTACTCGAGCCAAAAGACAAATTTCTGTGCGTTTACAGACAATAAATTTGTATTTTATCTTATCTTATCTATCCGATCTCATCAGTCTTATCTTAATCTTTAACTTGCCTTGCCTTGCCTTATCTGACCTTACCTTACCGTATCTT
>NC_134895.1:21791312-21803812 GCF_041734735.1 Babylonia areolata
AGGGAGGAGGGAAGGGATTGGAGGGGGAAGGGATTGGAGGGGGAGGGGATTGGAGGGGGAGGGGACGGAGGGAAGGGATTGGAGGGGGAGGGGATTGGAGGGGGAGGGGACGGAGGGAAGGGATTGGAGGGGGAGGGGATTGGAGGGGGAGGGGACGGAGGGAAGGGATTGGAGGGGGAGGGGATTGAGGGAAGGGATTGGAGGGGGAGGGGATTGGAGGGGGAGGGGACGGAGGGAAGGGATTGGAGGGGGAAGGGATTGGAGGGGGAGGGGATTGGAGGGGGAGGGGACGGAGGGAAGGGATTGGAGGGGGAGGGGACGGAGGGAAGGGATTGGAGGGAAGGGATTGGAGGGGGAGGGGATGGAGGGAAGGGATTGGAGGGGGAGGGGACGGAGGGAAGGGATTGGAGGGGGAGGGGATTGGAGGGGGAGGGGATTGGAGGGGGAGGGGATGGAGGAAAGGGATTGGAGGAGGAAGGGATTGGAGGGGGAGGTGATGAGGGAAGGGATTGGAGGGTGAGGGGATGGAGGGAAGGGATTGGAGGGTGAGGGGATGGAGGGAAGGGATTGGAGGGGGAGGTGATGGAAGGAAGGGATTGGAGGGGGAGGTGATGGAGGGAAGGGATTGGAGGAGGAAGGGATTGGAAGGGGAGGTGATGGAGGGAAGGGATTGGAGGGGGAGGTGATGGAGGGAAGGGATTGGAGGGTGAGGGGATGGAGAGAAGGGATTGGAGGAGGAAGGGATTGGAGGGGGAGGTGATGGAGGGAAGGGATTGGAGGGTGAGGGGATGGAGGGAAGGGATTGGAGGGGGAGGGGACGGAGGGAAGGGATTGGAGGGGGAGGGGATGGAGGGAAGGGATTGGAGGGTGAGGGGATGGAGGGAAGGGATTGGAGGGGGAGGGGACGGAGGGAAGGGATTGGAGGGGGAGGGGATGGAGGAAAGGGACTGTAGGGGGAGGGGATTGGAGGGGGAGGGGATGGAGGGAAGGGATTTGAGGGGGAGGGGAGGGGATGGAGGGAAGGGATTGGAGGGGGAGGGGAGGGGATGGAGGGAAGGGATTGGAGGGGGAGGGGATGGAGGAAAGGGATTGGAGGGGGAGGGGAGGGGATGAAGGGATTGGAGGGGGAGGGGAGGGGATGGAGGAAAGGGATTTGAGGGGGAGGGGAGGGGATGGAAGGAAGGGATTTGAGGGGGAGGGGAGGGGATGGAGGAAGGGATTGGAGGGGAAGGATCGGAGAGGGAGGGAAGGGAGTGAAGGGGGAGAGAGGGAAGGGACTGGGGGTAGGGCATGGAGGGATGGAATTGGAGAGGGGATTGGGGAATGGATCGGAGGGGAAGGGTAGGGACGGGAAGGGATTGGAGGGGGAAAGAGAGAAGGGACTGGGGGGAGGGCATGGAGGGATGGAATTGGAGAGGGGCTGGGAAAGGGATTGGAGGGGGGGAGGAGGGAGGGAATGGGTCTGATGGGGGGAGAGAGGGAAGGCATTTGAGGAGTAGGGAAGGGAGGGGAAGGGATTGGAGGGTGGGGAGAGATTGGAGAGTAAGGGGGGGGGGGGGCAGTGCACGGAAGGGGGGATGGAAGGAATTGGAGAGGATGGAAGGGGGATTGGAGGGGAAGGAGAGGGAGGAGGGAAGGGACTGTAGGGGGAGCAGGAGAGGGGAGGAGCGATGAGTGCAGAGCGGTGGGGGGGGGGGGGGGAGATAATCTGCTCTGGCCACAGCAATATGGGCCCGATCGACAAAGCCAGCCAGAACGGGCCGGCCGGGATGCAATGGAGAAGCCAAAAAGATACGGTGTGCACGATCGATACACTTACTCAGCTGATGAACTGCAAGCAAGAGAGGGGTAGGGTGGGGAGGATTTTCGCTCTGGGCAGCTTTTCAACCTCCACCACCCCTCACCCCCGAGCATCCTTCTACACCTCCTACCGCCAACATCAGCCCCCCCCCCCCTCCCCCCCCCCCCCCCCCCACACACACTTCATCTGCCTGCCCCTCCACCCCTCCAACCAACTCCCACTCCCCCCCCCGCCCCTCGATTCCCGATCCCCATCACGACCGCTATTTCCGCCGCTGATGGATAACGTTCCATTGACTCTCTGCGGGACATCCTAGAGATTGGTGATGGTGGCCTTGTGCGTTTCCGGAAAACGCCCGGCCAGAAAGGGAGGGTTTCTGAGTTCAATTCTCGCATATACCGGGATTTTTACTGCCCCCCTCCCCCCTCCTCCCCCACACACACACCCAACCCCTTCCCCGTCCCATCCTCAACCCCTCCTTCACTAGGTCTAGTGGTCTGGGTGCTAGTCTTTCCTGTAGCATGATAAACCGAGCATGGAATGGACTATCCATGAATCCATAGCAACAAGAGCGTTGTTCCTTTGCAGAGTAATATAGAAAAACAAAACAAAACAACAAAACAACAACAACAACACACACACACACACACACACACACACACACAAATAAACGCTTTGGGATCAAAACAAATAAACCTGATAAGAGAGGAGAGAGAAAAAAAAAAGGGGGGGGGGGGTGTAACAAAAGGGTAGCGTTGAACTGTGGCGAGGCGCTCTTCGCAGGAAGAACAGGTTGAAATTCACACACATCAATCCGATTTGGCAAGAAATACAATACAATACAATACAATACAATACAAACTCATCGCAGCAAAACCTACTCTAGAAACAGCCAGATCAACAACGAAAATCAGAACAACATATACACTTCATTATACAAAGTGATATTCTTCATGTACTGTACAAGTTATTTTTTTATTTTGTTTTTATCATGGTCATTATCATTGGGTTTTTAAACAATACTTTCTAGATACATATCTCCTCATCGAAAGCTTCAAAACGGCGGTCCGTTTCGACTGCAGTTCAGATTACTGCATCTGAATTATTCTTTCATATTACGTGTATTCGTGATTTTGTAATTACACTGGCTTCACGACTGCAGCATCTAAACTTGACAAAGAGACTGGGTGAACTCAATGTTCTAGAAATGCATTTAGATATGGCTCGAGACAGCAATCGATTTGTTTTTTCTATATATGTGAAAAACAGTAAAGCCACACACACAAGCACACATACACGCTTGCACGCACGTGCGCGCGGACACACACACATACACACACCACAGACACACACATGTACTTACACAAACACATTCGCACGTGCTTACACACACACACACACGCGCGCACAAACAAACACACGCGCACACACACACACACACACACACACACACACACGACCATATATATATACACACACACACCACTGGTTTTAATTTCACTTTTCCTATTGTGACGTGCAGAATGATGCAGACAGCTATCACGTTACCACACACTGCCTTCACATTTGTGAAAGATCGATTTTCCTTTGTGCTGTGAAAGCCACACTGTAGAACTCAAGATTGCCTGAATGCATGTTAACAAAGAAAACGTCAAAGAAATGTTGAGGAAAGTTTGAAAAAACAACAAAAAACAAAACCGATAACGAGAACAAAACAATGTAGTATTGACGAATCAATTTCTCCAGTTGAAAGCTCTATCCGGGTTTAACCCAGAATAGTGTAATTCGCTTTTTTTTTTCTTTTTAAAGATAAGATAAATAGATATAATTAAGATAACGCCCCGTTTCAAATAGTTGTTGCTCGTCATCTTAAAAAATAACAACAACAACAACTGAAATATATATTTCAAATATGTACAAAACTAAGATTTGCCATGGAGATCCAGATTCTTTTGTCCCGATAGTTCGAAACCATACGATCCGTTTGTAAATTTTCTCTGTCTCTCTCTCTCTCTCTCTCTCTCTCTCTCTCTCTCTCTCTGTTATCCCTTTATTTTTCTCTTTGGAGGGCCGGATGAAAAGAAGCATTGTTTGTATATTCTCTCTCTCAAATGAAACCACTATCATTATCATCATCATCTCTCTTTCCCTCACACACACCACACACACACACACACACACACACACACACACACACAGGGGGGGGGGGGGGAGGATAAGCAAGAGTCTTATTTTCATCCTGTCCTTACAAAACACGGAAAGAGAGAAAGGGGTGGGCGGGGTGGATAGGGAAGCGGGCGAGGGGACCTGAATTGATCTGTCTGCTTGTCTAGACGAAAACTGTCATCATAGGAAAAACGATGATTGTAATGAGTTGTGGGAAATCAACAATCAAGAGAGACACACAGACAGAGACAGGGGAGAGAAGGGTGAGAGAGCGGGTAGCCGGGGAAGAGAGAGAGAGAGAGAGAGAGAGAGAGAGAGAGAGAGAGAGAGAGAGAGAGAGAGAGTGTGTGTGTGTGTGTGTGTGTGTGTGTGTGTGTGTGTGTGTGTGTTGTGTGTGTGTGTGTGTGTGTGTGTGTGTGTGTGTGCGACTTTGGAAAGAAATTACAGAGAAATAGAAAAGAGATACTATGAGGTCTTGGCACTGAATTCTCTGTTCGTTCCACGAGGTCCCAATTGTAAATTCTCAGTTCGGACCATGAGATGTCAGCCATTAATTCTCAGTCCGCACCATAAGATGTCAGCTATTAATTCTCAGTCCGGACCATGAGATGCCAGCTATTAATTCTCAGTCCGGACCATGAGATGTCAGCTATTAATTCTCAGCTCGGACCATGAGATGCCAGCTATCAATTCTCAGCTCGGACCATGAGATGTCAGCCATTAATTCTCAGCTCGGACCATGAGATGTCAGCTATTAATTCTCAGTCCGGACCATAGATGTCGTCGATGCTTCTGTAATTGGTCTTTTTTGCAGGCAGGGTAGTTAGCCCTACACAAACCCTTTTATCCTCCGGGCAAGGTGGTCCTGCCTTAGTCGCCTCTTACGACATGCATGGCAGGGCAGTGGGTCTATTCTATCAGTGCCCAACCCACAGGGCAATACTATGGAGGAAGTGGGGCTGGATCGGACACACCCTCAGGAAGCCAGTGTCCAGCATCACGCGCCAAGCCCTGACCTGGAACCCGCAGGGAAAGAGGAAAAGAGGCCGGCCTCGCAACAGCTGGAGGCGAGATACCGAGGCAGAGCTGAAGCAGCAAGGGACCAACTGGACTGGAATGGCCAGAACAGCCCAGAACAAAGTGCGATGGCGAGGGGTCGTCGATGGCCTATGCTCCACCAGGAGCGATGGGCAAAATGAATGAAATGACCATGAGATGTCAGCTATCAATTCTCAGTCCGGACCATGAGATGTCAGCTATTAATTCTCAGTCCGGACCATGAGATGTCAGCTGTTAATTCTCAGCTTGGGCCATGAGATGCCAGCTATCAATTCTCAGCTCGGACCATGAGATGTCAGCTATTAATTCTCAGTCCGGACCATGAGATGTCAGCTGTTAATTCTCAGCTCGGACCATGAGATGTCACCTGTTAATTCTCAGTCCGGACCATGGGATCTTCTCGTTCGTCACATGGACACCCCAGTCTCGGCGATGAAGGCAGCTGTACACAGCAGGTACTACACACAACCGTAGAGTTTCCGCGGGTCAGTGGAGTTGGGTCGGGCCAGTACCTCTTCCTGAGCACCTCATGGAGGGGGCATAGCAGGACTGCAGCAGATGTTCTGTTGTCTGGCTGTCAGTCCCACGGGGGCACTGTGCTGGGTGACCAATGTGGAATTTAGTGTAGAAGTTGTGGTGTAGGTGATTGTGGCCTGTCATGAATCTGAACACACACCTGTTCCCACCTAGTCAGCAGGTAGTAAGGGTGTGTCCTTTTGTGTCGTGGATACTGTTGCATTCACTTCTTCTGTTGCTTGGCCTCGATCAAGGTCTTTACTTCTGAGTAGCTGGTGGACCTAATCACCTGCTCTTGTGCAGTGCCTTCCTTTTCGAGGGAGTCTGCAGTCTCATTGCCCAGCACACTGCAGTGAGAGGGAATCCATTGTAGGACGACAGGGTGGCTCCTGCAGAGGGAGGCAAGAGAGGAGACAGATCGTTTGGATCAGCGTTTTTGTCGACTGTAAGGCCTGCAGCATGGACGGAGCATCCGTCAGGAAAACTATGTTGTGGGCAGCATGAGCGCTGACCTCGATGTGGGATGCTGCTGTTTTAAGGGCTCCTGTCTTAGCCTTATAATCGGTGGAGTAAAGGCCAATAGTGAAACAGATCTTTTCTTCTCTGCCTCATGGGTACTGAATGTAGATTCCTGCCCCACTGTTTCATATAGCTTCATCAGCACAAACATCAGTACAAACATGAGTCCAGTACTCTTGGGTAGTGGGTTTGAAGGTACTGAAGGATACGGGACTTTTTCTCAGGGCCACTCCGGGAGTCTCTGTGGCCGACATCAGAGATGCTGGACTGAACGTGGCTGAGTATTCCCTCCTCCCATGCAGGGACAGCCCGACACCGAGGGATCTCTTTCGGGTCATGGTCAAGGATGTCTCGGTGTTGTCGTTTGAGAGTCCTGCTCTGGTGGGCAAAGCTGTTTCTCTTGAGTCGCCCCTTTGTTGACTGGGACAGTCGGTTTTTCATGGAATGATCCTGCATCCTCTTGCATTTGGCAGCTTAGGTGAGGAGCTTGGCGTCTCTGCGAACCTCTAAAGGCTGAAGCCCTGTGACGGTTTCAAGTTCCAGTATTGGCGTTGACTTCATGGCCCTGGTGATGATGCGGGTTGCCTGGTTCTGCACCTTGCTGACCCGATCAAAATTTGACTTGGCTGCAGAGCCCCATGCTGTCACACCATACTCAAGCACTGGCCCGACTCTTCCAGTGTGGAGCCTCCAAAGGGTCGTGGTGTCTGCGCCCGAAGTAGTTCCTGCCGGCTTCTTCATAAAGGCAAGTCGCACCTTAGCTCCAGCTTCTGTCTTCCCTGCTTGCTTCTTCCACGTCAGGCGCCTGTGGAAGGTTACACCAAGGTACATGGGATTGTCCTCAGCAAATAGTTTATCCATTAATGCGCGGCGTAGCTTTCTGTTCTTTTGTTGATAAGCTGAAGACAGTGTAAGTCTTTTTGTGTTAATCTTCACAAGCCACTGATTTCTACAGCCTTCAAGAACATTCAGCGCCTGCTGCAACCTGTAGTCGGCCGTTGTGAGATGTCCCTCCGAAAACCAAAGGACCTGATCGCCAGCACATGTGGCTCCCTTTGCGTGGCAGCTCTCTGACAATGTCGTTGATGAAGTATCAACTGTGAATTCTCTGTTCGGACTATGAGATTTCAGATGTGAATTAAGAAGTTTGAACCACGGGATTTCAGCTCCGAAAATGTCGCCTAAGTTCGGATCATGGGATCCCTGTTGTGAACATCTCAGTTCGGACTCCGGTATCTCGGTAGTGAACGGACAAGAGATAATGAATGTCCCTTAACTCACTCAGTACGGCCAGTCCTCTCTTCTCCTCTACACAGACCCCTCGGATGTCCAGTGGGTGTCTCAATGACCCAACCTTTAGCTTCCGTCGTCAGAACTGTGGTATTCTTTGTCAACATACCCCTCTTCAGTATAAGAGCGTTCCGTTGTGATGATGGTAATTGGGATGAAACGCTGTTAACGTCGTCTCTTTCGCCGTTCGTATGGAGAGAGTTAAAAGATTCGGCTGAAGAGCGGAGAGGGGGAGAAAGGGAGTGTGGGGGCGTGGGGGAGACAAAGACAGTGGAGGAGAATAGTGGGGAGAGAGAGAGAGTGGAATGGAAGGAGGGGAGGGACAAGCAAAAGGTGAGGGGTGAGAAGGTGGGTGGGAGGTGGGCAGCGCGAGACAGGACAGAAAGTAGACGAAAGAGATAAGCAGCCACAGACAGACAGACAGGAGACTCAGAGAAGAAAGTGGGGAGGTATGGCAGAGAGTGAGAAAGGGATAGAGAGAGAGACAAAGAGAGCGTGTGTTGGGTGGGGAGGGAGAGCGGGGATTGACGTGGTGAAGAAAAAGGATGAAAACGGAGAAGAGACAGAAGGTGGGAGAGGTAAACAGCGGAAGGAGTAGAAGGCAGAAACGGAAGGGAGAAGGGACGAGAGAGGGGTAGAACAGACAAAGTTTCAGTTTCAGTTTTTCAAGGAGGCGTCACTGCATACGGAGAAATCCATATACGCTACACCATATCTGCTAGGCAAATGCCTGAACAGCAGCATAGTTGCACACTTTTGCTTTGCATATACCGAACACTGTTTTATACGGAGAGACTGGAAGATACCCATCATATAACAGATCATACGTAAGTTTCAGTTTCCATTTTCTCGAGTAGGCGTCACTGCATTCGGAGAAATCCATATACGCTACACCACATCTGCCAAGCAGATGCCTGAACAGCAGCGTAATCCCACGCGCTAGTCAGTCCTTGAGTGTATGTTTGTACATTTGGGCACCTCTCAGAGTGGATTCCTTCCAAAGAATTTTTTTACCAGAGGACAACACTTTTGTTGGCGGAAGTTATTGTTGTTGTTGTTGTTTTCTTCAGTGCGCCAGGTACATGATGCACATAGGACGTTGGTCTATCGTCTAACCCGAATGACTAGACGCTCAGTCAAACCTGTGACCTACAGAGAGGCCAGGACCATCATCCACAACCGTTACCAGAACCAGTGGAAGAGAAGGCTGGGTGCAAACAGTGGTGTCGATCCAATCCACCAGCTCCAGAGACACCAGCAGACAGTCCTCTTCAGACTGAGAACTGGCCACTGCCGACTACTGAGTCACCTTCACCGTATGAAGATCGCCCACACTGATGAGTGTCCATGTGGCACTGGACCCCAGACCCCTGAACACATCCTCCAACACTGCCCAACCCATGAAGCTCTACGGCGTCAAACCTGGCCAGGGGGCACAGAGCTACAGGCGCAGCTTTGGGGAGACCGCCACGACCTGGAGAAGACCGTGGGTTACATCGTGGCGACAGGGGTGACCGTCTGACGCAGCCAAAACATCGAACGCAGAAGAAGAAGAAGAAACCTGGGAGAGAAAAGGGCCAAGAGCGGGAATCGATCCCACACCCTCACTACAAGGACACTGTATTGGCAGACGAGCGTCTTATCCATTCTGCCACCTTTTTTTTTTTCTGAACAGACACAAGGACAGATATGAAAAGACAGGCACACAGACACAATACAAACATTCACAGACCCGCAGTCATCAGATACTATCACACGCAAAATAAAACGCAAACAAACCCGGAGAAAAGAACAACAAACCCTGAAGGCTGGGGAAGATGATTGTGTGGGCAGGGATCGAAAAAAAAAGAAAGAAAGAAAAAAGAAAAGATAATAAGAGAGTGAAGTGAGGTGGGGTTGTTGTGGAGGTGAAGAGGGTGGAGGGGAAGGAGAGGAGACTGGAGGGTAGAGAAGGGAAAAGGGGGGCGGGGAAGTGTGTGTGTGTGTGTGTGGGGGGGGGCTTGTTGTGGGGGGGGGGGGGGCTGGCTATTCGTTGTCGCCAGCGAGCAAGAAATCGAAGAAGGGTTCGTGGCAATGAATTCTTGATCGGGACAGACAGACGGGTGATATGTATACATGTAACAGTGAGAAGTGGAAAGAAGACTGGAGGGCGGGCGGGTTTTGCAGTGCCGGGGGAAGGAGGTGGGTGGGTGGGTGGGTGGGGGGAGGACAGGGATTGATGGGGTGCGTAGTGGGGGGGGGGGGGGGGGGGTAGGGTCTGGGAGACCTGAGGAGCGTTACGTCTGTCTAGATCGAACCGGAGACATGGAAAGATTGCTTTCGAGTTTGTGACAAGAAATGAAGATGAGAGGAATAGGGGAATCGGCAGTGTAGAGAGAAAGAGAGGGAGAGAGAGAGACAGGGAGAGGGAGAGAGAGGGTGTGTGTGTGTGTGTGTGTGTGTGTGTGTGTGTGTGTGTGTGTGTGTGTGTGTGCGCGCGCGCGCGCGCGCGTGCGTATGCGTGCGTGTTCGTGTTCTTGTGTTTGTGTGTGTGTGTCCGTGTGTGTGTATGTGCGTACGTGCGTGCATACTGGCGGGTGTGCATTGCTTGCCTTTGAGTTCATTCTCAAATCTGACGTATATCCAGTTTTAGACGAAAAGAAACGAAAGCCGATTTTGAGAGAGAGAGAGAGACAGAGAGAGAGAGCCAGAGAGAGAGAGAGAGAGAGCCAGAGAGAGAGAGAGAGCCAGAGAGAGAGAGAGCCAGAAAGAGAGCCACAGAGAGAGAGAGAGCCAGAGAGAGAGAGCGAGCCAGAGAGAGAGAGAGCCAGAGAGAGAGAGAGCGAGCCAGAGAGAGAGAGAGAGAGAGCCAGAGAGACAGTGAGAGAGAGCCAGAGAGAGAGCCAGAGAGAGAGAGAGAGAGCCAGAGAGAGAGAGAGAGAGAGAGAGAGCCAGAGAGAGACAGAGAGAGTGAGAAAGAGAGAGAGCCAGAGAGAGAGAGAGAGAGAGAGCCAATGGTCATTAACTTTCATTCCTTTGTCAGCAGCAGTCAATCGATCGTTGAGTTTTTGTCTGACGAGAATTCTAGATCCCTCATGATGTGGCCAGTTAGGACCGGAATGAAGGGAATGAATGTGTTATATGTTACATCCACGAGAATCAGGACAGCTTAAAGTCCGGCTTAAACTGTTTGGGCTGTTGTTGTTGTTGTTGTCAAACAGTTTGGGCTGTTGTTGTTGTTGTTGTTGTTGTCAAACAGTTTGGGCTGTTGTTGTTGTTGTTGTTGTTGTTGTTGTTGTTGTCAAACAGTTTGGGCTGTTGTTGTTGTTGTTGTGGTGTTGTTGTTGTGTCAAACAGTTTGGGCTGTTGTTGTTGTTGTTGTTGTGTTGTTGTTGTTGTTGTTGTTGTTGTGGTGTCTGGTGTGGTGTGGTGTGGTGTGGTGTGGGTGTGTGTGTGTGTGTGTGTGTGTGTGTGTGAAAACTAGATTCAACAATAAAAATACATAAATGAATATATAAATAGAGGAATGGATAAAATAGCTAAATGAGTAAGTAGATAGATAGATAAATAAATAGAAAATCAGATACATAAATAAATAGAGAAACAAATAAGTAGGTAAATTAATAAATGACAGAGAGCAGAAAAGAAAAAAAAAGTATCAAACCAGCCAAAGCATTATAAATCATTGATACACGAACAACCGTTTACCGTAAGAGGCGATTGAAAGAAAGAGAGAGAGAGAGAGGGGGGGGGGGGGTCAGGTGGGGGGAGAGAGAATAACAAATGACAAATATTTTAATTGTGAAGGCCATCGACCCATACACAAATTTACATACATTGCCACACACACACACACACACAACGTAGATGGGTGTTCACAGACACGTCTCTACTGGGTATCCAAGAGCTTCTCGGTGTTTCAAGGCATAGTAGATGTACATGGCCAGCTTTCTGTTATGTTCGATGATTTCCACTGATAATATATTGCCTACATCAGGTTGTGCTATATTGTGTAACAGTTTATCGAGATGTTTTACTCTTACATTCTGATATACCGGACATGCAAACAGAAAGTGATCTTCGTTCTCCTGAATCCCAGGACAAAAGGGGCAAGCGGGACTGACGGTTTGGTATCGCTTATTTGTTGCTAGTTCATTTATTCCAAACCGAAATCTAATCAAACAGTCTCTAAACTGTTTTTATTGTAATGCCGTTTATGTATGTCTCAGACTGATGAACACTGGCGTTTTGAAAAGTCGGTATGTTGAGAAACGTTCGCTGGTCTGCACTTTCAAAAGCATTCTTGTCTAAAATTTTCAATAAGTAGTTGTTTCACACTACGTAGAAAACCAGCTTCGTTTGTAATATCACCTGACCAAGCATCCTGGAAACCAAGAGAAAGTGAGCAGTCTCTGACTGACCACAGAGAGAGAGAGAGAGAGATGCTGACAGACAGACAGACAGACAACCCAGCCGTGAGCGCAAAAGCCATCTTAGGAACGCTAAGTTTGCTTCGCGCTAAGAATTCTCCGAAGTCTATACCCTGCTGAGATGGTTTCTACAACCAGGTCGGTCGCGACTGCACTGGCATTCTTAGCAGCGCTAACTTAGCTCAGCGTTAAGTGTTTTCCAGAGTCAACGCTGCTGAAAGTCTCGCCAATATACGAACCAGCCCTGCTCCTCTGTTCCCTTCTTAACCGTAAGGGCGTAGCAGCCAGTATGTTGTATTTGTTTTTTTTTTTCATCACGACAGATTTCTCTGTGTGAAATTCGGGCTGCTCTCCCCAGGGAGAGCGCGTCGCTACACTACAGCGCCACCCATTTTTGGAGTTTTTTTTTTTTTTCCTGCGTGCAGTTTTATTTGTTTTTTCCTATCGAAGTGGATTTTTCTACAGAATTTTGCGGGGAACAACCCTTTTGTTGCCGTGGGTTCTTTTACGTGCGCTTTAAACTCCACTCTGATGGGGATGGTGGGGGAGGGGAGGGGGTCAGATCATTTTGATGACAAGCTTAAAAGAGACAGATAAGACCTGTAAAAAAAAAAAAAAAAAAAAAAAAGTCGAAAACTCCAGAGAGAAAAAGGGAGGGGGGAAGGGGGAGGGTTAGAAGAAAAAGACGTTCACAACTCGACACTCCCCCTACCCCAGCCACGCCTTTTCTCTTCCCAGCC
>NC_134895.1:21808812-21818812 GCF_041734735.1 Babylonia areolata
AAGACGCGTCGTAAAAGCGTGAGGACTGATCCATACACGCGCAATTACAGTTCACATGCAGTTAATTTTGATTCATTTCTGTACAGAGCACTCTCCACAAAACTGATGTTACGTTCTGTATTTTGCAAAAGGTCAATCATTTCTACTAAGCTTGTGAAAGCCTCTGGGTGGTAAGAATAAAAAAAGAGAAAAATATATACAGATGTGTGTGTGTGTGTGTGTGTGTGTGTGTGTGACCGACACACACACACACACACACACACACATCATACATTTATATAAATGTGTTTGAATGTGTGTACATGTGTGTGTGTGTGAGTGCGTGTGTGTATGTGTGTGAATGCCTGCGAAGGAATAAATGCACTTCACCCTTCAGCATGGTTTAAATCTATAAGTGATACTAACAACAATGATAATGATAATGATGACAATAAGAATAATAATAATAACAAAAACTGTGAGGTGTGCTCCGTTACAACCCTAACAACCACAACTTCCGACAGGAGAACCGGAGTGACGACACACACGCTCCCGAGTCAGAGACACAGACACAGACAAACAGACGGCGGAGAGCACTCGGGAGCGTTACGTAAACAGCCGAACACAGTCGATCACTCACGAAAGGCGGCAAGCCACGGCAAGTCAGTGAGAGAGAGAGAGAGTGAGGACCAGATCTAACTGGCAGTGGTGTGGTTGCTGGCTGACAAAGCAGCACACACTGTCTCATATCTGACGTTTTCAGGGATGGTGCTGCTACTGTGATCTAGGCGTCTGTGATCGACTGACTGACTGTCTGCAGTGGAACACACTCCAGTCTCATCTCTCTTCTCTCACTCACTCACTGGATTTTGAGGAGGTAGGTAGTAGATATTATGTTGTTAATTTATAAAAAAAAAAAAAAAAAAATAAAAAAAAGAAGAAGAAGAAGAAAAAAAAAAAAAAAGCAACAACAACAGCTTTTGTGTTTTCGTTTGTCGGCGAGACTTTCGGTTGTTTGTTGTTGGGTTTTTTTGTTGTTTTTTTGTTTTTTGTTTTTTAATTATAAAATCTAATATGACTGTATTCTTTTTGTTGATACCATCGATTTATTTATTGATTTATTAAGTTGTGCCCCCCCCCATGCCCCCCCCATCCCCCCCCCCCCCCCCCCCCCCCCCCCCCCCCCAACTGATGTCTTCGTCGGAGATGAAGTTTGCGGGGTTTTTCCCCCACCTTTTTGTCACAAGTCTTCGTATGTTTTGTTTTGTTTTTTTTCTTGGTTCCGCCCCCCCCTCCCCACTCTCTCTCTCTCTGAGAAGCTTTGAAGATTAGACAAAAATCACAACAAACAGCTACAAAAACTGCGTGAGTATACTAGATAGGCTTTCACATTTTCTCCCAGTGAAGGGATCTGTTTCATTGATGGGTGAATGAACGGAGTTATTAAATAAATATGTGCTCGATACCATTTTTGTCTTCAAGGAAAGAACTTTTGTTTTGTTTCAATAATCATTTGCTTTCACCATGTTCATTCGTTTATTTCAGTGTTTTTGTTATGTAACGAAAATGTGTTGACGCGTTTACCCATGTCACCAGGACCTTCTGTCTGTCTGTCTGTCTGTCTGTCTCTCTCTCTCTCTCTCTCTCTGATTGGTCAGTAGTTTCTTACGGGAATGGGAAGAAGGGATACACACTAGCCAACGCTTTGAATTTTATGCCCAGTTCAAAAGAATATTCAAGGCTAAGCCATATGTGGACTGTCAACAGTTACGCTGTTACAAGATTGCATATGCTCAATTCAGATTTGGCTTTTCACCCATTAACTCTCATAGGTTTCGGGTACCGAGCAGATTTATCCCCTCAGCAGATACTATGCCCAATGTGTAAGCTTGAAATCGAAGATGAAAACCATGTTTTGTTTGTCTGTTCAGCTTATGTAGCGTAACGCAACGAGTTCTTTCCGGTTGAGTCCGAGACTCATAATTTGCCTGCACTGATGGGAGCTGATGACGACGAGACCGTGTCAAAGCTTTCTCGCTTTCTGTATAGAGTTTTTCTTAATTGCGTTCAGAGCGTACACGCTGAAGTTGGCTTCCAAGCTGCATCGCAGCATTCCATTCTGATATTCGTGTTGTTAGTGTGAATTATCATCCTTTGCTACGCTTCATGACAATTTCTGTCTGCTTGAAAATGATTTCTTTTTTTTCCTTTCTTAACGCTGAATGACCTATTCCCCATTGAAATGAACCTTATGTGTTTCTTCAGTAAAACATCATCACCATCTCTCGATCTCTCTCTCTCTCTCTCTTTGACTGCGTCGTCCGGAGTCTCTGTGCTTAGGAGGTGTAGCGCATTATAAATATTTGTTAAAATGATGATGAAGGGGTTGATAATGATGATGATAATGATGATTATGATAATAATAATAATGATAATTCATTATGAATAATGTATGTATAATTATCAACGTAGAAAATTATATACCATCACTACAACAACTACAACTACTACTACTGTTGTTGTTGTTGTCGTTGTTGAATATTATTATAATCACAACTATTACTGTATTGTTGTTGTTGTTGTTGCAATGGCAGTAGGTATACCCGTATGTCAATGATATCGTGATTATGAATGATATATTATTTGTCACTCGCTCTCTCTCTCTCTCTCTTCCGATTCAACCCCAACCCCCAACCCCCCATTCTCCCCCCCCCTCTCTCTCTCTCTTTGTGTGTTTCCGGTGAGACGAAATAGAAATTGATGAGAAATCAATATCAACAATAAACACTCCGTGCCACTGGGGTGGGGGGGGTGGGGTGGGGTGGGGTGGAAAGGTGGGAGAGAGGGACCAAGGGGGTGGGGTGCGGGTAGGGGGTGAGGGGCTATGGCTCGCATTTGTTACAAACTATGCTGTGTGACAGTTCAGTCCCTGGACTGCGTGCATGGCTGTGGGCTTGGTTTAATTCTTCTTCTTCTGCGTTCGTGAACTGCACCTCCCACGTTCACTCGTATGCATACTTGTGGGCTTTTACGTGTATGCCTGTTTTTACCCCGCCATGTACGCAGCCATACTCTGTTTTCGGGGTGGGGGGGTGCATGCTGGGTATATTCTTGTTTCCATAAACCACTGAACGCTGACATGGATTCCAGGATCTTTAACGTGCGTATTTGATCATCTGCTTGTGTGTACACACGAAGGGGGGTTCAAGCAGGCACAAGCAGGTCTGCACATATGTTGACCTGGGAGATCGGAAAAAAATATCCACCCTTTACCCGCCAGGCGCCATTACCGAGATTGGAACCCGGGACCCTCAGATTGAACGTCCAACGCTTTAATTACTCGGGTGTTGCGCCAGTCTGATCTAATCAATTAGTTAAGGCTGTAATTATTGTGTGTTACGGCTTTTACAAACCGTTTATCTATAGGCACCCCTTCACCCCCGATGTTCCCCTCCCCACCCCACCCCACCACCCTCTTTGCTTGTTTGTTTGTATGTTTGTTGTTGTTTTTCACGGAGCAATTAAACTCACTGGCGGTTTTTTTTTTAATGTTTTTTTGGGGTGGTTTTTTTTGTTTGTTTTTTGGGGTTTTTTTCAGCTGAGATTTGATCGCTTCTAATTTTTACCAAGACGTTACCTATTATGGGGAAAAAACACGAAAAATAAAATGTCATTATCTGTTCGTCTATGTATGTATGTATCAATCTATCTATCTATCTATCCAGCTATTTACAGGTAGGACCTATAGATTCGATTAAAAAAAAATCATAATGATATACGAAAAGGGTGACTTGATTTAAATGATAAAGTTCTCATCCTGACGAAGAAAAGACGCGTTTTAAGAAAGTAGCTCTAATGTAGACATCACAAAAATTCAACACTATCAACACCCCCACTCAACACTCCACTCCTCCCCCCCACACACGCTCCCCAAAAAAGCGCAGTCATATGAAATCATGAATTAGGGCAGGCATGGGTAACTGCGAACAGCGTGTAATTGCGAACGATTCGTATACCGCCCCACTTCCAAGCGTTCTTGGCGGTTGCATTTTACGGTTTAACGTCTGCTTCGACCTTTTCCTAATACCTTAATGAATATCCATTTCAAAGAACCTGTCAAACATCAGCTATTTCTGACTATTTCCGCGCTATTTTTTTCTCTTCGCGCACCACTGCCGGCCAAGGTTACAAACGTTCTCTCAAAATCCTAAACTCAAGGGAAGCAAGTTGTAGGACTTGAACTTTGACACCGTTTAAAACAGTTTTATTTGATCGGATATGTTGAATACGCATTACAAGTGCTGGGAGAATTTAAGAAAGCATATTGGTGACAGATCAGAACGTCAGTTTTAACAAGAATATTTTGACGTGAGTAGATTTGCGAACGATGCTGCACAGTCACTGAGCACCCCCGAAAAAGGGGTGTGTTTGGGTGCGACGTGGGGTGTGTGTGTTTCGACGTCTGTTTGTGTGTGTGTGTGCATGTGTAATCAAAACCAACAATACAACAGTCTAGTAGGATGTTCTGATGATATGTTATGTCTAAGGAGTTAAAGACCTGTTTCTGTTTTAATTGTCTACATGTACCCAAAGCCATCGTTCGCAAGTACACTTGCCTCATGTTCGCATTTACCCTCAGGCACCCTTGCTATTTCAAACGTCGACAAAACGTTGGGAAAAAAAAAAAAAAAAAAAAAAAAAGAGCAGACGAACTTTTCCTGGTGCAACCAGTCGGGGAAAGCCTTCAGAAACAAAAGAACTACGTTTGACTATCATACGACATACTGTTTTTACTCCCGTACTCACGTTGAGCTGGTCGCTTCGACTGGATCGTTCGCAAGTACCCGTACCTACCCTGTCTCATTCTCTCTCACTGACCAAACTTCCCCACCCCCCACCCCCTGATCAGCATCCCCCCCCCCCCCAACCCACACACACCCTCCCTCCGCCCGTCTCTGTCTGTCTGTCTATCTCTCTGTCTCTCATTGTTCCTCTCTGTCTCTCTCCCTGTGTCCCTGCTCTCTGTCTCTGTCTCTCTGTCTCTCTCTTTCTCTCTCAAAAATAGATCGGTGACTCATTCGCTCGGTTTCACTATCAGCACGACACCGGATATATTTATAATATCATATACGTCAACACATTGAGCGCTTTAGGTTCGTGCCAACACCGTGCTAATGTCATAGAACCCTTTCTCCCTCCTCCCAAAACCACCACCACCACCACCACCCACCACCACCACCACCCACCACTCTATTCCCTCCATTACCAACATCACGCCTTCTTGAAGAAATGTTGTAATGTTAAACTTATTTCTGGAAGCACGATGACAAAGAAAACAAAGAAAGAAAGAAAGAAAGAATCAAAAGCCCAGGACGTAAAAGAGCAACAAAAACAACAACAAACTAACAAAATTTCGTGACGCATTGTCGATGTGTGAAACCAAGGGTGTCAAGCTTGACGCTAGCGTGCATTGATTACGTGAATATCGGCGTCACACACACACACACACACACACACTCTCTCTCTCTCTCTCTCTTTCTCTCTCTCTGTCTCTCTCTCACATACAAACACACACACTCACTAATTTACTCACACACACACACACACACACACACACATTCTCTCTCTCTCTCTCTCTCTCTCTCTCTCTCTCTCACACACACATACACTCTCACTCATTTACTCTCTCTCACACACACACATACACACTCTCTCTCTCGCTCACACACACACACACACACACACACACACACACACACACACATTCTCTCTCATTCTTTCTCACACACACACACACACACACACACACCACAGCTGGGAAACCTCTCTTGTTTCTGGCCAAAGTTTCTGATGAACTTTTTTTTTTTTTTTTTTCGTGAAAGCCTTATCGGGCATTGACATTTGAAAAACAGAGATTTCTTCTGCCTGATATTTTGCTTCGCTGCGTACATCTTGCAAAACATTGTGCGATGTTTTTTGGTGGTTCTTTCTATTCCTGTCCACGTTGACTTTTCCATGCTTATTGCGTTATGAACTATGAAAATAAACGCGCAGAAATATCACACCCTAACAAAGTCAACAAAAAACACGAAACATTTTAACTCAAGTGCGAAGGTCGACATTATTTTTTTAGAAAAAAGAAAAAAGAAAAGAAAAAAAAGAAAGAAAAAAAGAATGATTAATGTTGTAAGGGTAACATGGTTAACGTTTAGATTAAACGTCACACACACACACACACACACACACACACACACAGCTATCAGGGCATTTAAGCAGCAGAAGGCTCACCAGTCTTATAATACAGACTTCGACTGGATGCCATAAGAACAAAATATACTTCTAAAGTGACATGCATCTGTGGCAATGAAATTACCCCCGTGCATATATCATTTATGAATGTGAACAGTTAAAAACGCATTTACCTCTTTCATTTACATAATCTGCAGTTCCTTCTGATTGTCCTTAGAAATGTTTTATAATTTTATGATAATCAACTTGTGTTTGAAATAGTTCAGACATAGTTTGATCAGAAGCCCCATTGGTTCTTTGTTGAAATGTTATTGGTTGACTAGTTAGTTTGTTTTATTTTGTTTATATTCTTTTTTTTTATATATATGCTAATTGAGGAGAGAGGAACAGGGAAAACAGCGATGACATAAGGCATGGGGTGTGGGGTGGTGGGATGGTGGTGGGGAATGTGAGGAAATTTCGTCTAAAATCACAACTGTTGACAGACGTTAAAACAAAAAGAACGAACGAACACACGGCCATCGGGACAGCAAATTACAATACAACACAATACAATACAATACGATACGATACAATGCATCCTTATTCATCCATTTAGAAATCAAATTGTGCTAACAGTTTCGTATCCACTGTGTCCAGGGCACGGCATAGGAAGGCGGGGCACAGTCCTCTCCTTCCGCAGTATTCACAATCTTTCCCCCAACCGAACGTCAGGTACCCACCCACCCACCCATGCTCACCTGCGTGTGGTGGAGTGAGTGAGGAAACTCAGAGAAAAGCGCCTTTCCCAAAGACACACAAAACACCGTGCCGAAACGGGGCCTCGAACCCTGACCACTGGTGGACATTTGGATCAGAAGTCCAAAAGCCTTAGCCAGTCTCCTCCCTACGGTGCATCCATTGGGCTATCGTCAATAACAAAACAAAACATACATTTTACTTTAGTGTTGTCAAATTGCGTATTAGTTATTCTTGTTTCCTAACCATTCATTATAACCTTGCTTTCTCTACGCGCACAAACACTGTCAGAATTTGGTAATGTCGTGCCCTTCCAGCGTCAATAAATGGTCTCTTCCACAATCGTGTCAACTGTGATATATATATATATATATATCTTAGCTTCAACATTAGTTGCGAACTCGCACGACAAATAGGCCACAAGTAAGTCCCCCCCCCCTCCCCCACCACACACGCCCCACACCCCACAGACACACACACACACACACACACACACACACACACACACACAAAAGAAAAAAAAGGAAAAGTGACACGATTTCTAATTGTGTTTCTTTTGACGCTCCGGTCAATCGGTCGAGTAAGGAACAGACAGCGAGATGACTAACACGTGCGAAAAAAAACCAACAAAGCATTTGACTCCTTCATGAGTTTAAAAAAAAAAAGAATTAATTTTTGGTTACGTGGTTAATTAACTCATTAACTCGGGTTTTTTGTTGTTGGTTTTTTGTTTGTTGTTTTGTTGTTGTTTTTTTTTTGGGGGGGGGGGGGTTGTGTGTGTGTGTGTGTGTGTTCTAAGAAGACCATTCAATCACGGAGCTTTTGGCACAGCAGTCGGGGGACTGGCTAGGATCTGACTGTCTCGTGAGTGTCCTGGGTTCGAGCCCCGCACGGTTATTTAAAAAGTAACCCCGTACGCTCCACTAGTAGACATGCCGTGGGTCGCGGTCTGATCGCTAGCATTCCGGATGAGACGTTCTGAACGACGGTCGCGGTGTGCATCATGTAATTAACGCACGTAAAAGAACCCAAGACAGTTAATAAGCTAGTTGTCTATGGCAACAGTCTGTAGAAAAAAAAAATCAACTGTGACGGCGAGAAAACTACGTTAGTGGACAGGGACGTTGTGTGTGACGGATGGGGGTGGGGGTGGGGTCAGAAATCGCATCAGGCTACGACAGAGAAACACTCAGGTACAGAGAGACATAGAAAAAGACGGACAGACAGAGAGACAGAGAGGGATGTACAGACAGACAGACAAGACAGACAACAGTTCTGGCGTTTCACTACCCCCCCCCCAGCCCCCCCCCTCCCCAATGCCTTTCCCTCGCCCCCCACCCTCTTGCACAACAGCTCACCCCTAACACACCTCCACATACCCTCATACCCCATCCCCGCCCCCCCCTCCCCCCCATCCCTTTCATTTGGAGCAGTATCCCACCAACATCAACACCAACTTCAAAACACACTTGATGACATGCATTAAGGATTGACCCCCCAGTGCATTCTTTAAATTAAATCTCTTTTTTTGTGTGTGTGTGTGTGTGTTTTGTTTTGTTTTGTTTCGTTTAGTTTTTTACCTCTCATCATATTCTTCTTTGATTAATCATCTCAAGTGCTTTGCACATTTCACCCACGTCTTTTCCTGAATCTGTGCGGCATTATACGGCAGGCAGGAAACGCCAACACACACACACACACACACACACACACACACACACGCACACGCACACATACATACACACACACACACAACACACACACACACACACACACACACGTGCATGCACATTAATTATAAGCACATAAACACAGAGGCGCACCTATACACAGGGACACGCCGCTCTCCTGCGCAGGTATATACGCACGCATACAAATACATACACTCACAGGCACGCACGCACGCACGCACACATACACACGCACACATACACACACACACACTTTTACGCTCAATATAAATTATTTTTTTTAGTCGACACAAGCACAGGCGCACACTTACACACACAGGCATGCATGCATGAACACACAACACAACAAACACACCACCCACCAACACATATATATTATATATAATATATATATATATATATATATATATATATTAAATACACACACGCCGCTCTCACGTGCAGGTATGCACGCGCGCACACGCATACAACAACAACAACATGAAATCCCTGACCTCATCCTAAACCCGTCGACACACCAACGAAAGCTGGAACAGACAAGTTAGGCAAGGCAAAAGGCCAGGCAAGGCAAGGGCAAGGCAGGGCAAGGCAAGGGCAGGGACAAGGCGAACAGACAAGCTAAGGCAAGGCAAGGCAAGGGCAGGCAGGGCAAGGCAGCAGGCAAGGCAAGGCAGGCAAGGCAAGGCAGAAGGCAAGGCAAGCGCAAGGCAAGGCAAGGGCAAGGCAAGGCAGAGGCAGGAGCGGCAAGGAAGGCGAGGCAAGGCAAGGCGGGGCAAGGGCAAGGCAGGGCAGGGCAAGGCAAGGCAAGGCAAGGGCAAGGCAAGGCAAGGCAAGGGCAAGGAGTTTATTTCGTGTGCCCCCTAGGGGGGCATTGAAACATTGCACACGTTCACCATCTACACACATCCAATGAATACAAAAAGAGCGATGTCAAAAAAAAAAGAAGTAGGCTCATTCGTTCAATCACTTACTATAAACACTGACAAGTACTATTTCACTCATAATACAAACAAACATACAAAAAAACAGCATAAAAATCAATTTAAAAAAAATCGTATCAATAGACAAAACGTTAATAAAGAGAGCTGCAAATAGCAGAAACCAAGGATTTAAGTTTTAACAGTGGTGTTTTTTTTTTTTCCAGAAAATAATTGGTGGAACAACATTCAAAACACTAACCAACAACTCCATTATTTTCTCCACGTACCATGGGTATGCCACGCGGTTTGACGGCGTCTTCTGTGTCTCATCTTCATCTGTGTAGAGCAACATGCCCTGCTGTGAATGAATGAATGATTCCATGAATGTGTGTGTGTGTGTTTGTGTGTGTGTGTGTGTGTTTG
>NC_134895.1:21821312-21823812 GCF_041734735.1 Babylonia areolata
TTGTGGGCAAATTGCCAGTACATGAATTTCGTCTTCGTACCCTCCACAAAAGGTACAGTTTTTTTCAGGTTGTCCTTATAACGCTCGTTGACTTTAAGTTCGTTTACTCTAAATCTGAACCTAATGAAAGACGATCTGAATTTGGAAATGGTAAGATTAAATAATTTTTTTTTTCTAGCTGCAACAATGAGTTAAAGGAACGGTATGTGTCATAACGATTACTAGTATATAGTTTAGATAGATAGAAGAGAGAGGGAGGGAGGTAGGGAAGAGGGTGGAAGGGGGAGGGTGTGAGGGGGAAGTGTTGAGCAGAAGGTTTGATGGACGCACCGATGGACAGAGTCCCGACAACTAAGAGAGGGGAGAGGGAGGAGGGGTGATGGAGGAGTGGGGGCTTGGGGGGGTGTATGTGGGGGCGGGGGAGAACGAGGGGGGAATGGGGGGGGGGAGGGAGGTTGACAGAAGAGAGGGAGTTAACCTTGAACTGACCAGTTGTCAGGAGGGGCAGGGAAATCACAACACACACACACACACACACACACACACACACACACACACACACAGCAGAACACACACACACACACACACACACACACACACACACAAGACAACACACAAATACAAAGAATCCTTTGAGCCTCCTTCCACTGCCTCGTTTTATTTAATTACATGTATGTTTTTTTGTGTGTTTTTTTGTGTGTGTTTTTTTTTTTTTTTTTTTTTTTTTTTTTTTGCTTTCGGCGGTGTCAGTCAACAACTACACTCACTGATCATTAAAAGCGTTTGCTGGCGTTTATTAATCTTCAAGGAAATACAGAACCTTTACGACTACCCCCCACTCACCCGCCCGCACCCCCCCTTCCCCCCTCCCACTTCACTTCCACCCCCTCCCCTCCTCCCACCACCATTCTCCTTCTCCACTTCCCACCCCTTCCCTCTCCCTCTCCCATGCCCTCTCCCATGCACTTTCTTTGACGTCATAAGCTGGAGGTCCAGAAGCTAGCAAACAAACGTACCGGAGGTGAATGAACTATGGCAGGAATGCGACTTATGTGGGCACTCATTAGTGCCAGAAGGGATGGGGTCGGGTTGGGGGGTAGGGGGAGGGGGAAGGATGTATATATATGTGTGTGTGTTGGGGAGTGGGGGGGGGGGGGGCGAGGGAGGGGGAGGTTCCATGTGTGGGGTGGTGGTGGTGGTGTGGTCTGTGTTTTCTCTACAGGAGACTAGCTCAGACGCGATGCCAATATTGGGGAATGTTAGCTGGGCGGTTTCTGATTGAGGGCATGTGTACGTTTGCATAAATGTTTTCTGGTAGAGAAAGAGAGGAGGAGGGAGAGAGAGAGGAAGAGAGAGAGAGAGCAAAAGAGGGAGAAGAGAAGAGAATTTTTTTTTTAATTCTGAAAGGCCTAAGCCCCATTTGAAGGGGGTGTGAACATGAATCAGATTTTGAAAAGCATAATATGGATGACACAATGTCCCACCTAAAGAAAAACAAAAAACCCCCCAAAAAACAAACAACAACAGCAAATAAGACACATGCAGCATCCACTGAACCAACCACATGTCTAGCTAATTAAGAAATGAATGTATGAATAACCAGATCTGTTCTTCACAGGTCTTATTATTTTCAAAAACTGTCAACACTGAAAATGTAGTGTTATGACAAGGGAGGGAGGAAGAGCGAGAGAGATAGATAGATAGATAGAGAGAGAGAGAGAGAGAGAGAGAGAGAGAGAGAGAGAGAGAGAGAGAGAGAGAGAGAGACGGACGGACGGACGGACGGACAGTGCAAAGAAATGACGATAACAGGCAACACAGGGAGCAGAGAAAGAGAGAGAGTGAGAGCATCGCTGTATTGACCATCCCAGTGCCTTATGTCTTCTATAGCTTTGCTGTACCACTCTGACAGCTATCAGGCTGAAACGGAAAAGATGGAATCAAAATAATTAGAAAAAAAATAAGGATGATGAGAGAGAGACAGAGACAGACAGACAGACAGAGGAACACACGCACACAACAACAGCAACATCAAGAACACACACACACAAAACAAAAAACAAAACAAAAAAAACAACAACCCAACAACCACACGCCCTTAGGGTTAGAGGAAGATTTCAGTTTCAGTTTCAGCAGCTCAAGGAGGCGTCACTGCGTTCGGAGAAATCCATATACGCTACACCACATCTGCCAAGCAGATGCCTGACCAGCAGCGTAACCCAACGCGCTTAGTCAGGCCTTGAGAAAAAAAAAAGAAAACAAAAGGTGAATAAATAATAGGTAAGCTTACAGAAATAAATAAATAAGAAAATAAATAATAATTATGATATAAAAAAAGGTAGTAGTACTAATGATAATAATAATAAAATAATAATGATAATAAATAAATATATAATAAATAGATAAATAAATATATAAATAAGACAGCAATGATGATAAACATACACTCACAGAGGAAGGGAGACAGATGAACAGAGCGTCCTTGTAATGACCAGAACAC
>NC_134895.1:21833812-21838812 GCF_041734735.1 Babylonia areolata
AATACACACAGAACATTGTTGTTGTTGTATGTTTGTGGGTTACATATATATTACATGGTGGAAGAGAGAGACAGATACAGAGAGACAGAGATGAATTCATTTCAAGAGAGTAGTGGAATAACCATTTCTTTCTCTTTTAAAAAAAATCATTTATTTATTTATTTTACACCCTGCCCTCTGGACAAAGAACGAGAAAGAGAGGGAGAAAGAGAGAGAGAGAGAGAGGCAGACAGACAGACACACAGAGACAGACAAACAAACAAATAGAGAAGGGGGGGGGGTGTATTACAGGAATTATTGATCTGCAAAATCTTGAAATGTGTGTGTGTGTTTGTGCGTGTGCGCGTGTGCGTGTATGTGCGCGCGCGCATGTATGTGAATGTGTGTGCGCGCGCTTGTGTGTGTTTATTTGTTTGTTTCTTTGTTTTCCTTGTTTGGGTCCCCCCCCCCCCACGCCCTCCTCAGTCTCCCCCTCTGATGTAAACATCGCTTTCTTCCCTGTCAATCTCTCACCCCTTCCTTTCCCACCCCATGTTTGCTTTATTTATTTTTATTTTTTTATTTTTTTTTTTACTCACTTGTGTAAACAAAGTGAGTCTATGTTTTAACCCGGTGATTGATTTTCTCTCTCTCTGTGTGTGTGTGTGTGTGTGTGTGTGTGTGTGTGTGTGTGTGTGTGGTAAACTTTAACACTGCCATTTTCTCTGCAAATACTTTGTCAGTTGACACCAAATTTGGCATAAAATAGGAAAAATTCAGTTCTTTCCAGTCATCTTGTTTAAAACAAGACTGCACCTCTGGGATGTGCACAAAAAATATATATATATAAAGAAGCCAAATTATATACAAACTGAATTTACTGTTTTTTTTTTTTTTATTCTCTAAACTTGGCACTTTGATCTGATATTCTGACACGGCAACAACAGCAGGCTTTCGATGCTGGGCAGGCCGCTCCTCTCTACGACCTGGAGGTTGGAGACCCTGTCTTGCCACTTAATGCCGAGGATCTTTCGTAGGCATCTCTGGTGAAACTGCTCAAGTTGTTGAATGTGACGGCGATACGTCGTCCACGTTGTTTCACTCAAATGCCTGACTAAGAGCGGTGGGTTACGCTGCTGGTCAGGCATCTTATCTTATATGTCTAGCTGATGTGTGTGGTGTAGCGTACATGGGTTTGTCCGAACGCAGTGACGCATCCTCGAGAAACAAACTGAAACTGGGATGAGTGGGTCAGATGAATAAGGGAGAGAGAGGGAGGGGGGTGGGGGGGGTGGAACACCGAGTAAAACCAGCGAGCCAGACTCTTCTTCTTCTGCGTTCACTCGTATGCACACGAGTGGGCTTTTACGTGTATGACCGTTTTTACCCCGCCATGTAGGCAGCCATACTCCGTTTTCGGGGGTGTGCATGCTGGGTATGTTCTTGTTTCCATAACCCACCGAACGCTGACATGGATTACAGGATCTTTAACGTGCGTATTTTATCTTCTACTTGCATATACACACGAAGGGGGTTCAGGCACTGGCAGGTCTGCACATATGTTGACCTGGGAGATCGTAAAAATCTCCACCCTTTACCCACCAGGCGCCGTCACCGTGATTCGAACCCGGGACCCTCAGATTGACAGTCCAACGCTTTAACCACTCGGCTATTGCGCCCGTCGAGCCAGACTCGAATGTGGTGCTTGCTGCCCCATGCTGAATATAATTGAAAAAAAATTTAAAGTGTAACGACACAGAATTATAATTTCCGCTCTATTGTGCAATGGCTTACACATTTGGGTATTTGCAATACTCTCTCTCTTCTAGCGAGCTTTGTTTAACAAAGGGAAAACTTCGCAATAGGCTGCCCGCGAGTGCTGGTGGCCGAGTGACCAATGTCCAGCCTGTGCTATTGGGTGTCCCGACCTCCCAGCGTGCATGATAATCAGTGATAACGGTCTTGTGAATGACTGGATGGTGGTCACGCTGCTAATCTGTAGTACATCTGTATTGCTTCTTGTCTTGCCTTGCCTGGTCTTGTTTTGTCTTGTCTTGCTTTGTCTTGTCTGCCCTGCATGGTCTGTTCTTTTTCTGAATCTGTATATGCTAGTGTTATATGTTTCTTTCTTTCTTTTTTTTTTTTCAATACTCGTCCTGTTCTCTTTTTCGACTTTGATAACGTCGTGTTGATGTTGGTCTTGCTTTTTAGTTAGTTTTATATTTCATTTATTTATCTATATATTTTCTCTTTATTCTATTCCCTTCCCCCTTATATTGATCATATACTTAAACGCACACACAGACACACACGCACACACACACATACACACACACACACACACACACACACACAGAAACACGCACACAGAGACACAGACACTCACACACACAGATACAGACAGACACACACACACAGACACACACAGAAACACAGACACACACACACACACAAACAAATAAAAAGGAGGCATACATACATACAAACATACATACAGAGAGACGAAAGAGAGAGAGAGAGAGAGAGAGAGAGAGACAGATTCAGGGACAGACAGAAAAAAAGGAGACAGACATACGTACAGACAGAGAGACGAAAGAGAGAGAGAGAGAGAGAGAGAGAGAGAGAAAGAGACAGATTCAGGGACAGACAGAAAAAAAGGAGACAGACATACGTACAGACAGAGAGACGAAAGAGAGAGAGAGAGAGAGAAAGAGAGACAGATTCAGGGACAGACAGAAAAAAAGGAGACAGACATACGTACAGACAGACAGAGAGACGAAAGAGAGAGAGAGAGAGAGAAAGACAGACAGACAGATTCAGAGACAGAAAAAAGGAGACAGACATACCTACATACATACAGACGAAAGAGATAGAGACAGACAGACAGACAGACAAAAAAGGGAGACAGACAGACATACAGGCAGAGAGAGAATGAGAGACACAGGGACAGACAAAAAAAAAGAGACAGACAGACAGACATACAGACGAAAGAGAGACAGACAGAGTCAGGGACAGACAACAAAAAAAAAGAAGAGAAAAAGAGACAGACATACATACAGACGAAAGAGATGCAGACGCAGATGACGCAGATAATTTATTCATTAAGGCCATAGCCCCATAGGAATGAGGGGCGATAACAAGATATGTATACATTACCGTAACTGGCAATAAGCATTCAACTGCTTACACAATTAAACTATAGAAATTAGGACAATATTATTTCTCTTAACTTAAAAGCTTTATACAAGTACAATGCGAGATTTCTTATCACACCGTCGTCGGATGATGCCATCAATAGACAAAATTTAAACAAACAAGGGCGTTCATAATATTTCCTTGAAACAAATTTTACACGAATATTATGCAATACAGGACACTTCAGAACAAAATGAACTTCATCTTCCGTTGACTCTTTGCACAAAGGGCACAGGTTCTCTGAATGATTTAACATTTTTATAGCGATACCTGTGCAAATTGATTTCAGAAATACCAAATCTAAATCGTGTTAATATGAATCGTAAGTGTTCAGACGAAAGAGAGACAGAGAGAGTCAGGGACAGACAAAAAAAAAAAGAAAAAGAGGAGAAACATACATACAGACGAAAGAGAGACAGGGACAGACAAAAAAAGAAAATAAAAAAGAGACAGACATACATACATACAGAGACGAAAGAGAGACAGACATTATACACAGAGATATGCTGAATAGGCTAAAAGGGAACGGCAGATAGACGAAACGGGACAAAGAATCAGATTCTGAAAAAGACCATTGAGAACGGCGGCGCGATCATCGATTAGGCGAAACGGGAATGTATGGGCGAAGTGGTCCCCACTGTCTGTATCATTTATCTGACAAATCCCTTTTGGTTCCTCTTCCGACAGAGGCTGTCAGATTTGACGGGCGCAATAGCCGAGTGGTTTCAATTAAGCGTTGGACTTTCAATGTGAGGGTCCCGGGTTCGAATCACGGCGCCTGGTGGGGTAAAAGGGTGGAGATTTTTCCCCATCTCCCAGGTCAACATAATGTGCAGACCTGCTAGTAGTGCCTGAAGCCCCTTCGTGTGTGTGTGTGTGTATACGCACGCAGAAGATCAAATACGCACGTTAAAGATCCTGTAACTCATGTCAGTGTTCGGTGGGTTATGGAGACACGAAAATACCCAGCATGCACGAACCACGACAGAGTCATCGGCAAGTCGATGTTGGTCGTGTAACGGAAAGAAGAAGAAGATTGTAATTAACAAACAGAATTGATACATACATACATACATACATACATACATACATAAAAACATAAATAAACAAACGAATGAATAAATAGGTTATTTTTTTAAAGTAAATAAAAGAGTGGTCAAGTCCATTGTCTGAACATTTCTTCCGATCAGACCCCAGATCTGCGTTCTGTTCTGTGGGTTCCTGGGAGAAACCCGAGCACATGCCACCAGTATGCACCCCGACCCCGAATACGGATCGTGACTGCCTATAACGGCCGGGCGAAAACACACACACACACACTCACACACACACTCACACCACTACCCCCACCGCCCCCCACCCCCACCCCCAGCACACACACACACACACACACACACACTAACACACCACCACCACCCCACACAAACATACACACACACAACTGCAGACACACACACACACACACACACACACGCACGCACACGCACACAACAGCAACAACAACGACGACGACGACGACCAGCAAAAGGTGAGCACAGTCAGTGACACACACGCACACACACTCACACACACAACAACCAGCAAAAGGTAGCACAGTGAGTCACACACACACACACACACACACACACAATAACCAGCAAAAAGGTCCACACAGCGAGAGACAGACAGGACGTGTGGAGTGGCTGACCCGGAACAGAGGAAATCGCAGCAGGTGGATGGAGGATGGATGGCTCGATTTGTATTTCCCCACACTGGACGTTGTGTTGTTGCTTCGATCGATAAGGTTGAAAAGCCAACCTTGGTGCTGGGGCAGAGATGGCGTGTGT
>NC_134895.1:21843812-21868812 GCF_041734735.1 Babylonia areolata
GTCTTCCGCCACCACCTCCACCCTAGCCACCACCACCACTGCCACCACCCCTACGGGTGGAGGAGGAGGAGGAGGAGGAGAGAGGAGCGCCGCGTCGTCTTCCTCAATGGCTCTGCTGGACCCACAGGCTGCTGCTGCTGCGGCGGCGGGGTCGGCTCTCCTCCCGTCCTCTTCCTCCTTCTCCAGGGGTTCCCCGCGAGACGTCTCCCCCAGGGTCAGTCCCAGGGTCAGTCCCAGGCTGGGGGGCATGGGCTTCGGGGGTTACATCTCGCGCGGAGGAGGAGGAGGAGTAGGAGGAGGAGTTGGAGGAGGAGTTGGAGGAGGAGTCGGAGGAGGAGTAGGAGGAGGTGAGGAGTACTCCGTCTTCCTGGCCCCCACCCCTTCGCCCCGGGAGTTGTCGCCGATGCTGGAGAGCATCCCTGACATCGGGACGTAGATTTTATGCACGCTGACAGCAACAGCACAATTACGACACCGGCCACAAAACCATTATGGAAACAGATCTCTATGTCTCTCTCTGTCTCTGTCTCTATGTCTCTGTCACGCACGCAACCCCCCGCCCCTCCCCCCCCCCACACACACACACGCACGCGCGCGCGCACACACACACACATACACATACCACCACCACCCCCTCCCCCCAAAAAAAAAGAATAGAGATGTGTGAAGAGAAAGATTCTCTCCCCTTCCTAATTGTTTGTAAGAAAGAAAGAGAGAGGGGGGGAGGGGGGTGCTGGAGGGGGAGCGATGGGTGGATTTGTTTGTGGGAACGCTGAATAAAGATAAAATTGAACAGCTGTGATGGTGGTCAGTGACATGACAGGCTGGGAGGGGGTGGTGGTTTGGGGGGGGGGGGGGGGGGGGCGAAAAAAAAGTGGTTGTTGCTTTGTGGGTAGTAGGTGAGTGTATTTGTATTTGTATTTCTTTTTATCACAACAGATTTTCTCTGTGTGAAATAGGGGCTGTTCTCCCCAGGGAGAGCGCGTCGCTACCGTACAGCGCCACCCTTTTTTTTTTTTTTTTTTTGTATTTTTTCCTGCGTGCATTTTATTTGTTTTTTCCTATCCAAGTGGATTTTTCTACAGAATTTTGCCAGGAAAAACCCATTTGTTGCCGTGGGTTCTTTTACGTGCGCTTAGTGCATGCTGCACACGGGACCTCGGTTTATCGTCTCATCCGAATGACTAGCGTCCAGACCACCACTCAAGGTCTAGTGGAGGGGGAGAAAATATCGGCGTCTGAGCCGTGATTCGAACCTGCGCGCTCCGATTTTCTCGCTTCCTAGGCGGACGCGTTACCTCTAGGCCATCACTCCACATGTGTGTGGAATCACCAGTCTGTGCGTGCAGTCTAAGCGTGGTTCTATGGAGAGGCTGACACCATGGGTTATTTTCTACTTTCTTTCTGGTGACCTATCGCGTTTAAATCTATCTATCTATCTATCTATCTATCGGTAGACACATATATAATTATGTATCAATTTCTGATACCTTTAAGGTTTACCTGATCACAATGTAGTCTTTTTCTTTCTCCTTACCATTGCTTCCTTCGTTTTGTGCATATGCATGTGCAAAGCATCTCTCTCTCTCTCTCTCTCTCTCTCTCTCTCTCTCTCTCTCTCTCTCTCCAGTCTGTTTTCATTTCTCTGTAAAGGTGAATTGGAAAGAATATGTATATTGTGTTAACGGTCTTTTTTTTTTTTTTTTTTTTTTTTTTGGTATCATTAAGTTGTGGTGCGTTTGAATATTTGGAATGTTAACTCTCTCTCTCTCTCTCTCTCTCTCTCTCTCTCTCTCTCAGTTTTCATTTCTTTGTAAAGGTGAATTGGAAAAAATATGTATGTTGTGTTAACGGTCTTGGTTTTTTTGTTTGTTTGTGTGTTGCTTTTTTTCGTATCATTAAGTTGTGATGTTTTGGAATGTTAACTCACTCACTCTCTCTCACGCATACACCATCGCCATATGTATATATATATATATATATGTGTGTGTGTGTGTGTGTGTAATATATATATATGTATTATATATATATGCATACACATATATGTATATATATCAATGGGCATAGTATATATAAGCAACAGAGGGGCAGGGAATCTGAGTAGGAGACAGAGAAAGGCAGACAGGAGAGACACACAGAGAAAGAGAGAGAGAGAGTCAGAGAGAGAGATAGAAACAGACAGACTGAAAGACAAAGACAGACAGACAAACAGACATCTAATGACATGTAGACAGACACACACACACACACACACACACACGCACGCACGCACACGCATATATATATATATATATATATATATATATATATATATAGACATACAGACAATGAAATAGAGGACACAGAGACAGACAGACAATGAAACAGAGGACACAGAGACAGACAGACAATGAAATAGAGGACACAGAGACAGACAGACAATGAAACAGAGAGACAGAGACAGACAGACAATGAAACAGAGGAGACAGAGACAGACAGACAATGAAATAGAGGACACAGAGACAGACAGACAATGAGACAGACACAGAGAGACAGACAATGAAATAGATGACACAGAGACAGAGAGAAACAAATATAATATTTGTTGTTGTTCGCATTACTGGACTAAAAATACAAAATTTACCAAACACTTTGAACTGAATTTCATTGAGAGAGAGAGAGAGAGAGAGAGAGAGAGAGAGAGAGAGAGAGAGAGAGAATGCGCGATTACATGGGCATTAAAAAAAATGTATGCTATGTGATAAAAATCCCATGAGTGATCAAAACCAATGTTTCAAAAAAGGGAAAAAAAAAGAAAAAGAAAAAAAAAAGAAAAAAAGAAATAAAGAAAGACAAGTAAGTCATAAGAAAACAAGTGTTTTTTAAGATAAAAACCCAAAACAGCATTCATCGATTCTTTTATTAGTTAAAAAAAAAAACACACACACAAACAAACCAGTAAATATTTACTCCATAGAAATATATGGCGTACCGTTGGTGTTTTCCTCCCCATCCCTATCCCCCTCCACCCCTACCACTTTTTTTTTTTTTTATTCTGAAATAATACAATATCCCTTGTACAATAATACGTTTCTGATTATGTTGCAGATGACTTCATGAGAATGCTATGAAATGGTTTCTGAACGAGAATGATTTTGTTTGTTTGTTTGTTTGTTTGTTTGCTCTTTGTTGTTTTCGTTGTTTTTTTCGTATGTGGAGTTTGATGTTTATTTTCAATTGAGGTAGCGTTTGTTACACTTTATTGGAAAGGTTGTGATTTTTTTGAATATGCAGAAAGTGTTGGCTTTTTTCCCCCTACAGTAATCGGAAATTTGTTAAATTGGAAAAGGTGGGCCAGAAGATCAGAATGTTTCTCACTCATATATATATATATATAATATATATATATATATATATATTATATTATATATATATATATATATATATATATATATATATATATATATCTGTCAAACTGAAGGACATGACTGAACATGATCAGAAGGTCTGTTCTTAAATATACATGTGATTTTCGTTTGTGATAAATACTATCGATGTTGTAATTCCTTGTAGATTAAACTTTAAATAAATCTTTTTGTTCGGTCTCTTGAAGATACGACCCAAAGCAGTATTCCCCAGTTTCTTTTTAAAGGTTAAAAATATTGATATTAAGAAACGCTTTTCATAAAGAAATATATCTGAAATATATTGGTGTTTTACTTTTCCCTCTTGTTTACTATAATATAATATATATATATATATATATATATATATATATATATATATATATAAAGTCCGTTGTACCGTTATATATTTTTCTGATGATGTTGTGTTCGTTTGATGTGCATTGGCAAATACATAGGAATAATAATTTTTCTTGGCTACAACAAAATCACTTTATAAGAATGTTGTGAAATGATTCCTGAATGAGAAATGATATTATTCCGTGCAGGGGAGGGTCTATAGTTGGGTTGTTTTTGTTTTTTTTTCATATCAGTAGTATAAGATTTGCTCACAATTCGGGAAGTTTTACAATTTATTGGAAAGGTTCTTTCATTAAATATGCAGAAAGTTTTTTTTTTGTTTTTTTTTGTTTTTACTTTCGAAACATATCGGAAAATTGTCAAACTCGGAAAGGTGGTTCAAATGATGAGAATGTTTCTTACTCATACCAAAAATCTGTCAAACTGAAGGATGTGATTCAAATGATCAGAATGTGTCTTCTAAATATATACATGTGATTTCGATTGTTAAAAAAAAAAAATTAAAAACAAACAAACTGATGCTGTTATTTTATATCTTTGTACCCTAATATGGGTTTAAATGGATTAAACGTTACTCCTTTTTTGTAAAACATTGTTTCTTGTGTGTGTGTGTGTTAGTGCATGCATATGTACCATGTGTTTGTGCGTGCGTGCGTGTGTATTAAAATTTTATTTAGAGGCTTGATTAAGGAACGTGCGTGTGAACAGACAATAATTTAAGCAACCATCCAACACACATCTCTTTACCGCCCCCCACCCCCTCCACACACACACACCTCAACAACAACACAACAACATAAACAACAACAACAACAAAAACAACTACAAAAACGAACGATAGTCCTTACCTCAGTTCACAGAGCGAAGCGTAGTTCGGCCGGTCATACTCGAGTCAGTTCACTTTAAAGTGGGTTCACACAACACACCGTCGGACACAACCAGTTGCCAGCAGAAGTGCAGCGACATAGCAAATCCTTCTTCCCCGTCATGTAGAGATGGCGAATGGCCTTCCAACACGGCGCACCGTCACACACACTCAGCTCCGACCACAACTTTGCCGTGAATATAATATACCCACTTTTTTTTTTTTAATTGTCTGGTGAAAAGGACTGAACTTGCGAACGCTTAAAAATAATTGCATGTCTTTTCCGTGGACACTTTATAGTCTGTCGAGGTAAAAGCTCGGTCAAAGCTAAACAACCTTTGTGTTCGAATAGATGAGACAAAGCTTTTATCACTTCAGCGACAGAATTAACAAGGCTTGATGGAGAGAAAAAAGTCGTCATTTCGGGTTTGACGATAAGTTGTTAAACCCAATTGTCTGGGCGTACATTTCCACGGTGTTTTGAACGCAAATTTTCTTCATGTGATTTTGCGCCCAAACAATGATCAGTAAAACTATGCATCAGTTATCTACCTTTCTGCACACGTAACGTGAAAATTCTCCATTCTAAATCCGCTTTCAAGTTTGATTCCAAGTTTTAAAACAAAACAAACAAAAAAACATGTTACCCACTAGGCAGGTTTACATGAGTTTCTTTTTTCGGCTTGATAGTTTTCACTGTAAACAGCAGACAGTTTTACTGTCTTCCAATGTCATGTAAAGGGTCTGTTGGTCCGTTAACTTGGAAATGTCTGAGCTGTTCGCATTCGAACAGTCTGAACAAAATTGGAGTTTGTCTGTCTTGCAAACAATACGGTGAAAGGCTTGACAGTGCCTACCCCGTTCCACGCAGCTTGCGTAAAACACGTGAATCACGTGAATTTGAACTCCGGCGCCAGCATCCCCCGTTGTGCTTGAGGCAAAGTGTTGAGTGCTGAGGTATTTGTGTAAGGCTGAGATCATATCAACTGCACACTGCTATTATATGTCTATGTCAACTTTTAGTATACTGTTTTGTCTGTCCAGTAACTGTAATTATTACTGCATGTGTGTATGGCTGTGATCGTTCATGTATGATTTACTCTAAATCACTTTTTATTGGTTTCTGTTGTTGTTGTTGTCTTCTGTGATTATTGATTGTAATGATGGTTCACATCTTAATATGGTTGTCTATATACATGTTGAATGACTGTGATTTTCTTGTGTTTTTTTTTTTCTGTTTTACACCACATATGAATTTCTCTTGTTGAGATAATAAAGTATTCTGTATTCTGTATATCAAGCCCAGCCGCTTGCTGACAGCAGATAACACCAGCAATTATTATTATTGTTATCGTTGCTATAAGTTTAGCCAACTGCACAGGGCCGTATCAGGACTGCCCAACTGCACAAATGTCCAACTGCGTTGTCACATGAAAACGTAATCAAGATAAGCCTACGAAACACAGTTCATAACATGATTATTATCTTAACCTTTTAGCTCCTCAGGGCAAATAAGATTTGGCTTTGCTCAGGTCGTCAGTCCTTCTGCATAATTTGTCATCCCCAGAGATGACAAAAAAAAAAAAACATAAAAAAAAAAAATCAACCAACCAAACACACAAAACAGCTTCAAAAAAAAAAAAAGAAAAAAAAAAAAAAGGCCATATCGGCAGATAACACTACAGAATGGACAGCTAGCGCCCATCCCAATGTTTAAAATCTTTATCGCCAGAACAAAACAGCACAGACAGTATATCGATATCTGCAGAAAAGCGAAAGAAAAAAGAAAGTATCAAAGCTTGCTCGACAAAAAAGAAAAAAGAAAAAAAAAGGGAACTGGACTGGGAAGGCAGAAAAAGAAAACAGTGAAGGTAGAAAAAAAGGCAAATATAATGAGAACAAATAAATAAAAATAGGTAATTTCTAGCACAGAATTTACATGCTATTTATTCTGTTTGTCGCGGAACTATCCAGCGGTCATATTGTTTCGTAAGCCATTATGCGTTTTCCCGCCATGGATGCCGGCGACTGGATAGGAATCAGCAACATCTAGCAGTGCCAACAGTCACCTTATATATATATATATATATATATATATATATATATATGTATGTATATATATATATATATATATATATATATATATATATATACATTTGTTCTTTCTCTGTCTCTGGACCTTTTTTCCAAAATAGCCTCCCTTCCCTGCCTCTTCCTTGTCTTCAGTTTCTCCAGTTTTAGAGTTATGCATGCGTGTGAATGACTGGTGCGAAAGCGCTTTGTTTATCCGCTGCCGATGTTTTCTCCCCCTCCGCTGGACCTTGAGTGGTGGTCTGGACGCTAATCATTCGGGTGAGACGATAAACCGAGGTCCCGTGTGCAGCATGCAGTTAACGCACGAAAAAGAACCCACGGAAACAAAAGGGTTGTTCCCTGCAAAATTCTGTAGAAAAATCCACTTGGATAGGAAAAACAAATAAAACTGCACGCAGGAAAAAATACAAAAAAAGGGGGTGGCGCTGTAGTGTAGCGACGCGCTCTCCCTGGAGAGAGCATCCCGAATTTCACACACAGAATCTGTTGTGATAAAAAGAAATACAAATACAAATATTCGGTTGTTTTATTTTGTTTTTTCCTTTCGTTCCCATAATTATTATTTATGTATGTACGCTTATATATATATATATTTTTTTTTTTTCTCAAGGCCTGACTAAGCGCGTTGGGTTACGCTGCTGGTCAGGCATCTGCTTGGCAGATGTGGTGTAGCGTATATGGATTTGTCCGAACGCAGTGACGCCTCCTTGAGCTACTGATACTGATACTGATCCCCCCCCCCCCCCCCTGTATGGAATGCGCCGAATGTTTCAAGCTGACAGACAGCAACTTGCTGTGTCTGACTGAAGTGTGTTGCTGTGTCAGGCTGCCGACAACTGACTTGTGTCAGCAACTGGTTGGGCTTTGTGCAAACTGTAATCAATGCTAGCCAGCGTGTGCAGCTTGATTAAATGATTTTTTTCTTTCTTTTTTTAATGTTTTTTTTTCACTCTACTCGGAAATATAATCATATGAAAAAGCAGACACAAATCACAGAAAAGTCTTGAAGAGTAATTGGAAAAACAAGCAACTGAACACATAATAATGCAGCGAAAAGAAATGGCAGAAAGAACGATAAAATAAAATAACAAAGCTAGAGGAAAATATAGCGGAAACATGAAGTGTGCCTTTCAGGTTAATTTTTGTCTCATAGTGTGATTTCTGAGGGAAAAAAAAGAGGATTTACGAGAACATGACGAAAACTTATGAAAAAAAGGGGACACTGAAAACAAATGCTAAATTACTTAATCTGCAAACTTTCACAAATGTTTGAAAATAGCAAGACATTGTCAACAGCATCTTCCAACGATCTTTCATGGAGGTTTTGTTATAGAGAAGGATTCAGATTCTCTGAACGGTGGGAGTAACACATCTTGTCAATGCAAACTGATATGTCAGCAACTGGTTGGGCTTAATACAAACGGTTGTCAATGCTGGCCAACGTGTGCAGCTTAATGCACGTGCAAGATGAGGATGAGGGGGTGTGGGTGGGGGTGAGGGGTGGTTGGCTGAAGGGTGTTGAAAATGCAGCGGGGGGGAGGGGAGCTGGTGGGGGTGGGGTGGGGGGGGGGAATGAGAAGAGAAGGGAAGAGAAAAATCCCTTTCAAGTCCCTCGAAGTAACAATCGATTGTATCCTTCTTGTCTTCTATAACCTGACGCTCAACATCACGCTCAATTTATATTTTTTAATTTTTGTTTGTTTGTTTTGTTTTGTTTTTACGTGACATGCTGAGTTTTCGAAGCGGACTGACTTTGATTGATTGATTGAGTGTTTGATTGATTGATATGGATATTTATAAAGCGCCTATCCTCGGTCGGAGACCAAGCTCTAAGCGCTTTACACACACGAAGTCATTTACACAACAGGCTGCCTACCTGGGTAGAGTCGACTGACGGCTGCCATTGGGCGCTCATCATTCGTTTCCTGTGTCATTCAATCAGATTTCAGGCACGCACACCTACACACTGAGACAAACATGTAACATTATTTAACATTTTACGTGCATGACCGTTTTGTTTATTTACCCCGCCAGGTAGGCAGCCATACTCCGTTTTTTGGGGTGTGCATGCTGGATATGTTCTTGTTTCCTTAACCCACCGAACGCTGACATGGATTACAGGATCTTTAACGTGCGTATTTGATCTTCTGCGGGGTTCAGGCACGGGCAGGTCTGCAGATATGTTGGCCTGGGAGATCGGAAAAATCTCCACCCTTTACCCACCAGGCGCCGTCACCGAGATTCGAACCCGGGACCCTCAGATTGAAAGTCCAACGCTGACCGTCAGAGAGAGAGAGAGAGAAAAAAAAGAAAGTATGCAAACATTGCCAAGAAGTGACTGTTCAGCACAGTCTAAATGCACTTTGTGCGTGCGTTGTTCGCTTCTTTGCTCTCCCTACCAGAACTCCCCCCAGGGTCTGTGTTAGAGACACTGCTGCATGGTGAAACGCCACTCCACAATCAAAGCCTCCCATCCATCTCTCACGGTTGGTTGTGTAGCCAGTCAGTGCCTGCAGGAGTTGAGGTAAGGTCTCCTTCCAGTTCACTCAGTGATGTAGTACTGGCTTCTTCGTCTTCTCCTTTCCTCCTCTCTCCCTGACCTGTATACCCTGGGGAGGGAGGACGGGGGGGGGGGGGGGGGGGGGGGGGGGGGGGGTGCTGGGGGGACGGGTTGATGGAAAGGTCACATGTCCTAGTCACGTGATCATACCCTGTGGAGTGACGGCCTGGAGGTAACGCGTCCGCCTTGGAAGCGAGAGAATCTGAGCGCGCTGGTTCGAATCACGGCTCAGCCACCGACATTTTCTCCCCCACCACTAGACCTTGAGTGGTGATCTGGACGCTAGTCATTCGGATGAGACGATAAACTGAGGTCCCGTGCGCACCATGCACTTAGCGCACGTAAAAGAACCCACGGCAACAAAAGGGTTGTACCTAGCAAAACTCTGTAGAAAAATCCACTTCGATTGGAAAAAACAAATAAAACTGCACGCAAGGAAAAAAAAAAAAAAAGAAAGAAAGAGAAAAGGGTGGTGCTGTAATGTAGCGACGCTCTCTCCTTGGGGAGAGCAGCCTGAATTCACATATAGAAATCTGTTGTGACAAAAAGAACAATACAATACAATACAATACAATACAATACCACTTCCTCTTCTTCACAGTGGACAGCAGCAGGTCTTCATCATAGCGTTTCGTGTGCTGTGTTGTGTTGTGGCTCTTCTTACAAGCGCTTCATCATTTGTGATGTGACCCGCAGTATAATAATAAGATACTGAGGGGTGTGTCTGACGTTTCTCATCTTTAGCTTGGATTTATTAATGCTGCTGCTGCTGCTGCTGCTGCTGCTGATGATGATGATGATTATAATGATGATATCATTATGATTGTTATAGTTAATATTGTTATTGTTATTACTCTCCTTTTTATCATCATCATCATTATTAATTTTTTTGTTAGTGTTATTATCATTATCATGATTATTATTGTCATTGTTATTGTAATATTTCATTTATCGGTTTATTATTACTGTAATTATTTGCGTGTATATATATATATATATATATATATATATATATATATATATCACTTTTGCCGTCAAAGTCCACGGCTAGCATGAATACAGAAAGATGTATGTGGAGTACAAGTGCATGCGGTAACTACTTAAATTTGCATCTTAGAGTGGTGTGTGTGTGTGTGTGTGTGTGTGTGTGTGTGTGTGGTGACTTGGTACACTGAGCTCTCTCGTCTTGGGAGCTGGTGATTCAGGGTGGGATTCACGGAAAGACTGGGATTTTTTCTCCACTTATCCTTGAATGGTGGTGACCTGGGTTCTAGTCTTTCGAATGGAGCATGTAGCACTTTGTGCATGTGAAGGGACATCTCGGTGAGTATGTGTGTGTGTGTGTGTGTGTGTGTGTGTGTGTGTGTGTTCTTTCTCTAATTTAACGTCTTTCCACTTTAAGTGATATTGGAGTGTGTGTGTGTGTGTGTGTGTGTGTGTGTGTGTTTTCGTGCCTGCGTGCGTGCATATATTTTCCAAGCGTGTATTGTGTGTGTGCGTGCTCGCGCATGGGCTTATGTGTGCATGTGTGTGAATATGTATGTGTGAGAGAGAGAGAGAGAGAGAGAGAGACACGCACGCACAGAAAGACAGACCGACAGACAGGGTCAGCTAGACAGTACAGATCACACAGGGAGCCTTCACAACACCTACCCACCCACCCGCCCACTCCACACCCCTCACCCCTACAACCACCACCACCACCACCTCCTCCTCCTCCAGCCACACACCCAACACAAGGTTTCAGCCGTGCTTCGTTTAATCAGTCCAGACTGACCACTGTTAATTAACGAACAAACAAAACCCCTCAATCTTCAAGACCTTTACTTTCAAAGCCTCAGTATCTTTCCGGAGTTCATATCTCAGTTGCTGAATCTCCCCTCTACACGGTTTAGCCTGAAAGAGTGAAGGTCGGTGTTGGGGGGGTGGAGGGGAGGGGGGGAGGTGAGGAGTAGAGAGAATGAAGGGAATCAGATCGAATCAAATCAAATCAAGGGAATCAGACCGAATCAAGTCATGTTTCTTATGATAGCTCAGCTGATCGCAGCTTGAAAGAGGAGTTCCTTTCAGGGCTGGAGAAAAAAAAATGACAAAACGTAGAACGAACGATAATAATAATAATAATAATAATAATGCTAAAGTAATAGTAATACTGATGATAATAATAATAATAACAACAACAATAATAATAGATATAATAAGAATAAGAATAATACTATAATAATATAAGAAGAATAATCTTATAATACCTGTCAATTTTGAAAATCGTCATCACCATCATTACCACGCACATTGAGAGAGAGAGAGAGAGAGAGAGATGGACAAAGGGGGGCAACTATATTAATAACTAACAGACTCAGCGATTATGTCCCTTGAGACACTGGGCAGGTCTGGTGCTGGAATGTTTTGTTTCTGTAAATAAGGATATCTATCTATCTTTTTTTTTTTAGTTGTTGTTGTTGTTGTTTTTAATATATATTAGGCTGTTTACGTTAGAAGAAAATACGAGTGATAGTGGGCAACAACAAAACAACAACAACAACAACAACAACAACAAAATAGGTAAATTAATAAATCAACCAATAAATTTTATACTGATAAAGCTGATTGAACAGGGCGCTTTCTGACAGACCAACAAAGTCTCTCTTCTAGCCATGACTCTCAACAACGACGCTTCTCTGATGAATCAACTGCAGGGGCGGGGGCTTGGGATGGGTGTGTGTGTGTGTGTGTGTGTGTGTGTTGGGGGGGGGGGTTCTTGCAGTCATCGCCAGGCTTCCAGTGACGTCGTCATCATCATCATCATCATCATCGACATCGTCGTCGACTGGGGAAACTTCTGCACAGTTCAGCAGCTGAATGCCGGACCTTTCCATCTGTCCCCGCAGGCGGCGCGAATGTCGTTGAGGGCATTGCAGTCAGCGGGCAGCCCGAACTGGCGGAAGTTGAGACATATGGTGAACGCCTCGATGGGCTGAGGGCCGCCCTTCACGACGCATTTCCTCGTTTTGGTCTGTGGACAGAATGAACGAACGAACGAATGAATGAATGAATAAATGAACGAACGAATGGTAGAGTCCGCCCTTGGTCTGTGGACAAAATGAACGAACGAACGAACGAATGAATGAATGAATAAATGAACGAACGAATGGTAGAGTCCGCCCTTGGTCTGTGGACAGAATGAATGAATGAACGAATGGTAGAGCCCGCCCTTCACAATGCATTTTCTCGTTTGGGTCTGTGGACAGAATGAATGAATGTACGAATGAATGAATGAATGAATAAACGAACGAATGGTAGAGTCCGCCCTTGGTCTGTGGACAGAATGAATGAATGAACGAATGGTAGAGCCCGCCCTTCACAATGCATTTTCTCGTTTAGTCTGTGGACAGAATGAATGAATGAATGAATGAACTGAATTCAATATAATGAATGAATGAACAAATGGTCGAGTCCACCTTTCACATTGCATTTTCTCGTTTTGGTCTGTGGACAGAATGAATGAATGAATGAATGAAAGATCGAATGAATGAATAAAACAAATGGGTAGACGTCGAGCCCGCCACACCAACTCAAAAACCTACCCGACCACCCCCCACCCCCATCCCCACCCCCTCCTCCCCACCCCCTTACCCCCCCACCCCCACCCCCCCCAACACCCCCAATCCCCCCCCCCCTCTCGCAGAACGGAGTACTGGAAATACTCTTTACTTCCCACAAACCATCCCGGAGTGGAATTTGCCGCCAGACATTGCAGAAGCCGTGCACTCTCGGCAGAGACATTCCAGCATCAAATCTGAACAAACAACAACAACAACAACAACAAAACAAAACAAAACCAAAACAAAAACAAAAACAAAAATTCCGGAATGTTCCCCCTTAAGAGTGAAATAATCTTCAACAAGATGAAGGTGTTCACCCGAAGGAAGAAGAAGAAAAAGAAGAAGAAGACGTCGAAGGAGAAGAAGAAGAAAAAGGAGGAGCAGGAGGAGGAAAAGAAGAAGAAGAAGAAGAAGAAGAAGAATGCATTCTTCTTCTGCGTTCACTCGTATGCACACGAGTGGGCTTTTACGTGTATGACCGTTTTTACCCCGCCATGTAGGCAGCCATACTCCGTTTTCGGGGGTGTGCATGCTGGGTATGTTCTTGTTTCCATAACCCACCGAACGCTGACATGGATTACAGGATCTTTAACGTGCGTATTTGATTTTCTGCTTGCATATACACACGAAGGGGGTTCAGGCACTAGCAGGTCTGCACATATGTTGACCTGGGAGATCGTAAAAATCTCCACCCTTTACCCACCAGGCGCCGTCACCGTGATTCGAACCCGGGACCCTCAGATTGAAAGTCCAACGCTTTAACCACTCGGCTATTGCGCCCGTCTAAAGTTTCAGTTCAGATTCAGTTTCTCGAGGAGGCGACACTTTGTTCGGACAAATCCATTATTCACGCCACACCGCATCTTTCGCTAGGCATATATACTTGACCAGCAGCATAAGCATAACCCAACGCGCTTAGTCAGGTCTTGTGTGCATACATGCATATTTTTTGTGTACCTATCAGAGTGGATTTCTTTTTTTTTTATAGAATTGTACCCGAGGACAAAAACGCTTGTTGCCATGGGTTGTCATGGGTTCTTCCTTTCTTTTCTTTTTCTTTCTTTCTTTTTTTTTTTTTTTTTTTTTTAGTGCGCCAAGTGGCAGACAGACAGACAGACAGAAACACAGAGCGAGAGGAGAAGAGAAAGAGAGAGAGGGAGAGAGAAGGACAAGCAGGCCAGGAGAGAGAGGCAGACCAGAGACAGACAGAGCGAGAGGGGAGGTGAAAGAGAGTGAGAGAGAGATGGAGAGAGGGAGCGAGAAGGGAGGAGAAAGAGAGAGGGAGGGAGAGAGAGAGAGAGACGGACAAACAGGCCAAGAGAAAAGGGTAGACAGAAAGACAGACGGACAGACAGACAGAGCGAGGGAAGAGGAGAAAGAGAGAGAGAGAGAGAGAGAGGGACAAACAGGCCAAGAGAGAGAGGCAGACAGATAGACAGACAGACAGACAGACAGAGTGAGAGGAGAGGAGAGAAAAAGAGAGAGATGGAGAGACAGACAGACGGACGGACAGACAGACAGACTTAGAGACAGAGAGAGAGACAGAGAGGGGAGGAGGGAGTAAAAAGAAAGACATACGTAAGCTAAGACAAAAGGCACACACACACACACACACACACACACACACACACACACACACACACACACACACACACACACACACACACAATTATATAAACGGGAGACGCAGAGAGTCTTGAACAGTAACAACACAGCCCACCAGACAAGACAGACTCACATTTGTCAAAATTGGGGCGCAGAATCTCACGTCTGCGACCTTGTTCTGCGAGTTCTTGAACGCTTGCATGGCTGCTACACATTCCAATTCCTTGGGATTTCCTCTGTGGTAAGGTGAGATACGATAAGATAAGTCTCGCTGTTGTTAAGACAAGACAAGACAAGACAAGACAAGACAAGATAAAATAAACCTCGCTGTTGTTAAGACAAGACAGAATAAGATACGTCTTGCTGTTGTTCAGACAAGACAAGACAACACAGGATAAGACAAGTCTCGCTGTTGTTAACAAAAGACAAGACAGGATAAGACAAGTTTCGCTGTTGTTAACAGAAGACAAGACAAGACAAGACAGGATAAAATAAACCTCGCTGTCGTTAAGACAACACAGGATAAGATAAGTCTTGCTGTTGGTAGGACAAGACAAGACAAGACAGAATAAAATAAACCTCGCTGTTGTTAAGACAAGACAAGACAGGATAAGACAAGTCTCGCTGTTGTTAACACAAGACAAGACAAGACAACACAGGCTAAGATAAATCCCGCTGATGTTCAGACAAGACAAGACAAGACAACACAGAATAAGATAAGTCTCGCTGTTGTTTAGACAAGACAAGACGAGTCAGGATAAAAGATAAGTCCAGCCGTTCTTAAGATGAGAGAATATAAGATTAGTCTCGCTTTTGTTAAGACAAGACAAGACAAACCTCGCTGTCGTTAAGACAAAACAAGATAAGTCATGTTGTTGTTAAGATAAACTAAGATCAGCTGCGGTCTTGTTAAGATAACACAGATTCTGGTTAGTCCCGCTGCTGTGATGGAGTCTCCCGTCGGACCGACGGACGAGAAGGCAGGCAAGCTTATCTGTCGGTGTGTGTCCTCATATGGGAGAAGAGGCCGATTCTGGATGCGCAGCACTTCCCGCAGGTGTTGAAAGGGAACACGTCTCCAGAAGTTGAGCCCTGCTTCCTTCGCTCACGCTTCTCCTCAATGGCCAGCGTTCTCTTGTTCTCAAACGTCTTTATGCCACAAGAGCACAGCATCCTCCAGCGAGAGCGGTCAAGGGCATCAGTTTCCCAGGAAGCGAAGTCTATGCCACAGGCTATGAGGTTTGTCTTCAAGGTGTCCTTGAAGCGCTTGTGGTAGTGTTAGGATAAAATGATAATGAACAAACGAGTGAATGATAACTGGATGAATAAATGAATGACTGATTGAACAAGTAAATAACTGAACAATGGAGCAAACGATTGAATTTATTAAATACATAAGTGAATCCGTCAGTTATTGAGTGAATGACCAATTAATCGAACAAACAAACAAATGAATGAATGAATGAATGAATAAACGACTGAGCAAACTAACCAATGCATGATTGTGATGATTGTGTGAGTAAACTTATGAGTGAATCAACAATTAAACGAACGAAAGACCGAATGAATGAGCGAGTGAATGAATGAATGAATGAATGAATATACGATGGAGAAACAAACGAATGGATAGATACATAAGTGAATTCACCAGTAAATAAACGATTAAAAGACGAACGAATGAACGAACGAACAAATGAGTGATTGAACAAATGAATGAATGAATGAATGAATGAAGAAACGCACGAATAAAAGAATGGGTGAATGAACGAACGGATGGGTGAAAGAATGAATGAATGAATGGATGAATGAATGAAAGAAATAATGAATGAATGAATGAATGAAAAACAAACGAATGAACGAATAGATGAATGAATGAGTAAAAGACAGAATACGGAACGAACAAAGGAACAAACCGAGAGACAAAACACATGAATAGAGAGAGAGAGAGAGAGAAAGAGAGAGACAGAGACAGACAGAGAAAGAGACAGATAAAAGGAAAGAGAACAGAGCGAGGGAAAGGGATGGCGGGTGACTGAGAGAGCCTTGAGAAAAAAAAGTAGCGAACAACAGACAGACATCTTCATCTCCACATCTATCACCTACCACGAAGAATAAAAAGATACAACAAATCAGCAACTTCAAAACAGACGGATCAAAGCATACACGCACTCACGCACACACATACACACACACGCACGCACGCACACACACACACACACACACACACACATCCGCGCTCGCGACAAATGAGTAGCCGAAGCATACAGACACTCTCGCTCACACTCTCTCTCCCCCCCCCCTTCCCCCCCACTCCCTGCCTCCCACCACACAAGCAGGAGGTCGAAGCTGATAGAGGTTGAGTGCCACGTCAACCCTGCAGAAGGAGACAGAAATTCTTCTTCTTTATAGTAGTAGTAGTAGTAGTAGTTAGTAGCAGCAGTAGTAGTAGTAGTGGGAGTAGTAAATCATTATCATTACTATACTATTATATCATCATCATCATCATCATAACAATTATAATCAAAACAATCATAACTATCTGTATTTTGTATTTGTATTTCTTTTTATCACAACAGATTTTTCTGCGTGAAATTCGGGCTGCTCTCCCCAGGGAGAGCGCGTAGCTACACTACAACGCCACTCTTTTTCTTTTCTTTTTTGTATTTTTTCCTGCGTGCAGTTTTATTTGTTTTTTCCTATCGAAGTAGGTTTTTCTGCAGAATTTTGCCAATAACAACCCTTTTGTTGCCGTGGGTTCTTTTACGTGCGCTAAGTGCGTGCCTCACACGGGACCTCGGGTTATCCGAAAGACTAGCGTCCAGACCATCACTCAAGGTCTAGTGGAGGGGGAGAAAATATCGGCGGCTGAGCTGTGATTAGCTCAGATTCGCTCGCTTCCTAGGCGGACTCGTTACCTCTAGGCCATCACTCCACCTAATAAACAAGAGACTGTTGCGAGCGAGCTTCTTAATTAGCTATTCTACCACCTTCCGCCTGAAAAAAAAAATCAGACCAAAAACCAATGATACCCATAACCAAAATCATCATCATCATCAACAACAACAAAAAAAACAAACAACCAACAAAAACAACCCCAAAAACAAACAAACAAACAAAAGAACCCAACAACAACAACAACAAAAAAGCCCCAACAACTACTGACTGTTGCGGGGCCATTTCGCTGAGGATGTCGAAGATGACCGCCTCGTCTCTGTTCCTCAGTCCCAGCTCTTTGGCCCTCCGGTTGTACAGCTGTCTGTCGTCCTTATCCGTGCCACACAGGGAGTGGGGGTAGTGACCGTAGCCGGTGACAAACTGACCACAGTGAGGGGGGGGGGGGGGGGGGGGGGGGGGGGGGGGGGATGGCGGAGTTACTAACACATTGCCACAGTACACACACACACACACACACACACACAGACAGAAAGACAGACAGAAACGCGCTCGCGCGCGCGCATATATACACACACACACACACGCGCGCGCGCGCGCTCAGAAAAACAGACACGCACACACACATACACACCCGCACGCGCATACATACATACACACACACGCACACACACATACACACACGCGCGCGCGCGCTACAGAAAAACAGACACGCACACATACATACATACACACACGAGTACAGACAGACAGACGGAAAGATAGACAAAAACGCGCTCGCGCACGCACACACACACACACACACACACACACACAGAAAAACAGACACTCACACACACACACATACACACACGCACGCGCACGCACGCGCGCACACACACACACACGTGCGTACACAGACACACATAGACACAGACACACACGCGCGCATACAGACAAACACACACACACACACACACACACACACACACACACACACACACACACACACACACACACACACACACACACACACACACACACACACACACACACACACAGTTTGCTTTAAACGGTATCTGGCTTTCAAACATGCCACATCAACAACACACGGACATGGAACATAAAACACAGACACAAACACGCGAGCGCGTGAATATGAATTTACTGCCATGATGGCCCTCAAAGACCAGGGGACCATCAACTGTGTCATCATACATACACGTACATACACACATGCATGCAAAGAGCACCACCACCGCTTCTTCAGTTTCAGTTTGTCAAGGAGGCGTTACTGCCTCCGCACAAATCCATATACGCTACACCACATCTGCTAGGAGGCAGATATCCCTGACAGCAGCATTTCCCGGCGCGCTGGTAAGTCCTTGAGTGCATGCACGTGTATCTATGTACCTGTGGAAAGAGGTCATTTTCCGTCTTCGGCCCAGCAACTTGGAATTCTCTGCCTATTGCTCTCAGACAAACAACTCATCTGTCTACTTTTAAAGCAAATCTTAAAACTTATCTCTTTAAAAAAAAATACTTGTCATAACTCAACTAGTGCTGTTGTTCCAGGCCCATGGCAATGTGAGTGTGTGTGATGGGAGAGTAGAGAGAATGGGGGTGGGTAGATGGATGGTGGTGGTGTGATTCGAAAGGGAGAAAGACTGCCGATTTTTTTTTTTTTTTAACCCCTTTTACCTTTTCTATCCAAAACTTTATTTCACAATTTTTACAAAATCTATGGCATGCAAATTACAATTATGCTCTTTTTATTTTTATTTTTTACATATATGTATTTTAAGTGAAAATTGCTGTTATCTCAGCCATTTAATCATATGTGTATCTGTGTGTGTGTGTGTGTGTGTGAGTGTGAGTGTTGGAGTGTAACAGTTATAGTATTGAGAATATGTTACTTTGTGAGTTTTATGCATTGTGTTTTTATAATATTAATGATTCTGTTTTATGTTTCTACTACTTTTTATATGCTTTCTTGTTTCACTTTAGGTACTGGATTGCACAGCTCTTAGAGCTTGCTTATGCTTGTATTATAGCGCTGTATAAAAATGAAACATTATCATTATTATTATTATTACCTATCAGAATTGATTTTATTTTTGCAGAATTTTGCCAGAGGACAAGACATTTGTTGCCATGGGTTCTTTTTCAGTGCACCAAACGCTTGCAGCACACGGTACCTCGGTTGGTCATATCATCCGAATAACTAGACGCTCAGTTTGATTTTTTCAGTCAAACTTTGAGAGAAAAGGAGAGAGCGGGATTCGAACCCAGACCCTCACGGACACTGTACTGGCGGAAGAGCGTCTTTACATCAGCAGCCGTGGCGAAGTGGTTTGCGTCGCGGAATTACGGCTGGGAGGACGTGGGTTTGATTCCGAGCAAAGGTGGGTTTGTTGGGTTTTTTTCCGGCCCGCGGCTGGTTCCTACCCAGAGTTGAGTACGCTATGGGCTTAAAGTCTTAACTCCCGAGAGCAAGGTTTCGGTTGCGCATGCGCACTAGAGCCTATCCATAAAAGGGAAAGGGGCGGAGTTTATCTATAAAAAGCGCGAGCACGTGTCCGGTAGGTTAGTAGATCGTCATATTTCTCTCCGTTTGCATGTTTTACAAACAATGTGGTCGTTTACGGTTGCCAACGTCGAGGGGCTGTCTGCATGCTTTCCAATTCTCACCGGACAGTACCACGTGCTGGTGCTATTTTTATCTGACAGACACGTCTAGCGCAAACACAAACGGCTCTAGCTCCGCCCCTTTTCTCTGCATTCAAATTTTGTATTACGTGTAGCTGACACATTTTGTACTTTCCAAAGTCAATTCAGGTCTAGATTGGAAGCTGCTAGGCAAATCTCGCTCTCTGCCATAAATGAAGCCAAACCGTAGCTTTATTAGGCTTTTATTTTGAATAAACCTTCACCGACGTCACAGTGTCAGACTCTGGTGAGAAACTGGCTTGATTCAAATCGCCCGCCATTTATAGTCCGGTTCAGGCTTTAAATGGGGAGACTGGGACCACACAGTCGAGTATCATTCACTTCATGGATGCGTCATTGGGTGTGTTGCTCTGTCCTGACAAACACTGCAAGTGTCTGTATCTCTCGTGCCTGGTTGACGCTGGGGTTATCATTATGACAGGGGGATGGGTGGGAGTGAAGACGCTCACTCAGTCTGGCTCCGCGTCGAAACCATTATTGTCGCCAGTAGGGGCCTTAGTAAGTGATGTTCCTTAAAAGCACGTTAAACCAGAACAGGCATTATTACTGAACACCTCCGAACTGACTCAGCAGCGGTGCAGGGTCTTCTCTGGTGTGTGGCCTCCTGACGACCTAACATCGATGGTTTCCTGTGGACTCCCGGCGCTGGGACTGCAACAAAGGAAACCCTGGCGTGGCCGCTGTGTAGAGGTCTCGGAATGAGCGGCGTTGGTTGGGAGTAATGTCACTGAAACGGTGCAGATTGATGGGACAGGAAAACAAAACAAAACAAAAACAAAACAACACCCCCTTCACCCCCCAGCCTCCCAAACAAAAACCCCCCCCCCCCCCGAAAAAAAAACCCACAAAAAAAACACCACCACCCCCCTCCCCCCAAAACAAAACCAACAACAGCAACCCAATAACTCACTAAAAAACCAAACCAAAACCAAACATAAAAACAAAACAAAACAAAACAAAAAAAACAACAACAAAAAAAACAAAAACAAAAAAACAAAAAAAAAACGAGCGTCTTAACCATTCAACCACCTTGCTCCATCGCTTTCTCCATCCCCATGCTTCCTCCTACTACTCACGCTCATGTCGGAGGGCGCCATGATGCTGACGCCGGGAAGCAGAGGCTGGCGGTGACGGGTGCGGTCGTAGGCCCGGTACTTGATGCGGGTGCCACACTCGGGTACCCAGAGCACGGCGAAGTTGTTGTCCTTGTCGAAGGTGGGGAAGACGTCCACGCCGTTGATGGTCTCATGCAGGCTGAAGCCCCATAGTGTGCGGGTCTTGTTCACGTTGGACAGGAACTGACATGACAAGAGACAAGGACAAGGAGATGGACGTCACTTGCATTGTATTGTTTTTGTTGTTGTTCTTGTTATTTTTTACTTTATTTATTTTATTTTATTTCATTTTTATTGTGTGGTTTTTTTTATATTCATTTATTCTATTTATTTTATTTTATTTATTCATTCTATTTATTTTATATTTTATTTATTCATTTATTTTTCTAAATTTTTGTTATTTTTACTTTATTTATTTAAGAACACGAGGGATGATGATACAAATTACGCAAGGTGCGTGACAGTAAAGAACACGGGAAAGACCGCTGAAACCCGCTTCAAGGCCTGTAAGTTTCCCTTGGAGCCTTGAGAAGAAGAATTTCCCCTCCTCGAGTGGGGGAAACCCTTGTTGCCAGTGGCGTTTGAGGAGGTGCGTCTTCTGGACTTTGGGACCGGAAACGCCAGTCCCGCAAAGAGAGGGGATGAGACCTGTCATCTGCCATTTGGTTGCTTATCTAGTTAGTTTGTTTTAGTTACTTTGTTAATGGTCAACGCTATCATACAAGAACGAGGGAAAAAAAAAGAACAAAAAAAAGAACACAAGAATAAAAAGAAAAGAACCCACAACAAAAAGAAAAAAACAACAACAGATTTCACCACACACACACACACACGCGCGCACACACACACACACACACACACACACACACACACACACACACACACACACAAAGACACACAAAGACACACACACACAAAGACGCACACACACACACAAACACACACACACACACACAGCCAACAACCCCCCCCCCCCCCAAACACACACAGACACACACACCCCGCCCCCTCCACCTCCCCCCCACATTCCCCCAGTCCCCTCCCCTCCACCCACCCACACACACATAACCACCTCCCTCCCCAGTCCCTTCCCCCCCCCCCCACACACACACACACACACACACACACACACACACAAACAAAACAAAACCAACCTGAAAAATCTGATCGTCGCTGACGCCGAACTTTTTGATCTCGAACTGTTCGTGGACCTGCTGACCGCTGTCAGTAATGCCCAGGGAGATGTGCACACTGCGAACATAGTACTGACCCAGGTTCAGCTCGTTGGTGGCATACACCTCCACGGAGCAGTAGGCGTGAGGGGTGGCGGCGGTCCGGTGGTCAGTCACGAACCTTTGATGGGACAGAGAGAGAGAGAGAGAGACTCGAACCTCAGTTCTGTTCATTATGCTCAAGGGGAGAGCAAGGGGGCTTGTCGGTGAGGGGCGGGGAGGGGGGAGTGAGGTGCGTGAAATTGAACTGCGTGGTGGTGATGATGGTTGTGGTGATAATGCAGGTGGTAGTGGTGGTGGTGGTGGTGATGATGGTAGTAGTGATATAGTGGTGGTGGTGATGACGGTTGTGGTGATAATGCAGGTGGTAGTGGTGGTGGTGGTGGTGGTGATGGTTGTGGTGATAATGCAGGTGGTAGTGGTGGTGGTGGTGGTGATGACGGTAGTAGTGATATAGTGGTGGTGGTGGTGGTGGTGGTGGTGATGGTTGTGGTGATAATGCAGGTGGTAGTGGTGGTGGTGGTGGTGATGACGGTAGTAGTGATATAGTGGTGGTGGTGGTGTGGTGGTGGTGGTGGTGATGATGGTTGTGGTGATAATGCAGGTGGTAGTGGTGGTGGTGGTGGTGATGACGGTAGTAGTGATATAGTGGTGGTGGTGGTGGTGGTGATGGTTTTGGTGATAATGCAGGTGGCAGTGGCGGTGGTGGTGGTGGTGGTGGTGATGATGGTTGTGGTGATAATGCAGGTGGTAGTGGTGGTGGTGGTGGTGATGACGGTAGTAGTGATATAGTGGTGGTGGTGGTGGTGGTGATGGTTGTGGTGATAATGCAGGTGGTAGTGGTGGTGGTGATGACGGTAGTAGTGATATAGTGGTGGTGGTGGTGGTGGTGATGGTTTTGGTGATAATGCAGGTGGCAGTGGTAGTGGTGGTGGTGGTGGTGGTGACGGTAGTAGTGATATAGTGGTGGTGGTGATGATGATGGTTGTGGTGATAATGCAGGTGGTAGTGGTGGTGGTGGTGGTGGTGGTGGTGATGGTTATGGTAGTGGTGGTGCCAGTGGTGATTAATGTATTGTATTGTATTGTATTGTATTGTATTACTATTTTTGTCACAACAGATTTCTCTGTCCTAAATTCGGGCTGCTCTCCTCAGGGAGAGCGCGTTGCTACATTGAGAGCGCCACCCATTTTTTTCCCTGCCTGCAGTTTTTTTTGTTTTTTTGTTGTTGTTTTGTTGTTTTTTTTAATATGTTTTCCTATTGAAGTGGATTCTTCTGCAGAATTTTGCCAGGTACAACCCTTTTGTTGCTGAGGGTTCTTTTACGTGCGCTAAGTGCATGTTGCACACGGGACCTCGGTTTATTGTCTCATCCGAATGACTATGATTATGACGAAGGTGGTGATGAAAACGGTGTTGTTGGTGGTGGTGATAGCGGTGGTGATGCTGATAATAGAAGCGTCCTTGATAATGGTGGTGGTGGTGGTGGCGGTGGTGATTATGGTGATAGTGTTGGTAGTGATGGTGTGATGGTACATGATGATGATGATGATGATGATGATGATGATGGCAGTAATTGTGGTCATAAACTCATTCAGAAGGTACACTGCTGGTCTTGTACTTAATTCTGTGCGACACAGGGAGCCAATGAAAATGTTGAAAGAAAGATAGAAGTGAGGGCAAGTCGGGCGGCAGAGGTGGGTTTTTTTTTTTGTTTGTTTGTTTTTTGGGGGGGGGGGGATTTGCTGCCCCAGCATCTCCACCGTTTCAGTGACATTACTCCCATGCCGCTCATTCCGAGTCCCTCGTACACGGCCACACCCGTGATCGTCCGTCACAGCCCCTGTGTGTCGGCAGTCCGCAGCGTACCATCGATGTTAGGTCGCCAGGAAGCCACACACCAGAGGGAGACCCTGCACTGCCGCTAAGGCACTTCGGTGGTGTTCAGTGATAATGCCTCTTTTGATTTAACGTACTTTAGACACCACCTACTAAGCACCGCCCCCTCCCCATCACCCCTCTCCCCCTCCACCCCCCCCCCAATCCCCCCCACCCCGTTCCCCAACTGACGACAATAATAGGCGGCAGAGTTCTGTATGCGCTGAAGGGAATGAATGGAAGAAACAGGCAAACCAGACTAGAGAGAGTTGTATTTGAATTTGTATTCATCATTTTTGTCACAACAGATTTCTCTGTGTGAAATTCGGGGTGCTTTCCCCAGGGAGAGCGCGTCGCTACACTGAGAGCTGCATTTTTTTTCCTGCCTGCAGTCTTATTTGTTTTTCCTATCAAAGTGGATTTTTTTTTTTTTTTTTTTTTAGTGAATTTTGCCTTTTGTTGTCGTGGGCTCTTTTACGTGCGCTAAATGCATACTGCACGTCTCATCGTTTCATCCGAATGACTAGCGTCCAGACCACTACTCAAGGTCTAGTGGAGGGGGAGAAAATATTGACGACTGTACCGTGATTCGAACCATCGCGCTCAGATTCTCTCGCTTCCTAGGAGGATGCGTTACCCCTAGGCCATCACTCCACCTAATAAACAACAGACTGTTGCGGTAATGAAGGCATGAAAGATGGAGAG
>NC_134895.1:21878812-21946312 GCF_041734735.1 Babylonia areolata
AGAGGACTGGCCGTACTGAGTGAGTTAATGTGCCTTGAGCATTATTGTATCTTGATGAAAGGCGGAAAGAAATAAACGTTATCAGTATTATTGTTACTATCATTATCATTATTAATGTTGTTATCATCATCATAAATTTCAACATGCAGTTTCTATTTGTAGGAAGGTGGCAGAGTGGAAAAGACGCTCATTTGCCAATAATACAGCGTCCGTGAGGGGTGCGGGTTCGAATCCCGCTCTCGCCCTTTCTCCCAAGTTTGAGTGGAAGATCAAACCAAGCGTGTAGTCATTCGGATGAGAAGATTATTTGTATTTGTATTTGTAGTTCTTTTTATCACAACAGCTTTCTCTGTGTGAAATTCGGGCTGCTCTCTCCAGGGAGAGCGCGTCGCTACACTACAGCGCCACCCATTTTTTTGTATTTTTTCCTGCGTGCAGCTTTATTTGTTTTTCCTATCGAAGTGGATTTTCTACAGAATTTTGCGGGGAACAACCCATTTGTTGCCGTGGGTTCTTTTACGTGCGCTAAGTGCATGCTGCACACGGGACCTTGGTTTATCGTCTCATCCGAATGACTAGCGTCCAGACCACCACTCAAGGTCTAATGGAGGGGGAGAAAATATCGGTGGCTGAGCTGTGATTCGAACCAGCGCGCTCAGATTCTCTCGCTTCCTAGGCGGACGCGTTACCTCTAGGCCATCACCAAGGTCCCGTATGCAACACGCGCTTGGCGCACTGATAAAGAACCCATAGCAACAAAAAGTGTTGTCCTCTGGCAAACATATGTAGGAGAAATCCGCTCTGATAGGTACTGCAAATATACATGCATGCACTCAAGACCTGACTAAGCGCGCTGGGCTACACTGCTGTCAGGCATCTGCGTATATGGCCTTGTCCCAACGCAGTGACGCCCTCCTTGAGAAACTGAAAGTGAAACTCAACATGCAGAGAAGACATCCGTCACATATTTAGTGTTCGGTTGAAATATTTTAATTCAGGAAGCAAGACAAAACATGGCGTTTAATATTCAAAGACTTCAAAAGGGCAGGATGGGTAAGTGGGTTGGGCGGGGGGGGGGGGGGGGGGGGGGGAGCGGGGGCGTGTTAAATCAGATATCACATTGATGATGGAGAGAGAAAGAGGCAGAGGGTTGATAGAATGCAGAAGAAGAGGAGGGGAGGAGGAAGAGGAGGAGGAGGAGAGAGACAGAGACAGAGACAGCCAGCCAGACAGACAGACTGAAAGTGGGCAGAGAAATATAGGTAGAGATAGACAGAGAGACAGAAACAGACAGACAGACAAATAGACAGAAAGGGAGAGAGACAGAAAGTGAGACACACACACACACACACACACACACACACACACACACACACACACACACACACACACACACACACACACACACACATACACACACATACACACACACATACACACACACACACACACACACAAACACACACACACACAAACACACACACACACACACACACACACACATACACACACACACACACACACACACACACACACACACACACACACACACACACACACACACACACATACAGCGGGAGGCGGTGAGGACAGACAGAAAGATTAAAAAAAAAAAGGAAAAAAGAATGGAATAGGGAGAGAAACAGAGAGAAAAGGAGTGGCAAGTTGGTATGGGAAAGTTGAGAAATCGACAGGGGGAGGGATTTGGGGGTGTGCGGGGACCTGCTGAAGGCTGGGGGAGGAGGGAAACTTACTGACATGTGGAGAGAGAGAGAGATAGAGAGACAGACAGACAGACAGAGACTGACACTGACACTGATACTGACACAAATTTTTTATTGCCATTGGCAAAGATACCCTTTTGGCAAGGAGGCTTACAACAACGACAATAATAATAATAATAATAATAATAATAAAATTAATAATGATGATGATAGTATTTATGTAACGCTGAATCTTGTGCAGAGACAAATCAAAGCTCTTAATACACAATACACACAAACACAATGCCGATAAACACAGGCCCAAAGTTTTGGCTGAAAAATGACACACACATCTGAAAGGAGCCAATGATCAGCTGTATATGTAAACCAAAAACATGCCATTCAACACTCATACGCGCCAGCGCACAACCGCTACCGACCCCACACGGCATACACACCTACACACATATTATCCTCTCATGCCAATCTATCAACAATGGGCTATCTTCCAGTGTTGCCATAAATCATATTTGGGGACTTGTACTCTTTTACAACAAAAAACAACCAAAAAAAAAAGAACCAAAAATAAACAACAACAACAACACCCTCCCCCCTCCCCCCCCCCCCCCCCCCCCCCCCCCCCCCCCCACACACACACCCCCTAAAAAACCCAATAACAATGTTGCTTTGAAAAGCATCGTTCCCCGTAACTTTGACGCGTACAACAAGCGTTTTATTTGTGCATTAGAGGGTCTTTTTAAAAAAAGAAGAAAAAAAGTAAAATTATGTCCATACCACCAACACTCCAAATTGTTCCTATGATACATCTACCATCCCTTTTGTCCAGAGAGAGAAAGAGAGGCAGACAGACAGACAGACAGAAAGACAGAGAGAGACAGAGACAGACACACAGACACAGATACAGCGAGAGAGACAGAGACAGACAGAGGCGCATCAGGCACTACAGTATAAGTGAAGACGTCTGAGTCGATTGAGACGTGACTTCCTTTCCTTTTCATTAAAAACACTTTTTTTCGTTTGCAAAGTCTACTGAAATGTAATGGGAGCGCAGTGGCAGAATCGGTTTGGCCTTCAACTTCGACTTCTAACCCAATGTTCGCCGGTTTGGTCTTCAACTTCGACTTCTGACTCTGACTCAATGTTCGCCGGTTTGGCCTTCAACTTTGACTTCTAACCCAATGTTCGCCGGTTTGGTCTTCAACTTCGACTTCTGACCTAATGACCCAATGCTGGCCAGTGACCACAGTTCGATGCCGGGCGAGTTAAGGCATGGTGTTTTGTGTCCTCGGTAAAAGCACTTCCCTCCGATCTTCCTCACTCCCCACCCAGGTGTGAATGGCAACCAGGCTTCGGCCGTGGAAGATTAATAATAATAATATATAGTGATGGTCTAGAGGTAACGCGTCCGCCTTGGAAGCGAGAGAATCTGAGCGCACTGGTTCGAATCACGGCTCAGCCGCCAGTATTTTCTCTCCCTCCGCTAGACTTTGAGTGGTGGTCTGGACGCTAGAAACCAAAGTCCCGTGTGCAGCATGCACTTAGCGCACGTAAAAGAACCCACGGCAACAAAAGGGTTGTTCCTGGCAAAATTCTGTAGAAAAATCCACTTCAATAGGAAAAACAAATAAAACAACACGCAGGGGAAAAAAAGAAAGAAAAAAAAGGTGGCACTGTAGTGTAGCGACGCGCTCTCCCTGGGGAGAGCAGCCCGAATTTCACACAGAGAAATCTGTTGTGATAAAAAGAAATACAAATACAAATATAAACAGCGTAAGAAAAGGATTGGGCCCCGCCTTCCTTAGCCGAACCCTGAGCTAGATACAGTGAGGTTCACTGCTTCTATGGCTGATTAAAAGGGTTATTGGATCTTTAAACTTTTTATTTTATTTTATGGGAAACGTGACTTGTTATACAAGATTCTCCGTTACTCAGTAGAAATGGAATAAAGGCGGAAGGGTGTTTGGTTCTGTGTGGTTAAGTCTATCTATCTATCTGTCTATCTATCTATCTACCTATGTATGTATGTATGTATGTATGTATCTTTCTATCTATCCATCCATCCAACTTCGATTTATCTATCCATCATTAATCTATCTATCTATCTATCTATCCATCTATCCATCCATCTATATGTACATATCTATACATAAGCATATGTTGATAGATATATAGATAGAGGCATTACACTAGGATATTTCCAAATCTGACAACGAAGCTTGCATGGATGAAGCACATGACAGGTAAAGGGACCGCCTGCATGCCACAAGAGCTGTTGCAACCACACGGTTGAGGATAGAAGGATCGTCTGAGTTCCATGTCAGGCAGATCGCCAGTTACCTTAATCATACGTCACGGACACCTGGTAGCATCCGTTTTCACATCTCCGCTCCAAAGGAAGAAGAAGAAAAAAAAGGTGGGGTGGGTGAAGCAGATTCAAAGACACCTATATAACACACACACATGTGAATGTATATTTACACAGACACAGACACACACAGACACACACACACAGACACACAGACAGACAGACAGACACACACACACACACACACACACACACACACACACACACACACACCTATAGAATGGAGCACGCTATCACGTACATCTCTTGCAGAAGGTGTAGGATCATAATATTTGCTGTTGAAAAGGATATGATACCATTTCATACACCAACTGCTTTGAAGTGAAAAACAAAAAAAACCCACCTTATTATATCATTGTATACAACACGCAAGAAACTAAACACACGAAAAACGGTGTGAAAGCTATCCGCCGTCAATCACCATTTCATTACTTTTTTTTTTTTTAATTGTAAGCGTTAGACAACATTCCAAAGATTCGCCCATCCTAGACCCCGTGCTTTGGTCATGTGGGACAGAAACATCGGGAACCTGCAGATACATAACACCCTCATAAGTTTAATCACGCATTTCAGATAAACACATTCGTTATAAAACCCACGGATACAAAAAAGGAGGGCTATAAATAGTACTATATAGCCTACCAAAAACCAAAGTTGGTAATGCGTTCAGCGGCCAGCAGAAAAAAAAACAAAAACAAAACGAAAATTGTTCCTTGTGAGTGTTTGCAATGGATTTCAAAGTTACAAACATTTCAAAGAGACCGCCTACACGACTTTGCAAATCTTGACCAAAAAGACGATACCCACCCTCCGACCCCCCACCCCCACCCCCTATCACCCCCCCCTCCCCTCCAAATTCCTTACCCCCCTCAACATGGTAGAGAAGACATGATATATGGCGGTGGAATTCAACCGTGCAGAGATTCAAAATGAGACCGTCTACAGTGTAACGCGAATTTAGACCCCTCCTCCCCCTTTACCACAAAAAAAAAAAAAAGACGACGACTCCCCACCCCCCCCGTCCCCCCACTTTCCCCCTACCCCCACCTCAGCACGGTCAAAGGAAAAATGATGAATGGCTAACTACCCCTCTCCCCACCTGTCACTCCACTCAGACGACCCCAAAGGGGAACTAAACATGTCTCCCGTGCCCACATAACCCCATCCTTTTCATAACCCGTTCGAAGCTCCCCTCCGACAGTCCCATAAATTTCCTCCTTCTCATAAATGTCAGTATCTACATTCGCGACAAACTGGAGCGGCGAGGGATGAAGAAAAAGAAGAAGAAGAAGAAGAAGAAGAAGAAGAAGAGAAGAAGAGTAGGAGAAGAGGAGGAGGAGGAAGCAAAAGAAGAAGAAGAGAGGGAGAAGAAGAAGGAGAAGAAGAAGGAGAAGAAGATGATGAAGAAGGAGGAGAAGAAGGAGTAGAGAGGGAGAAGAAGAAGCAGAGGAGGAGGAGGAAGCAGAAGAAGAAGAAGACAAGGAGAAGAAGAAGAAAAAGAAGAGAAGGAGAAGAAGAAGAAGAAGAAAAAGAAGAAGAGAGGGATAAGTAGAAGAAGAAGAGGAGAAGGAGGAAGAAGAAGAAGAAGAAGAGGAAGAAGAATAAGAAAGGGAGAAGAAGAAGAGGAGGAGGAAGAAGAAGAAGAAGAAGGGGGCATAACCGGAGCTTTTCTGGACGATGTCGTCAGCTAAGTGAAAAAGTCAACACCGGTTTTGACTCTTGGCCTCACTCGGTGCATTGTCGCGTGTAGGTTTTCATTGCTTCACACGCCTTGTTCCCCCCCATCTGTACTGGCAGTTAACTGCACTGCCCAACCACTGGGTTGTACTGCTGCTGACCTCCATACCAGGCCGTTCCTTTGTAGTCTACGTGTCGACAAATTTATCTTTTCACTCTTGGGTGACGGTTCATCCATCCTCTGTGTTGTGATCCTCAAAACTCCAAACGTAATTTATGGATATTTATATATTTTCTAAGGGAAGTGTGGTGGGAGGTAAGGTGGTGGATGACAATGTCAGTAGTTGATTTTGTTTTTAGTTCAATGGTACAGTTGTTAGAAAATGGGTTTGAACCATCAGTATGACTCCAAAACGAAACTGTTTACATTCTTCATCAGCTTCTACATCGTCATCATCATCATCATCATCATCATCATCATCATCATCATCTCCTTTTCTTCTTCTTCTTCTCCATCATCATCATCTTCTTCTTCTTCATCGTCGTCATCATCATCGCCTTCTTCTGCTCCTCCTCCTCCCTCTTCATCATCATCATCATCGTTATCATCATCTTCTTCTGCTCCTCCTCTTCAATCAATCAATCAATCAAAAACACTTTATTAATCCACATGGAAATTAAGTTGTGCAATCACAGGCTCATTGTAAACACTGGCATAAAATCATGCGCAACATAAGAAGAGATTAAAACTAGTCAAATAAGAATTCCCAATAGCTGACGATATACTAACCCCCCCACGCCCCACACACACATACTCATGTTAAGACAATAGGGTATTGCACAACAATATTAACAAATAAAAACATCCAACAAAAAAAGGGTATAAGATTACTAAAAATGACATGCGCGCACGCACGCACACACACCCACACACACATACACACACATGCACACACACACACACACACGTTAAGACCATAAGGTATTGTACAACAATACATAAATAAAAACATCAAGGGAATAAATCGTAAATATAAGTAAAATGCACACACACACACACACACACACACACACACACACACACACACACACACACACACACACACACACAAACAACGTATGCATGCACATAACATATGTCACGCCAATAAGATTAGAACATTAACATTAAGATACATGAAATCCAAGTAAAATAAGAAAATATTTAAAAATCACTTCCGATCACACACACACAAAAATGCTTGCTTGCCCGTGCTCACCCGCTCAGTCCCACATGCACGCATAATGTCTGCTCCCATACACTCGTCTGCTGGTGAAGTTCAGGTGTTGCTGTGGCGAGGGGGCTTGGGGGGTGGGAGGGTTCACTTAGTGTATTGGATGTTTTGATTGTGTGCGCGAATGGCTGTAGGAATAAATGAATTAATGTGTCGAGATGTTCTTGCGCGTGGAGCTCTAAACCTACCACTTATGTCTGACCTTCTGCTATTAATGTCATCATGTAGTGGGTGTCTTACGTCGGTCAAAATTGTTATTAGTCTGTCAGTCAGTCTTCCTCCTCCCCCCTCCTCCTCCTTCATCATCATCGTCATCATCATCATCATTTCCTCCTCCTCCTTCTTCTTCATCATCTCCTCCTCCTCCTCCTCCCCCTCCTCCTTCTTCTTCCATTCCGTATATAGTCACAAGACCGTATGAGCGGAATCGATGTCCTGGCAACCAGTTCATTCCGCTTCTCTCTGTTCTTGGTTGTTCATTTTTTTCAAAGCGTCACTCAGTCTCAGGCCTGTTCATTGATTGATTGATTGATTGATGTGGATACTTATATAGCGCCTATCCTCGGTCAGCGACCAAGCTCTAAGCGCTTTACATACACGGGGACATTTGCACCACAGGCTGCCTACCTGGGTAGAGCCGACTGACGGCTGCCACTGGGCGCTCATCATTCGTTTCCTGTGTCATTCAATCATATTTCAGACGCACACGCATACACACTCAGACAGACATGTAACATTTTACGTGTATGACCGTTTTTATTTATTTACCCCGCCATGTAGGCAGCCATACTCCGTTTTCGGGGGTGTGCATGCTGGGTATATTCTTGTTTCCATAACCCACCGAACGCTGACATGGATTACAGGATCTTTAACGTGCGTATTTGATCTTCTGCGTGCGCATACACACGAAGGGGGTTCAGGCACTAGCAGGTCTGCACATATGTTGACCTGGGAGATCGGAAAAAATCTCAGGATCTTTAACGTGCGTATTTGATCTTCTGCGTGCGCATACACACGAAGGGGGTTCAGGCACTAGCAGGTCTGCACATATGTTGACCTGGGAGATCGGAAAAAATCTCCACCCTTTACCCACCAGGTGCACCGAGATTCGAACCCAGGACCCTCAGATTGAAAGTCCAATGCTTTAACCATTCGGCTATTGCGCCCGTTCATTCTGAGACATTGTCCTTCTGTCTCTCTGTCTCTCTTTTCTTGTCTGTCAATCCTTTCTCTCTTTCCTTCCTTGCACTGTGTCTTGAAGGATTGCGTTCTGCTGGTTGTGATAAGACGAGAAACAGGACTCCACATGGATATTCTTATCTTGTTTGATTTGTGTGTGTGTGTGTGTGTGTGTGTGTGTGTGTGTGTGTGTGTGTGTCTGTGTCTGTGTTTGTGTGTCTGTCTGTGTGTCTGTGTGTGTGTGTGTCTGTCTGTGTGAGGCTGTTTCAGTTCCGAAAATTCGAAAGAGAAAAATGGTGTTTTACGAAGTCAAGGTAAAAAATATTTTGTCAGGCCTCCGGCAAATAACAATAAAAGTGACAATAAAATACAGTAAACATTGATTCACGCATTACTGAGACATTTTCTTCTCATATTTAACGATTTGTATATATACATCGAAATTTTAATTTCGAGGTTATTTCACCATTTGCGCTTTCTAGGATCAAACAAAATTTGGACAATGATGGGTGTTCGTGCAACATATATTATGCGGTATCAACTCATCTCTCATGTCCTAAAATTTCGGATGTGCAAACCCAAAGTGTATTCCATGCTCACAAAACAGTGAGGGCAGCGAAGTAACCATTAACAACATTCAAATTTAGGGTCTGTACTGCAAATAACTATGCTTACTTGGAGACATACCCATTCTGAACTTGGAAACGAGAGAGAGAGAGAGGGAGAAGGTGGGAGGAAGGTAGGAGAGAGAGAGAGAGACAGACAGACAGACAGACAGACAGACAGAGAAAGAGAGATAGAGAGAGAGATACAAAGAGACAGAGAGATAGAGACAGATAGAAAGTGATACAGAGAGAGAAAGAGGGACAGGGTGGGAGGAAGGGAGGAGAGAGAGAGAGAGGAGATAGAGAGACAGATAGAAAGTGAAACACAGAGAGAGAGAGAGAATGAATGAATGAAATTGATTTTCTAGGGATAATAGAGACGGTATGACAATGTTGTTTTTCTGACTTTTTCTTTGTTATTTCTGTCATGGTTACATGAATAGTAATTTGACATTTACAACACCATATAGTTGGAGGAAAATGACAGGAGAGACTTTAAGGGAGAGAGACAGCGACATAGGAAAGAGAAAGAGATGGGGAGGGGGTGGGGGAGAAAAAAAAAGAAAATTACAATTGATACATGTCAAGATAATGGTCAAGCAAAAAAAAAAAAAAATCTGAGAGAGAGAGAGAGAGAGAGAGAGAGACAGACAGACAGAAAGAGAGAGAGAGGGTGAGACAGAGATCGACAGAGAGAGTGAGAGAGGGGGCAGAGGAGAGAGAGGGAGAGAGAAAGAAAAAGACAGAGACAAAGAGACAGACAGACAGAGAGATACAAAGAATGAAAGCGGGAGCGAGTGGGTGCCGCAAGGAGAGTAACTCAAGTATCAGAAGTACAGAGCTTATAAAGATCTATGTGAAAGAAAACCGAATGAAGTGTTTATGTGTGTACATTCGTCGATACGGAATTCACACACACACACACACACACACACACACACACACACACACACACACACATATGTACGATTGTGTGGTTGTGCATGGCTTTCGCTGTGTGTGGATTATATTTTGTTCTTATTTCATTTCAATCATTTGGCTTATATGTATCTTTGAATTCGTTTTTCTTTTTATCGTAATTTGTTAATTTTGCCTTATTTCGTTGGGGGCTGACGTTTTCTACATTCGTTTAGCAGATCAGCGCGTTGAGTTTATGCAAAGTCAGGTATCTGCTCTTTTTTTTCCAAATCTCTGTCTATCTGTTTGTCTCCCTCCCTCTCTCTCTCCCTCTCTCTCTCTCTCTCAGTGCTTTCGACCGTATATTTAGTTCGAATGTATGTGTGACTGTGCTACAAGAATTAAAAAAAAAACAGAGGTAAGAGAAACTGGGTATATCAAATGTTAGAATTATTTTGTATGAATTTGGACTTGGTTGCGTTTGGTTTAATCAAGGTGTTGAAGATATAGATGCTTTTGTTCGTATATTTCGTGAAAGAATGATCGATCGTTTGTGGCAGAATTGGAACAGTCATGTTCAAAACAGTGAAAGATTTGAATTATACAGATTGTTTAGTTATATACTGCATTTGCCAACTTATAAAATACCTATGCATGCTGACAGACATTTGAAGAGCATTGTGACAAAATTTTGTTTTGGTATTTCTGATATTGCATTCATTGTAATCGCTATCGACAGACATGCTCGAAATCTGAAATATCCAATATGTCGATCTTCAATAGAAGACGAAATTCATTTTGTACTTTCTTGTCCTGGATTTAATTGATATTAGAGGGCAGTTTATACCACAGAAGATATTGTAAAGACCCATGTTTATTTAGACTGATTGTACTGTTGAAAGTACTGCAAAGCAGATGGTTATTTATTTATATAAAGCATTTAAAAGACGATGTTCTTTTGCAACACAATAATCTGAAAATGTTTTTGTCATATTCATGTACACCCCCTTCTGAGGAGCATTGGCCTTATGAATAAACCATCTCAATCTCAATCTTAATATCAGTCCCAGTCTCTCTCTCTCTCTCTCTCTCTCTCTCTCTCTCTCTCTCTCTCTCTCTCTCTCTCTCTCTCTCTAAGCAGTTGTGGTGTGGTGCATAAGGATAAGTCCACACGTCTCCTTGAAATTGATACTAAAAACTAACAGTGGACTGACCACTGTTCCAATTTGAGTCCCAGCTGACACACACGTTGGGCAGTAACTGCGTCTCGCTTTAGTTGCACGAACGATAATTCTGACGGTGATAGCTTCCCCTGGAGTAAAATGAACATGGCCCGTCCAAGACTGATCACATACTAAAGCCAAGAGTTTGCAGGTGAAGTTATTTCTTGTCCCTTACTTAAACCTTATGGAGGCTTGGTTAGCGTTTTCAGTACGATGGCGCGTATCTGATTCTGGGTTTAGTGTCGATCTGGTAGTTCCTTTTTACAGGCGTTGAATTTAGCTTGACATTTAAAGTGACGTAATCTTCTCAGAGACTTTGTTTTTCAATCATAAACAGCCGAACGTTATACCTGGTTTGAGTTGGGTATCCAACTATCAGCTAATTTCTTTTAGAGGCTTGAAAAAGCTATAGACCGCCTGAAAGTTTGTCATTAAACGTTACTTCCCGGGGGATATAGTCAGTGCACAGATTGCAGAATGTTTGCCTCTGTTTATGTTGTGTGTCCTTACATCTTATCTTTCTTTGGTTCTCCTTCTTGTGTCCCTGTCTCACTTATCTTCTTTCTCTTTCTTTCTGGTCTTCTTTTACTTTCCTTCTTCTTTCCTTTATCTTTGAGTTTTCCTTTACTCTGATTCATTCTTTCCTTCCTTCCTTCTTTCTTTCTTTCTTTCGTCCGTTTTGTTTTTACATCTGATTATTTTCTTTTTCTTTGATTTAGCATTTAAACAGTTCCAAACAAACACTCTTTTGTGTGTGTGTGTGTGTGTGTGTGTGTGTGTGTGTGTGTGTGTGTGTGTGTGTGTGTAAATTTATGAACATATTATAATAGCATAAAAAGGAAAATTTCTAAATGTCCTGATGCCACTACACACACACACACACACACACACACACACACACACACACACATTATCAACAACAAATTCTCTGGAAATACTTGTTAATGCTTACCATTCGTTTAACGTTTTAAAACAACAACAACAACAAAACGCACACAAAAAAATCGATTCTCTTCACGAGAGAGATTTTGTACAGGGCCGTTGAGGATATTGACGGAACGGACGCGACATAATTACCGCTGTGACGACAAGCAGTTAATAGTGTCTCGCGTAAACCTCGTGTCCGTGTGAACGTGGGGCTGGATTTTTAATGTCAAAATGTCGGCGTGCCGGCCCCTTTTTGAAACTCACCAGAACATGCACAGATTTCTCAAACGCATTTCTCTGCAACAAGTGCTCTGGAAACAATAGTGTACTGCTCATTCTTTCTATGCGAAGCCCTCCACTATAAATAAACACGTCGATTGAAACAGTAATGGAACTGAGGTGAGACGATTACCGTGGCAACGGCACGTAGTTAATTTGCTTCCTGCATAAACTTCCTGTCTGTATGTGTGGGGTTGGTGGGACCTTCATTTCACATTATGGCTGAACTCGTCATTTTGTTGAGACTCACCAGAAGAACTTGCGCGGATTTCACACATGCATTTTTTTTTTTTTTTTTTTTTTTTGCTGGCGAAGTTAGTTGACGATAATATTAGTAGCAACACGCTGTCTGCCCACACCCATCATTTATTCACGTTAGTCGAGGCAAGGAAAGGAAAGATGTTTATTTCACGTGCAACCCATCCCCATCACTCCCATTCCCACCCCCACACCCTTTCCGCCCCCACTTGCAGGAATTGCAACAATACACACACATACATCTTTCACACACACACACACACACACACACACACACAGAGTAGAAACATTAAAAGTCGAAAACGAAATCCGAATAAAGCTTGGGGGCGTTTCGAAGGTAGAAAATAAACAAGAAGAGAAAAGGCCTTGTTCCTAAAAGGCAGACAACTTCATGTCAGTACTGCATATGAAAGGTACAAAGAACAGCAACAACAATAATGATGGTAATAATAACAACACTAATAATAACAATAATGATAACAGTTACTAATATTATTATCATTAACGTGGAGTGATGGCCTAGAGGTAACGCGTCCGCCTAGGAAGCAAGAGAATCTGAGCGCGCTGGTTCGAATCACGGCTCAGCCGCCGATATTTTTCCCCCCCTTCACTAGACCTTGAGTGGTGATCTGGACGCTAGTCATTCGGATGAGATGATAAACCGAGGTCCCGTGTGCAGCATTCAATTAGCGCACGTAAAAGAACCCACGGCAACGAAAGGGTTGTTCCTGGCAAAACTCTGCAGAAAAAATCCACTTCGATAGGAAAAACAAATAAAACTGCACGCAGGAAAAAATACAAAAAAAATGGGTGGCGCTGTAGTATAGAGATGCGCTCTCCCTCGGGAGATCAGCCCGAATTTTACACAGAGAAATCTGTTGTGATAAAAGAAATACAAATACAAATGATAATAGTGATAATAATGATAATATCGAGAGACAAATTCAGGCGCTTTCATACCATTCACACACATCCATAACCCTGATTTAGAGAGGTTAAACGGAGAAAAAAAACCAAAACAATAACAAAACTTCATAACAAAACAACAATATGTGAATAAGAATGCTACAAAAACAGAACATAAGAAATGCCCTCTATCAACACAAGAATCCACCCACCCTCCCCTCACCCCTCCCTTCACGAACTCATTGACATGGTCACCCAGCAACATCAAAAGAAGAAATGACGGAACAGAAATCAGCATTCGTTCCCAGCCTGACGAAGTTCCTTTTTCTTTTCTTTTTTTTAATATTTATTTATTTATACGTCTTGCTATAGCACATATTCTTGAAGCTCTATCGCTTTTGTTTCTGAACGCGAAGGCTTGTAGGCTTGAGGATAGATGAGAGAGAGAGAGGGGGTGGGGGTGGGGAGGGAGGGAAGCAGAGAGAGAAAGAGAGGGAGGGAGAGAGAGAGAGAAAGAGGGAGGGAGAAAGATATATATATATATATTAGGGAGAAAGAGAGGGAGAGAGAGGGGGAGCACGGAGGGAGGGAGGCAGGCAGAGAGAGAAAGAGAGAGAGGGAGGGAGGGAGAGATAAGGGAGAAAGAGAAAGAGAGAGAGAGAGGGAGAGGAGGACGGAGGGAGGGAGGCAGAGAGAGAAAGAGAGAGAGGGAGGGGGGAGGGAGAGAGAGATAAGGGAGAAAGAGAAAGAGAGAGAGAGGGAGAGGTGTAGGCACAGAGAGAGAGAGGGGGGGGGAGGGAGGGAGAGATAAGGGAGAAAGATAAAGCTAGAGAGAGAGAGAAAGAGGGGGGGGAGAGATGAATGAATGAATATATGAATGAATTATCTTTAACCCGAGTGTAAAAAAGTAATGAAACAAGCATGATTCTTATCTATTTTGGTTCCCAGCGGCTGTTCATATACATTTCAACTGTTTCTGTCTGTCCTTTATCGCTATCAAATTTAATATATATATATATTATATATATAATTTTAAAAAGCCCAAATTTTTAAGTTTTCATGGAATGAAAGGAAACATCGTCATCATCATATACTGGCCGGCCGCCGTAGCAGACTCAGCGAGGCGTTCCATGGCCATCTTGATCCAGTGTTATGTTAATAAACAGCCACTCGAGGGTCCCGTTTCACCACTGCGTTGTGTCCTTCGGAACGGTAATCTATTGTCTCTGATTGCCCCCCCCCCCCCCCCCCCGCCGCCCCACCCCCCGCACCCCCCCTTCCCCATCAACCTAGGTGTGAATGGGTATCTCACTTCCGTTTGGGGAGGTTTGAACCCGTGCGGAAAGAGAGGATTGGGCCCCGCCTTCTTATGCCTAGTCCCTTGACACAATGGATATGAATCCATTGCTCCCGAAGCCGTGAAAGGCTATAAGAACTTCAAACTTTAATGTACCTCCAATGTACCTTTTATTTACCTGTGGGCTAGCTGAATTGGTAGCGTAAGCAGCATTGACTTGAAGGTGTGTACCTTGTGTATGGAGAGAGTTGCCACCCTTTACTATTTGTTAATCATTTGATCTCCTCGCTTCATCGTTTATTAATTTCAAGTTAAAGCTTTAAACTTTTTTTTTTTTAAACTAATCAGCTGTTCAAACAGAAGCACGTTGAAATTCCGGATCGATAGACGGGCAGAAGATGAGTGACAGACAGAAATGAATAGATAGAATACATAGACAGATAGAATGAACACATAATAGATAATTAGATAAATGAATGAATGAATAAGTTAATACACTGGCTTTTATTAAGTTATTCACAGTCTGTTCACACACCATTGGTGATTTCAGAATTTGAATAGATGAATGAATAAAATATAATTCAATTAATGATGCTTATGTACACCTTGTCATGACTATTTTAGAAGTCAAAGGAACTCAATATTCAAAACAATATGATCAATATAAATAGACTAACAAACGAATTAACTGAACAAGGAACGAACAAACTAACAAACAGAGGAACTGGACAATGAGTTGTATGTGTTAAAACATCCGTGTTTTTTCTTTTTTGATGTTTTTTTTTAACACAGTATAGTTAAACCATACCACAATGACAACCAACCTTTGCACCATCTTTAACAAGCGTAAACGGTGTCTAAGAAGAATGGCAAGAATGATGCTGAGTAAATCTATCTATCTATCCATCTATCTATCCATCTATCTATCTATGATTTACCTTCTTTCTGTTCCAAAATACACCTGTTTTTTCTCGTTAATCTAGAGCTGATCTATCTATCTATCTACCTGTCTATCCAACTATCTATCTATCAGTCCATTCATCCATCTATCCATCTATTTATCTACCTATCATTTACCCTCTCTCCATTTAGAAATACTTCTGCTTTTCACAAAGAAAACGTGCAGCTGATATGTGATGGTGATTGTGAAGCTTTGGTTGGCCCATTCAATGATATAGTGTATTGTATTTGGTATAACAATAAATATCATATTTAACTCTCTCCATACGAACGGCGAAAGAGACGACGTTAACAGCGTTTCATCCCAATTACCATCATCAAAATATTGCAAGCGGAACGCTCTTATACTGAAGAGGTGAATGTTGACAAAGAATACCACAGATCTGACGACGGAAGCTAAAGGTTGGGTCATTCAGACACCCACTGGACATCCGAGGGGTCTGTGTAGAGGAGAAGAGAGGACTGGTCGTACTGAGTGAGTTAAAGAGGAAAACAAGGTGACGAGCATGAGGCCATCAATGAGGGGTTGTTTACTTCTTTTTCTTTTTCTTCCCTGATAGAATTTTTAAAAAAATAAAAAAAATAAAAGGAAAAAAAAGGGGAGAAAAAGATGAGCATTATTACCAAACAGGGTTTACTTTTTGATGGTTCTCTCTCTCTCTCTCTCTCACCCAACCCCCACCACACACACACACACACACTCTCTCTCTCTCTCTCTTTCTCTGTCTGTCTCTCTCTCTTTCCTTTTATCCATTAACGCACAGGCTTCGATTCTCTCATTAAGCCATCCATCCACTTTGAGTAGAAAACCCAGCCAAGGTGTGACCAACATCTGTGCAGGTGTATCAATTGGCACACACTGTACAAACTGCTGTGTAAGGTGTGTTCGTGTGTGTGTGTGTGTGTGTGTGTGTGTGTGTGTGTGTGTGTGTGTGTGTGTGTGTGTGTGTGTGTGTGTGTGTGTTGTGCTGTGTGTGTGTGTGTGTGTGTGTGTGTGTGTTGTGTCGTGTTGTGTGTGTGTGTGTGTTGGGGCCTGGGAGTTGGGGGGTGGGGGTGGGGGGTGTCAGCAGGAACATTACAGAGTTTTGTGTTGTTTCAAAGCCTACTCCGAGTCTTCCTGCTATTTCATTCTTAAAAATGTGTGTGTGTGTGTGTGTGTGTGTGTGTGTGTGTGTGTGTGTGTGTGTGTGTGTGTGTGTCTGTGTCTGTGTCTGTGTGTCTGTGTGTGTGAGTGTGTCTGTGTCTGTGTGTCTGTATGTCTGTGTCTGTGTCTGTGTGCTACATGGTCTATACAAGGTAAGTATTCTCATACTGACAAGCAACGTGGCCGCTCCAAAGTTTACTTTTCATTTATGTCACTGGGACTGCAGTCAAACGCCAGCCACATCAATAACCGTTCTGATTTTGTGCTAAGATAATTACAGAGAACGAGAGCGTATACTACGCCAGGCACTTACCTACGTGGCTCATCTTCAACACCCACCATCTCCCAACCCAAACGTGCTTTTAAAACGTTTAAAGGCTTCATTTCCCATGGCCTGTTGTGGCAATCAGGACGGTGGATTTTAGGGCTCCTCATTGGAATGCAGTGTCTAATCCTCGACTTCCGCTGTGTTCATAATCTTCTCCCAAGCAAAGTCAGCTATTCACTCACACTTCTTCCCCAAGCGAAGTCAGCTACTCACTCACACTTCTTCCCCAAACGAAGCCAGGTATTCACTCACACTTCTTCCCCAACCGAAGTCACTATTCACTCACACTCCTTCCCCAAACGAAGTCACTATTCACTCACACTTCTTCCCCAAACGAAGTCACTATTCACTCACACTTCTTCTCCAAACGAAGTCACTATTCACTCACACTTCTTCCCCAATCAAAGCCAGCTATTCACTCACACATCTTCCCCAAACGAAGTCAGCGATTCACTCACACTCCTTCCCCAAACGAAGTCAGGTATTCACTCACACTTCTTCCCCAAACGAAGTCAGGTATTCACTCACACTTCTTCCCCAACCGAAGGCAGCTATTCACTCACACTTCTTCCCCAGGTATTCACTCACACTTCTTCCCCAAAGGAAGTCAGGTATTCACTCACACTTCTTCCCCAAACGAAGTCAGCTACTCACTCACACTTCTTCCGAACCGAAGTCAACAATTCACTCACACTTCTTCCGCTAACGAAGTCAGCTATAGAGATGAAAAGAAGAAGGTATAAAAAGAGAAGACAGTGCCTGGAATGACACAAATAAATGTCATTAGCACACTTCTTCCCCAAACGAAGTCAGGTATTCACTCACACTTCTTCCCCTAACCGAAGTCAGCTATTCACTCACACTTCTTCCCCAGGTATTCACTCACACTTCTTCCCAAAACGAAGTCAGCTACTCACTCACACTTCTTCCGAACCGAAGTCAACAATTCACTCACACTTCTTCCGCAAACGAAGTCAGCTATAGAAATGAAAAGAAGAAGGTATAAAAAGAGAAGACAGTGCCTGGAATGACACAAATAAATGTCATTAGCACACTTCTTCCCCAAACGAAGTCAGGTATTCACACACACTTCTTCCCCAACCGAAGTCAGCTATTCACTCACACTTCTTCCCCAGGTATTCACTCACACTTCTTCCCCAAAGGAAGTCAGGTATTCACTCACACTTCTTCCCCAAACGAAGTCAGGTATTCACTCACACTTCTTCCCCAACCGAAGTCAGCTATTCACTCACACTTCTTCCCCAGGTATTCACTCACACTTCTTCCCCAAAGGAAGTCAGGTATTCACTCACACTTCTTCCCAAAACGAAGTCAGCTACTCACTCACACTTCTTCCGAACCGAAGTCAACAATTCACTCACACTTCTTCCGCAAACGAAGTCAGCTATAGAAATGAAAAGAAGAAGGTATAAAAAGAGAAGACAGTGCCTGGAATGACACAAATAAATGTCATTAGCACAACATGTGGGCACAAGTGAATAATAAAGCACATATATACATAGAAAGACTACCACTTGGTAATGCATATGTGTGAAGACCAAACACTGACATCAAATGACATTTCTAATACATCTAAATAGTGCAGTTAAAGAGACTGAAGCTATGCTGATTTTGTGAAAGTACACTGACAGTATAGATTAGGTAAAGCTTGTACTGTGTCAAAGTGACTCAAATGAATCAGTTTATCATGTAGCACTATACTGGAGTAAGCCGTATAGGAGAGGCCATGATAACTAAATTAAAATTAACAGGCTGATACATATCAGGTGGTTTTAACCAATAACTGATATTAATCCAACACTATCTTGTAATCACCACAACAGAATACAACACACATCTTAGAGTAATGAGAATCAGTGAAACACTGTAACCTTCATCAGTGACAGCAAATGAGAAAGAACGCGTCATATGCACTCACTAGAATATTCTCGAACAAACCTATCAGTGTCCAGAGACGTCATTGACGGACGTTAAGAAGAATCAGATGGAACACTGCTCCAAGCATATGACGACATGGCAGTTATTTAGATCAATCATAGCCAAGCTGTGACTAACATGTCAAAGCAATAACTGAACAAAGCAATAACTGAACATACTCATATGAACACAAGTGCAGTGTTGAACAATACAATTTACAAATCAACACATTCTACACACTGGCTGACCAGGTATGAAGTGACCACTCATCACTCACTGTGCCAATTTATGCAAGTTAAGCGGACTGCAAAGACAATCACGTGTGCTGCAAAGCAGATCGGATCAAATCAGGCCAAATCCGACGACAGTTGTGTTTCTTACAAGGTGTTCAGTGACAGATTTCTAAATGATTCTGAACCGATTTACGTCGGATAAGTTGCAAAAGAAAGAGCTCAACGCCTACTTTCTAATGAGTATAAAATGAAGTGTTGATTATTTACTATGAATTTATAATCTTAATTTAAGTCACCTGAACACGGTCAGTTTTAACGAGCTCATCGCGGAAAATTACAAACTGCGTTAAATCAGTTTACCGTAGGCAAACATAAATGGAATAGACTTAAAGATGGAATTGCGACGATTCTGCCAGTATATTATACTTGTAGTTTACTGATCTGACAAAAGATATATTAATTAAATACAGTGGAGCAGAAACACAGATTCCAGCTCAGCCAATAGCGTACCGCGACGCGACACTGGTCGAGCCGTAGGTTGTCTGGCTAGGAGGACAAAATGACGTAAGCGGCTTTGCGTTCAAACTGGGAAGGCGTCATACATTCTGTGCGGGCAGTTGAAGTCTGGCGGGTTAGTTGCGAAAACTGACGTCGTCTGATAATGCTTGTGTGTGAAACAATTTTTGAAGCAAGTATAGCACTTGGTTACACATATGCTTTAGTAACTTGACAATTAAGCATATAATTTTTGACTGTAGCTTGATGAAGCCTTATGTACACGAAAGTGTGTCTTCAGAAGTGACTGAGAACGTTGATGTTTTTAACTTTTTGCATTCATTATCAGTTGTTTCGCTTGTCAGTTTAACGACTTCTCTTCTACGAAGTCCTTTAAGTAATTTCCTGTGATTGTATTTAGATTTTTTTTTCAAATTTCACCCTCATTTGCCCAGTTTCCCCCAACCCATTCATCCACATCTCCCACCTCTTCCAATCAATAATACTCAAATGTATTCATAAATACTTTAACAAAATGTCTTCAATTACCGGTATGTGTGACGGGACATTAAACAAAATTCCTCCTCCTCTGCCATGCCGAAACGGGGCCTCGAGCTCTGCTCACTAATGAATACTAATTCTGTCACGGCGTCTTCTCATTAAAAAAAGAAAAAAGAAAAAAGGCCTTCCTTAAAACATCTCTGTATCAGATTCATGATAAGGATCGAATGGCTGAAAACGCACTTTCGCTTTCCAGTTTTCTTCCTCATGGAACGCACTTCCGTTTCCTGTCCGCCATGCTGTTTCTTGCCCCTCTTTCCAAACCTCTTTGAAAACTCGTTTATTTCCAGCCATTCAAATCAGTGACTTATTTCGTGTCTTCACTTTTTTTTCTTTCTTTTTAAAAAATATTTTTATTCATTTCAACTTTTTTTTGTTGTTGTTGCTATTCTTAAACGTGCACATTGTTCATTTTCCTTGAGCTGGCCAGTGTGTGTGTGTGTGTGTGTGTGTGTGTGTGTGTGTGTGTGTGTGTGTGTGTGTGTGTGTGTGTGTGTGTGTGTGTGTGTGCATTTTTGTATGGAGTGAGTGTGGGTTTGTGGGGTGAAGATTTGTGCATGCAAGCGTATTGTGTGTGTTTTTACTTTGCATAATTATGTCAATGTGCTTTTCATTGTAAACGGTCAAGGCTTTTGTATCATTAGTTTGGACGTATCCAATGTCCTCTCATTATACGGATCGGTTATAACCTTTCTTATTTGCCGCTACCAGTCGTGATCATTGCACAATATTTCTTGGAAATACATTCATAATTCTTGAGATATCCACAGTACCTGTTAATTATATATATATATCCACCAATGGTGAACACTCTATTAAAACATCTTTTTGGGTGAAATGGGTTGCCCCTGGCAAGAAAACAAATGTAGAAAAATCTACTTTGATAGTAAAACAAAGGCCCTTGCAGGCAGGAGAAGAAGAAGGAGTAGGAGGAGGAGGAGAAGAAGAAGAAGAAGAAGAAGAAGAAGAAGAAGAAGAAGAGAAGGACAAGGAGAAGAAGAAGAAGAAGAAGGTGGAGGAGGAGGAGGAGGAGGAGGAGTAGGGTAGTGTTGCACTGTGGAGACGCTTGATGTATTTGTTCACTACTTCAACTTCTCTTCACTGTCAGAGACAGTGTGTGTGTTCGTTCGTTCTTTTGCTTAACGTCTATCCACATTTGGGATTTTAGACGAAAATCCATTATCTCCCCCACCCCACCCATACCTTAAATCATCACTACTTTCCCTGTTCCTCTCTCCTCACATAGCATTAAAAAAAGAGAAAAAAAAGAAAGAAGAATATAAACGAAATAAACTAAACTAACTAGTCAACCACTAGAATCACAACAAAGAGCCAATTGGGCTCTAAATTAAACTCTGAACTATTTCAAATACATGCTGATTATCAAATAAGACATTTCTAATGGATGCAGATGGAACTGCAGATTTTGTAAAGGACATAGGTAAATATGGTTTTAACTGTTCACATTTATAGATGATATGCTCGGGGGTATTTTCATTGCCGCAAATCAAGTCACATTTGAAGTATATTTTGTTTTATGGCATCTAGTCGTAATCTGTATATTAGTCTGGTGAGCCACATCACAGTAGCAGTGTGTGTGTGTGTGTGTGTGTGTGTGTGTGTGTGTGTGTGTGTGTGTGTGTGTGTGTGTGTGTGAATAGAATAGAATAGAATAGAATAGAATACTTTTTATTCTCATAAAACCATAAAGTTTATAAGACACAATGAAACATAAACATGAGCATATTACGAAGAGAAACATTCGTGTGTGTGTGTGTGTGTGTGTGTGTGTGTGTGTGTGTGTGTGTGTGTGCGTGCGTGTGTGTGTGTGTGTGTCTGCGCGCGCGCGCCCACCCGCGTACGCGTGCGTGTGCAAGTGCATGTGCGTATGCATGCACGGAAAGCATGTCACATGTACGCATTGATGACCAGTAATATCCAACAGATCGACAAGCGTATTGAAAAGAAAAGTAACTTCAAAATTGTATGCTTATTATAACGCTTGAAAACTGACCGCGATAAATAAAATGTTCAGACTGGACAAAACACACACCTGTCATAACCCTCAGCGGTGCGATAAAATTCAAACTCAACAAAACATATACATATACCCTGCCTTCATAAACCTCATTATAATGCGATAAATTCTACGCTCTACCAACACAGAGGTCACACAAAAGTTTTAAGACAACAGCGAGAATCAATGGTGCACACATGAAGCAAACATGATCTACTGCAAGGAAAGTAGACAGCGGACAATACTGACGACGGTGATTAAAAAAAATAAGTATAATAAAGAAGAAGAAAAAATCGGGAAAAAAAGCAGATTTACGCGAAGGAACGAGCCAGCGACCTTTTAAGGTACACGGCATGTATTGACGTATTGACGTTCGGTCATATTTACAGCAATCCGATAAGCAGATGACGTACCTACAGTTTCAGTTTCAGTTTCAGTTGCTCAAGGAGGCGTCACTGCGTTCGGACAAACCATACACGCTACACCACATCTGCCAAGCAGATTCCTGACCAGCAGCGTAACCCAACGCGCTTAGTCAGGCCTTGAGAAAAACAAAAAAACAAAAAAAACCGGGGGAATAAATAATAGATAAGCTTACATAAATAAATAAATAAATGAATAATAATTATAATATAGAAAAAGGTAGTAGTAATAATAATAGTAATACTAATAAAATGATAAAAAAAAAGAAAAAAAAAAGACAACAATGGTGATAAATAAGCGAATAAATGTAAAACATGAAGACACACATTCACACACACACCCACACATGCACAACAGAAATGCACCAAACATGCAGTTTCACAGATATGAAAGCACAGTCAAATACATATAAACGTACATGAGCTCCAACACACACACACACACACACACACACACACACATTACCTTGCACCTCCTCTACCCCCCTCCTCCACACACTCATTTCTAGTCTACGTATCGCAGCTTCCACGGCACACACACACACACACACACACACACACACACAAACACACACAGAGATGAACACTTACTTGTACAAGCACACACACATACGCCCATATCTCCCACCCCCAACCCCACACACATATATACAAAGATATATATATATATATATATATATATATATATATATATACGTTCCAATATCCTGTTGCTCCCACAGTGTAGGCATGCATATACTCACATACCTCATCCTCCCGCACTCCCACCTCCTCTCTCACACACACACACACACACACACACACACACACACACACACACGTACACTCCTGACACTTGTGTACACTTACACTCTCGCGCATTCACAAACGCACTCTAAAGCACAGACCCACACATCCACACAAACACACATACACACACGCACAGAGGCTGCCACTGACTGGCCGCAAGAGGGATGGGAAAAGATCTCTGATGCCAAAAACGTGGCGTCTAGTGTGTTGCTCAGTCTATTGTATCTGGAAAGGCCCACAGAGACTCTGTTCCGTTTTGAAGAAATTTGCGCAATGTTGGTTTGGAAATGATGCCGATATTTGTTTGATTTGCAAAGCATCGTGCTCTACCTTTCATGTTAGACTTGCGGCCGCTCCCTCTCTCTGCTTTTATTTCTTTGAGGCGATCGATGGTGTGATGGCCTTGTACCTGTTCTTTTTGGTATTCTTTGATTTTTCTGAGGTACCTACAACATGCACTAAGTGATGCACTGAGGAGCCGGCCTCTTCGACTGACACTTTCAACTCACTCAGTACGGCCAGTCCTCTCTTCTCCTCTACACAGGCCACTCGGATGTCCAGTGGGTGTCCGAATGACCCAACCTTTAGCTTCCGTCGTCAGAACTGTGGTATTCTTTGTCAGCATTCACCTCTTCAGTACATAAGAGCCTTCCGCTTGCAATATTTTGATGGTGGTAATTCTCTTTCGCCGTTCGTATGGAGAGAGTTAAATTTACTTTTCTCCTTCACGACCAGCCAAACTGCTTCAAGAAATAATAATAGGGACACGCGAAGAGTTGGTCAAAGGTAGAACCATACTCGGCGTACAATTTCATGGCTTATTCTTCTGCGGCCTGATCCTTCCCCGTTGATTTCAGTTTCTCAAGAAGACGTCAATGCGTATGGATAAACGCCAAACCACATGTGCTTGGCAGATGCTTGACTAAGCAGCATAACACAACGCGCTTAGTCAGGCCTTGGGTGCATGCATCACAATCACTTAGAAAATAAAATTCTGGTAAACTGGGAGACGAATTCCATTACGTCTTTAAATGCTCGTTCTTTTCAGACACCAGAAAAACATTCTTAAAACCATTTTATTGTAAACGACCGAACACACTGAAATTCAGTACACTCGAAGAAAAAAAAGTGTTGTTGAAGCTGGCAAAATTTTTGAAAATTATTGAATCTGTAAGATAATTTTGATGTTCTCCTTTTTTTTTTTGTTAATGTCAGAATAACAGTACCAAACGCTTCAAGTAACACACACACACACACACACACACACACACACACATATATATATATATGACTCCTTATATTGAATTGCTGATTGTTTATTTGCGTTTGTGCATGTGGGCCCTGCAGGTTTTCTTTTCCTAGGGTTCCACTGTGTGTGCCCCCCCCCCCTTTTTTTTTTCTTCTTATTTTCTCTCTCTTCTTCTTCGTGCGATTGCACGTCCCGAGGATGTGGGTCTGCTTTTCCCTTGTGTTTCCATGTACCCAAATAGGGTTTCTCGGATTAAAAATGATTTTGAACCTTTGAACTTTAAAAGATCTGCCGTGGAGAATGACCAGTGTTTTTTCATTGCTCGTGTAATGCTTACTCAACGACAGAATTATTATCCCAGAGAGCAGTATTTTCAACAATCGTTATTTGCTCACAGTGTTCTTGGTGACCCTGCTGGTGGTATTAACAGGAATCTCACAAGTTTTAAATCATTGCTTCTGTCTTTTCCAGCACTTTCGTGGTCGACAGTATCGGCAGGATTTTTATATCTCTTGCGCGAGTTTTGTGCGAAATGTAACTGCCGGTCTTGTTACCCAAACCGTCGTTTATTGGCGCGAGTTATTGTCGCGGTTATGTTTCAGCTGGTACAAAACGCTGCGTCGCTCGTCAGTAAACGTCGCATTCGCTCCAAGCGAACATGTCTTATAGCCAAGGCGTGCGTGCATTTAGTGCTCGCATGTTTCGATATCTGTGCCTACAGTCGAGCCATACTTGTCGTCAATTGTTGCACTAGCTTCAACCTTTTCGCCATAACCCTGGTTAGGTCTTCGCTTCTGTATTTAATTGTTAATTTTACTTTTGGCGATATCAGACAATGCACAAAACAGCAACCTTTAAAGCGGTCTTCCTATCAGAACGTGTAATGATCATTATTGCAGATTGTAGAATGTTCACCTTATCCACGTTGGTGCCCGATATTCCACAGAAAGAATTTAATGGAAGAAAATATGATCACCGAATTCTGGAGTAGTGTTTGTGAATGTTGCATTCTGGGGATATTTGGTTTTCCATAAACTCTTGCTTACCGAGACTTTGTTAAATGTGATTCCTGTGCTCCGAGGAATTAAACACACACACACACACACACACACACACACACACACACACACACACACACGGTGTTTTCAGCCAAATCCGGGCACTGCTTCCTGAAATAAAAGGATCTCTCCTTAAAATTGTACAGGATGATTGCTCATACAATAGGTGAAAAGGCTTTTTTTTAATAAAAAAAAGAAATTCCTTTCTTTGGTTATTATTGTTCTTAAATCCTGGTCAGAGAATATTTTCATGAAATCAACCGGTTTGTAACTCACTCTATGTATTATATTTGATTCCATGATTCCCTGTGAGAAAATGTTTGTATTTGATGCCTGCGGCCCAGCGTTATCCTAATGCTTGATCAAAAACATGCCCCCCCCCGCCCGCCCCCCTCTCTCGTGGCAATGTCAGCTGACGATCACACCACTCCCACCCCACCCATCTCCTTCCCAGTCCATGCTACACATGTGTTATAGAAATGGTTCCACTAGCAATTGGTTCATGTTCATTGTCACATTGCTCTTGACCAGACGAAGGCTCATGTGTCTGGGACACAAAACTGGCATTACTGTGACTTCACTCAATGTCACGAGGTGGATGACGACTGCTATATCATCATCATCATCATCATCATCTCAATAGACACCTGAATAATCACCTTCACCACAACACGGGCCTTCGTACCCACTATGTATATCATTACTTATTTCCTAATCCACTTATAAGGCTGTAAACCTTCGAAATCGAGATGGATCCGTGTTCGACAACGCCATTTTGACCATCCGCGTCAGCAAGTGATTTCGGAATTTTGCTCTGTGCATGTCGTACAGCGCAGGTCAAACAAATCCAAGGGATGCAAACAATCCTCAGATTCTGTAGAACACCGGGAGAATCAGAGTAGATCATTTCCCTGCAACTGTCAACCGTCAATTGTTGGGGAGGAACTGGACGTGCGAGGTACGTCCTGTTGGCACATGACATAACAAAATGAACTATGTCATAATTATGTCCAAAAGCAGGCAAGAGTTGACCGGAGCTTTAAATTAAGTCTGGAATATGTTTTGGACAAAAGGTATTTTCATATTTGCCTTAAAGATGCTCACTGTGGTGGAGTGATGGCCTACAGGTAACGCGTCCGCCTAGGAAGCGAGAGAATCTGAGCGCACTGGTTCGAACCACGGCTCAGTCGCCAATATTTTTCCTCCTCCACTAGACCTTGAGTGGTGGTCTGAACGCTAGTCATTCGGATGAGACGATAAATCGAGGTCCCTTGTGCAGCATGTACTTAGCGCACGTAAATGAACCCACGGCAACAAAAGTGTTGTCCTTGGCAAAATTCAGTGGAACAATCCGCTTCGAAAGGATAAAACAAATAAAACTGCACGCAGGGGAAAAAAAAAAAAAACAATGGGTGGCGCTCTTAGTGTAGCGACGCGCTCTCCATAGGGAGAGCAGCCCGAATTTCACACAGAGAAATCTGTTGTGACAACAACAACAACAACAACAAAAATAAATAATAATAAACAAATAAAAGAAAAGAAAAGAGAAATACAAATGCAAATAGACTATGCGTGCATCTTCCCAGTGATTTGTTAATTTCATAACTACTGGGCAGTAAGATAATTTCGGGGAATTGGCACAACGAGTCGTTGATAATTCATCTCCCATTTTATTCCATTTGACAGTAATATGATGGAATCCAGCTAATCATATTCAGGTTCCTTTGTTAACATAATGTATAAGATATCTCCTTCAAACCGCAAATGCATACTCTCGGATCACCACTTAGGCATTTAATAAAGATTATAAGGCGACACAAGGTGTGATATTACATATCGAAATGCCACTATCACATGAACATATCAATCCCTAAAGATGGAAAAGCCCTTCACAAGGTAATGGGTTTTTTTTTTAACTCGTTGATCAGGCATCATACATCGAGATCCTGGATTCGACTTGTATACCCATCTCTGTAAAATTGTTCAGATGATATGGACCATTCTTTGAGTTGTTTCTTCCCACTCTGCACCCAGTATCGAACGTCGTTTGACTATAGTCTCAATTATAATTTAGTGGGAGTGATGGCTTAGAGGAAACGCGTCCGCCTAGAAAGCGAGAGAATTTGAGCGCGATGGTTCGAATCACGGCTCAGCCGTCGATATTTTCTCCCCCTCCACTAGACCTTGAGTGCTGGTGTGGACGCTAGTCATTCGGATGAAACGATAAACCGAGGCCCCGTGTGCAGCATGCACTTAGCGCACGTGAAAGAACCCACGGCAACAAAAGGGTTGTGCCTGGCAAAATTCTGTAGAAAAATCCACTTCGATAGGAAAAACATATAAAACTGCATGTAGGAAAAAATACAAAAAAAATGGGTGGTGCTGTAGTGTAGCGACGTGCTCTCCCTGGGGAGAGCAGCCCGAATTTCACACAGAGAAATCTGCTGTGATAAAAAGAAATACAAAATACAAATATAATCCGCAGATACAAGTATGGAGTTTGTGTAAGAAATTCAAGATTTTGAACAGACAGGGCAAGTGATTTGGATTTTCTCAATTATCTTAAAATCATCAACTGTGTTTTTTTCTTCTGAATAATTATACCTGTTTTGTCTTGTAGTCGCAATAACCCAGGTTCGAACCCTGGTCAAAGCAGATATTTTATTCTGTGGGTCTGTGTTGGTAAAAAAAAAAAATCAGCTTTTTTTGTCTTCTCTACAGCAGAAGTGATGTTGTGTGTGATAATGGCCCAGTTCTGCGAGCTTTGGTTCCTCCTCGAGAGAAAAGTTACAGCTTCGTTTCTCTTCCTGGCTGAGTAAAACTCTCTTCCACTAGTGCAACGGGCGCAATAGCCGAGTGGTTAAAGGCGTTGGACTTTCAATCTGTAGTTCCCGGGTTCGAATCTTGGTAACGGCGCCTAGTGGGTAAAGGGTGGAGATTCTTCCGAATTTCCCAGGCCAACATGTGTGCAGACCTGCTAGTGCCTGAACCCCTTCGGGTGTATACGCAAGCGCAAGTTAAAGATCCTGTGATGCATGTCAGCGTTCGGTGGGTTATGGAAACAAGAACATAACCAGCAGGCACACCCTCGAAAACGGTGTATGGCTACCTACATGGCGGGGTAAAAACGGTCACACACGTAAAAGCCCACTCGTGTACATACGAGTGAACGTGGGAGATGCAGCCCACGAACGAAGAAGAATAAAGATACCATGAGGAAGTAAGTGTTGCTAAATTGATCACTGTACTGTGGAATTTCCACACAACAACGGATTTTTCTTTCTTCCACTCCCCACCCTTCCCCCTCTCTCTCTTTCTTAGATCACTGGTATTTTTCCAGAGCCTTTGGTTTAAGTCTCTTAGCACACAGATTATAACCCTGCACAAAATACTGGTAATAGATGATTCGTATTTAATGGAATATGGTTCCATCCAGAATGTCTGTAACAAAGAACTCTTTGGAATGGACATGAAAAACAATAACGACAATAACAATAACAAGAAGCAAACAAACAAAAACAGTTAAAAAGCCTCAACTATTTTGTCTGAGACATGAAACTCACTCTCTCTCTCTCTCTCTCTCTCTCTCTCTCTCTCTCTCTCTCTCTCTCTCTCTCGTGGAGAGTATACTGGTTTATTTACATGATATAAACATTGGATTGGGAATCGATAATGATTCATAAACCTAGAATTGCTCTTTTTTTTTCTTTCTTTCTCATATACAGACATGTTCAAACAAACAAACAAACAAACAAAATTTCATTTTCATAACTTCCCGAGGCCTGGCTATTCTTTTTTTTTTTTTTTAATGCTTTAAAACATGTTTCGTCACATCACAATTTTTCAATGTCTTTTTGTGGAGGTATTCCAAGCTGCATGGTTCTGTTTGTATCACAACTGTTTCGTCACGCTGGAATGTTTTTAGTGTCCAAAGCGATCACTAAAGCTATGTGTTCTTTCTCTTTTTTTTATCACACTTCATGAAAGTATTAGACATGTATGCAGAGCAGTAAACTATCGTTTATCTTCCTAAAGAACAGCTTTTACTGAGTACTTTTATAGTTTCAGAAGCAACATCTCTCCCCCCCCCACCCCCCTCTTGCCCCCACACCCCTCCCTCCTTCCCCTCACCCCCTCTCCCCCCCAAAAAAAATTGCCAGCCACGCACATCTGTTTCTATAATGAAAGCAACGTGTATGGACTGTATTATGTTTGTATTGAAGAAGTGTATGCAGGATCTGGAAGCTGTTAAACACACAAGAATAATGGTTTGGTTTTTGTCACTTTTTGCATTCTCCCTAAGCCTTCTTCTCTCTGTCTCTCTCTTTCTTTTTTTTTCTCCCTCCCTCTCTCTCTCTCTTTCTTTCGGTCCGTCCTTCACTTTTCAAATGTTCTCTTCTTGTTGTTGTTTTTTTAAAAACTATGTTATGTTTTATAACACCTGTTCATGAGATCTAAGGTTTACTTATTTATGGCAGTAAACCCGTCATGTATCTCGTCACAAAAGGCTTCCGTTGAAGGTTTTTACAGTTTGGGAAGAAACCTCGCCAACACGAAGAGACAGCCGTTGGTGTGATGGTATTGAACATGGGTGTGAGGGATGTCAACATCAAGGTACTTCGGTCTCTGACGCTGGAAGCACGTTTATATGGGGTGTCTATATATTCATATTTGTTGTGTGTGTGTGTGTGTGTGTGTGTGTGTGTGTGTGTGTGTGTGTGTGTGTGAGAGAGAGAGAGAGAGAGAGAGAGAGAGAGAGCTATAGATTCCTTGCTGTCTCGGTAGGTCTGTGTGTCTGTCTGCCCCCACACCCCTACCCCCCTTCTCTCTCTCTCTCTCTCTCTCTCTCTCTCTCTCTCTCTCTCTCTCTCTCCAGGGGAAAGCTAAATCAATTTAGAACATCACGAAAAGAAGAAGACAGGGTGATATATGTTGAATCAAGAAAGAAGTATAAACATTTATTAAAGGTAAAAAGATAAAACTATAGGCGACAAAAGGCTGAAGCTTCAGCAAAAGAATTTGATAATTCATCACAGTTTTGGAAGGAATTGAAATGTATGGGTTGTGGTAATAAAGAAAGGATTACTGATAACATTAGTACAGATGACTGGTTTAATCATTGCAGAGAAGTCTCAATGTCATAACGATGAGCATAATAACGACAGTGACATTGAAGTTGATTAGAGGATACAAAGCATGCCTTAAATAAAACTATATCAGAAGAAGAAGATATTCAAGCGATAGGAAAACTTAAGAATGGCAAAGCTAGTGGAATCGATGATATTTCTTCTGAAATGTTAAAATAAAAGTGTACTTTTGTTTCTGACAAAGATATTTAATTCAATATTTGAACAAGGCGTCAATCCACAGGAAAGGTCTAAAGCCTTAATTATCCCAATACATAAGAAGGGTGATCCCGGTAATGTTGACAATTACAGAGGAGTATCCCTGTTAAACATCATATCGAAGTGTTATACTACGATATTAAACACACGTCTATACTCCTGGTTGGAGAAAACTTGATTTCAGAATGTCAAGCAGGGCTCCGTAAAAAGTATTCCACAATTGATCAAATATTTACTTTATATGCTACCATTCAGAAATGTTTGTGCAAAAAGGGTAGATAAACTTTATGTGGCTTTTGTAGATTTTAGAAAAGCATTTGATTTTGTTAGGCATGATAAACTATTGCACTGCATTAAAAATCAAGACGTTAAAGGTAAGTTTATTGCATCTCTGAATGCCATGTATACTTCACTGTTGTCATGTACTCGTGTTAATTACAGCCTTATGGAGATGTCTGAAACTCCTTTGGGAGTGAGACAAGGGTGTGTTTTGAGCGCAACACTGTTCTCAGTTTTTATAAACCAGTTGACAATTCATATGGGTGAATGGGAAAACATGGGGTACAGTTACTCCCGAACATCATGGAGTTATTTATCTTATCATTTGCCGACGATGTAGTATTGCTGTCAACCACGCCTACTGGCCTTCAGAATCAGTTGAATATTTTAAAGGATTGCTGTAATAATATGAAATTAACTGTAAACATTGACAAAACCAAGGTTATGGTAATTGGAAAAGGGGAATTTGGGGGGCAAATGTGAGAAGTGGTTTTACGATGGTAAGAAACTTGAAGTGGTAAATGATTATTGTTATCTAGGATTTAAATTTACAAACCATGGTTAGTACCAAAAAAGGCACATTGAATTTGGCAATGAAGGGGAATAAAGCAGTTATACAGCTTAACAGAGTATCCCAAAAATATAAGGAAATGTCTGCAAATACTTTCTTTAGAATTTTTTTCCTTTAAGATTTAACCAATATTATTATACTCATCCTAGATATGGGGATTAGATAGATTGGAACATAATTATAGAACAAGAGAGGCAAGGCCTTCAAGACTCACTTGTGACATGCACTTACTACAACAATTGAATCAAAGCACACAAAAAATCAATTGCAAAACAAAAGTCATGTGCACCTCCCAACATAGAAATATAGACCACACATTGTTTATTTCATTTTATTTTATTTTATTTTATTTTATTTTTTAACTTGTTTTTCAAAATTAAAGTCACAAAGGAAAAGAAATCATTTCTAACTCACACTTGCTTTTGTTTAAATGAAAGAGGAAATGCACCTAAGTGTGACCAACATATAGACACACACAGACACACACAAGATATGTAATAAAGTTAAGTTACATTTTATACATGTATAAATATATAAGATGTAACTGAACGTGTTGCTAAACTATCACGTAATGCATTATAAGCTTAAGCATAGAGAAAACAATTAACACAATGTGAAAAAACTCAATATGTGTATTAACAATGTGCCTTTCTGCTTTATGATTACAATTAGTATTAGAAAAAATGACATTCACAACACATTTTCATTATATTACAGATTTTTGTGATAACCCTGATTCAGTAAGACCCAACACACACACACACACACACACACACACACACACACACACACACACACACACATATATATATATATATATATATATATATATATATATGTATATATTTAATTACTTCATAATCTAGACCATTTTTTAAACAGTCACTCTTTATCTGGTGTAAACTTCAAAGTCATACATACAACTATTTCAGTATGCAGCTGCATTACATGCTCACAAATGAAAATCAAAATTCAAATGATAAATATAGGTGAGTTACATTTTATGCATGTATTTATATAAATACATAAGACGTAACTGAACAGTGAGCTTTTTACTATGTATGGAAAACTGTTAAACGAATAATTATATGCTTATAATTGTTGACAAAAAGTGTAATACAGTACGAAAAAATAAATATAGATCTTAACAATGTGCATGCCTATGTGTTTCAAATGATTGTTCAAAATCAAATTTGCTTTTAAAATAAATAAAGATATTAACAATGTGCATGGCTATTTCTTTCAAATGATTGTTCAAACAGGATTCAACTTCATATAAGAAATAAAGTTCAGTTACATTCCATACACAAGCTGCATGGTTCATTTATGTATCCTCATGTATAAAGATTTTTTTCTTGTTATCTCTCTCTCTCTCCCTCATGTGTGTGTGTGTGTGTGTGTGTGTGTGTGTGTGTGTGTGTGTGTCTGTGTGTGTGCGTGTGTGTGTGTGTGTCTGTGTGTGTGTGTGTGTGTGTGTGTGTGGTGTGTGTGAGGAGTTTGAAGAAATTCAATATCAAAGTTAATTCACAAGACATGTCATAGTATTCAGATCTATATCAAATTGTATGATATGAATAATATTGATTCAACCCACACATGTTCTGATCTTGATTATAAAGATAATATCAAGTTGACAGGATCTGTTGTTCAGGATGGCTGTGTTTCAAAGGCGTGTGACACTGTGTTGTCTAGCATGGTGTCGTTTTCGTAGTGCAGACCCGGGGTAGTCTGCCACTGATGCAGAAACTGAGCCAGTGGGGAGTTGTCAGACTGGTCAGTTTTGAGGGTGGATGGCTGACTGACTTCATCAGTGGTTGCTGTCTCTGCCGTTGTTGTTGTTGTTCTTTCCCTTCTCTAGTGCCTTCATGTGTTGTCAAACACAGTGTGTAACAAGCATCGTCTGCTACAAGCATGACTGACGTCAGTCTCGGGGTAAATGACGCTCTATTTTACCATCTAATTTTATAGTTTTAAAGTTGATATGAAAACTGAGTATTTTGTTAAACTAATAACATGTAGAGCCAAGTACGAGTACTTCTAAACGTCGTATGAAGTGAAAAGGACTTAATTTTGAAAAAAAAGTAAAGACTGGAAATTTTTACGTTTCATCAAGGGTATTAACTCTCATGGTTTATTATTTTCAATATGTGAATTCCGACTGATTTTGTTGATATTTTTATCGCAGTTAGTGGCATAATCCAGTAAGTGATGAGGCGTTCACAAATCTTTCTCTGAATAAATATTTAACGGTCTCCTTCTCCAACTTTCCATCACATGTTATCCTGTATTGTCGATTCAATATTGGATTGAACGGGCAGGTCAACTACTTGAAACAAAATGTCGCCCTTCGAGCTTGCGAGCACGCGCTTTGAATATGTATAAATATGTGTACGCAATTGATTTTTGCCCATGACCTTCAGGGCTCAGCCAATAGACCTATAAAGTCCACTCGTAGTAGTGATTTTAGTATTTTCCGAAAAAGACCATTTGGGCGAATGAACATAGTAAAAGCCCTGTACACTGAGAGTAAAACACACAAGCTTTTTATGTATCGAGTATAATTTCAAAATGTAATGTTTAAGATGAGAAAGATCAGTTTAAAGCAAATTAACCCCCCTAGCATTAATTACAGATTATTTTCCCTTTTTCACTATCTGCACCAAAGACATGCAAAATAAATATAACTTCCATGCTTAGCAAAAGAAGTTTAAATTATAAAAATGACTGCTCTTGTTGTTGTGTCAGAATATCAGATCAAAGTGCCAAGTTTAGAGAATTTAAAAAAATATAAATATAACAGTAAATTCAGTTTGCATATAATTTGACTTTTTAATTTTTTTGTGCCCATCCCAGAGGTACAATATTGTTTTAAACAAGATGACTGGAAAGAACTGAATGTTTCCTATTTTTATGCCAAATTTGGTGTCAACTGACAAAGTATTTGCAGAGAAAATGGCAATGTTAAAGTTTACCACGGACACATAGACACACAGTCAAAAAGTGCACCTGTTAGCTTGTAAAGTATTTCTTGGTGTTCCAGCTAGGACGCCTAACAAAATGGTGTATGGAGATTGACGCAGGTATCCTTTATACGTGAATTCCTATACATCATGTTTAAGATTCTGGTTTAGATTATTACAAATGAGTGTTGGAAGATTGCCACATCAAGCATATCAAATGCTGCTGGAACTAGATAGAGCTGGAAAACATTGTTGGGTATCAAAGATAAGAGAAATTTTGTGTACAAATGGTTTTAGTATTGTTTTGGTTGCAACAAAGTGTTGGAGATGTAAAGATGTTCCTTGGTATATCTAAACAGAGACTGTTTGACATGTTCAATCAAGAATAGACTGCTACTGTCAGAGACCGTTAAAGATATGAACATTATAGATCGTTTAAGACTGTTTTTGAAAAAACAGCGATACATCATGGATATGGATACATATTGTTTCCGTGTTGCCATTACACAAACAAGATTTAACGTTCTCCCACTCAGTAATAATGTACATCGTTACAGTCAGTCAGAACAGGATAGAGCATGTCCATTTTGCAGGGATCAGGTTGAGAACGAACAACATTTTTTACTCATTTGCTCCGTATATGAAGATTTAAGAAAGAAATTATGGAAAGAATCGTCTAGACTACCATTGTACATGTTGCTTAGAGCAATAGATATTAATCATAGACATAATACATCAAGATATATGTATTTCATGCGATCAATAGAAGGAACAAATTAATTTGCAGACAGTGATCTAACAAAGTGAAGTAGCAGGTGTTTATTCTATACTATGGGCACACTATTAAAGTGTGTATTCATCATAATAGTGCATTTATTGTCATTTGCAAGAGGTAACACAATGGTATCAAGTGTCACCTTTACTCATTTATATCTTTTTTTTTATTTTTACATTTGTCTGAAGTGTATTCATTTTACATGATAATTAATATGTCCATGGTGGTGATTAAGGAAGGGTGTAAGGGCTACACATTAAAAAAAGAAAAAGAAAAAAAGAATTATTTCATTTATCTATCTGCTGAAGAACACTTGAATAAAGCCTGTTTTAAATCTTTGAAGCATACAATGATAAAATGATTTACAACTGAACTGAATTGAACCCGAGACCTGGTCGCATTCTTTCTTTCTCTGCAGGCAAGCCACGCGGGGTTAGACATTCTCAAAAGTTTCCTCTTTTCTTTTTCTCCTCGAACTGCGTGGGCTGGTGAGGAAGGGAGAGAGGGGCAGCGGTGGTGGTGATAACGGGGAAGGGGTGGGAGTCGTAAGTTTTCCGACGGGTGTGTGTGTGTGTTGGGAGGACGGGGGGAAATCAAAAGAAGAGTCTGAGTCAATCAATGAGGGCCTACCAAACCCACGGCTCTTTGAGAAGCGATCAATGCTGAGTGCGCAGTGACACGCAATAGTACAGCCCATATTTTCTCGACCACAGCTTGGACGGAGCGACTAAAGATTTGTGTGTGTGTGTGTCGATGTCGAAGTATTTTAATTGTCAGACCACAGGTCCAAAACAATGGAGTTACAAGCACAAACAGAATTAATACAGGGAAATGAATATTAGGACAATCATTGAACTATATGGGCATCGATAACGATTCGAGAACATTTGCTCGTAATTAAAACGACTTGAATACAAACGTGCATATATTGACACCCAATCTCTCACTCGCACAAGGTAACAACATGGCCACGTAGTTGCACTTGGATGTTTGTGAAATTCAGCAGATTTAGATGTGTGTGTGGTAATGCATGCATAGCCTTGGAGTCACTTTCCACTGTTGAAAACCGAGTAGACTGATGTTGCATGGCCACGTAACTATATGACATACGTCCCTTCCAAAATCATCTTCCATGGGGCAGTTAATTTAGGAGAAGAGGAGAAAGGTGGAAAGATAAAGAAAGACAGGACGGTTAGACTTCGTCGCTTAATTTTGTCAGCCAAGTTGAGTCGGACTGCTCTGCTGAAATTATGCCATTGTCTTTTTACTTTCTCTTTCTCTCTCTATTGATTTTTTTCTTCACCACTCGTTTATCATTTATTTTGTTTCACTTTCTTTATATCTCAGTTTTGTTCAAAACTCATGTGTGATCACGTTTAAACTTCTAGTTATGATGACATCCGTCACATATTTAGTTGCACATGTATCAGGACAGGACTTTGAATAAGATTCTCTTGTTGTCCTGTTCATCAATATCTGTGTTGTATTGTGACATGTTCCGAATTAAAAAAAAAATACTGTTTAAACCAAAGGAAGACAACTCTGCCGCGAGCGGACCGAAGGGAGCTCTGCCCTAAACCCGGGTACGAGCACACACAACCATTATGGCGCTATGGGAGCTGCAGACAAGTGGGCTGAGTAAGCAAGCTGCGTTAGCGCACAAGCAACCACAGACTGCAAGATTGGTATATACATATTGATAATGATACTATGTATATTAACTATAGGATGTTTAAGCCAAATTTTGTTCAATATGCTTACTTTACTGTGCTACCAAATAACTGTATTATCCAGTTAGGTAAGTTTAGGTCAACCAATAATGTTTTGCCTGTTTATAGTCAGTGCTTCAACAATTTACCCAGAAACTAAAGAATCTGTGATAAATGTTCCACTACCGACATTGCTGATGAGTGCCACTATTTCTTTGTGTGTCCATTCTTTGAAACTGGCAGACAAAAGTATCTACCTAGATATCATAGAAACCACCCAAACTCCCTTAAATTCCACTTATTGTTTTCTAAAAAAAACAAAAATAAAAAAACCCAGAAGAATATTGTTAAAACTAAAAGCATTTCTCTCTCCTATTTGTAGTTCCTTTCGGTAAAGCTACGTGTGTGGTTAATGGATGAAGATGAATTATTTATCAATGTATATTGGCGGTGCCTATATTGGTGTTTTGTTTTTTTCCACTTTGTTCTTTTGACATCACTCTTATTGTTTGTATGGTATATCTAAGATATGTATGTATGTAACGTTTCGATGCCTCCAGGGGGCACAAGAAATACACGTTTTGCCTTGCCTTGCCTTGTGGTTTGCAGCGCAAGTCTACATCATTTTGTTTCAATCCAGATGGCCAGTTTGACGTCTCCAAATCGATCAGTTTCAACCGAGATAACTGAAAACGCACCACATTCTGGTGGTCATTTTTTGATCGATGCCTGTTATACCTGACTTTCTACACTTTAGTCATTTTCAGCTATCGACACAATTTGTTCAATTAACGAAACAAACAAACGCAGTAATTTTATCTTGTCTGTTCTGTCTGTGATTTCCTGATTTAGTGCACACACACACACACACACACACACACACACACACACACACACACACACACACACACACACACATATATATATATATATATATATATATATCACATCGCCTGGAAAAAAGTGAACAAGATAGTACTCTTCCAAGCTGAAATACTCGCATGGGAAGAAAACAAACTTAACCAGTGACAAAGTGTATTGTTGGCCTAGAGGTAACGCGTTCACCTTGGAAACGAGAGAATAATGATGAGCGCACTGGCTCGAATCCAACACTCGCCAGTATTTTCTTCCCCTCCTCTATACCTTGAGTTGTGATCTGGACGCTAGTCATTCGGTTGAGACGATAAACTGGGGTCCCGTGTGCATTATGCACTTTGCGTACGTAGAAAGAACCCATGGCAACTAAAGGGTTGCCCCTAGCAAAAGTCTGTAGAAAAATCCACTCTGAAAGGAAAACAAATACGTTTGCAGGAAGAAAAAAAAAAAGTACAAAAATTGGTGGCGCTCTCACTTTAGCGACGCGATCTCCCAAATTTCACATAGAGAAATCTGTTGTGATAAAAGAGTGATACTTTTCAAATCAAGTAGTCCTTCACAATGCACGCTTAACGCCCCCATCCCCCACACCCAAACCTTCCCCTTACTTCTCACCCCGTAATACGAACTAAACTGACTCATCCACATCTGTCGCTACGATTTAAAAATGTAGCTGCGTCGGCCAGTTTGCGACAGGCTTAAGAAATCCAAAGTGACGCAGGTTCCGTGATATCCATTCTACATTCGAATGTCATGTGCTCCCGGTTTCTATGTTACAGACATTTGCTTGGGTTGTTTTCATTTCAAACATCGCTGTTCAGGCATCCCTACTTTGTTTTCGGGAAGAAAGGTAGGAATATTCCTTAGCAGCGACACAGACAGCAGCGAGAGTACCATTACCGTAGTAACCTTATAAACACCCAGTGTATAGAAAACGCCCACTCCCCCATTTCAGGTTGAAACGGCGTATCGGGAAAAATGCTGTCTAAAGGCCCAGCACCCCCCCCCCCCGCCCCCCATCCCACTCCCCATACCTCTCCACCCCCTGCCTCCCCCCCCCCGCACCCCCTCCACGACACCCTACTTTAAAATTATGATAACCCGCTTCGTTGTTTGTGATCGTGTTGCTTCAGAAAGCTCTGCGAGATGAATGATAGAACATGTGCATGAGGTGTCGATGTGTCCTTGAAAAATAAAAAAAGCTAAGTGCAATCATGATGTCTCTCTGTCAGGCAGTGTCTTGTTTCAGTAGCTCGCGTTTTCTTTCTTTCTTTCTTTCTTTCTTTCTTTCTTTCTCTCTTCTTTCTTTATCAGAGAACGCTAGTTCCGTCCGAGGACATCGTTGTACCAAGTCAATACCGGTCATCACTGATAATTGATATGCCGCGAAACAAACCTAAAGTGAGTTGAATTTAAAACTCACGGCAATGGAATATCCCACTGATTGTATAATAGTCGTGTCCGACTATGACCATCAGAACAGCAGAGAAGGCTACTGCTGTCCCGCCCATCTGGGCTAAAATTCAATTAAAGTGGAGAGTGTCTTGCCCAAGGTACATCCCCACTCTCTCGGCCAAGAGGGTTTTAGGACAGTCGGCGTTGGGATGGTTCCCAAAGAAAGGCCAACTAGCCCTCAAGGCTGCAGCACTAGGAGCCAGTGCAGTCTTGCCTCCTAGTTTGAAAGTCATAGCCCTTCACAAAATACTAAGCTATAAATTACTTCTTTCTTATATCGCGTTTAACGGCAGACTTCTCACGCGCAAAGTGGCCTAAATGCATGGCCAGAACTGTCAGATGAAAGCTTAGTAACGAACTGGGCTCTGGCGAACAGTAAAGTATTTGTATTTGTATTTCTTTTTATCACAACATATTTCTCTCTGTGAAATTCGGGCTGCTCTCCCCAGGGAGAGCGCGTCGCTACACTACAGTGCCACCCATTTTTTTGTATTTTTTCCTGCGTGCAGTTTTATTTGTTTTTCCTATCGAAGTGGATTTTTCTTCAGAAATTTTGCCAGGAACAACCCTTTTGTTGCCGTAGGTTCTTTTACGTGCGCTAAGTGCCTGCTGCACACGGGACCTCGGTTTATCGTCTCATCCGAATGACTAGCGCCCAGACCACAACTCAAGGTCTAGTGGAGGGGGAGAAAATATCGGCGGCTGAGCCGTGATTCGAAGCAGCGCGCTGAGATTCTCTCGCTTCCTAAGCAGACGCGTTACCTCTAGGCCATCACTCCACTGCCAGTACCAAGTAAACATCCATCTCCAACTGTAGGGTGAACATTTTGTGCGAAAGGAGGGAGTGAGCGCTTACAACAAAGACTACAGACCACCAGTAGTAGCAGCACCAGCAGTGGCAACAACAGCAGCGACAGTATTAGTAGTTGTGTGTGCCAGCACTTACATTTTCTATGTATGATCATACGTACCCAATCCAAAAAAAAAGAAGGAAAAAAAATGAAATACAATGAATCAGAGAACCTTCAATTAACATCGTATACCCAATCAGAATGAAAGCTTCCGAAGGAAAAAAAGAAAGTGATTTCCTAATCTGAACTAAACAAAACAGGCAGCAAAACAAACTGATAAATTAATTTCCTACACTTGCTTTCTTCACCTTTACTCGGCCGTCAGCTCACAAAGCATTTTCTTTTCTTTTGTTATATGCAACAATTAAAAATCTAATTAATTAATTTGAAATTCACAAACAGAAGATCCCCTAAGTGATTTTCTTTTACAATCACCGAAAAGTAAAAAAAAAAAAAAGATGTTTTTGAAAACAAGTAATGACGTAAATGCGAGAACAGGTAATTAATACATTGTTGAATTTGATTTTTGTTCTTTTTTTGTCTGACATGTTTCCAATGACAACCACTAGTTAAAGAACTCGCGCTGGAAAAAACCAAATGTTTCGTTCTGGCAACATATGGAGACTATCGTTTCTTCCCATTGGATAATTCAGCAGAAAAGACAAGCATAGTAATAATAATAATAATAATAATAATAACAACAACAACAATAACAGAATCGTTTTTGTTCGTTTTTGTTTTACCGCTTGGAGGCATGTTGTCAGGAGTGGAAGCAATTGGAATGAACTTCCAATTGGAATTGGAATGAACTTCCTCTTTCGCTTCGTCAAGTCTCCACACTCAGCTCTTTCAAGTCTGGCCTTAAAACCCACCTCTTCCCAAAGTAGCCTCCCTTCCCTGCCTCTTCCTTGTCTTTTTAGTTTTTTTCAGTTTTAGAGTTATGCTTGCGTGAGAATGACTGGTGCGAAAGCGCTTTGATTTGTTTATGCACAAGATTTAGCGCTATATAAGTACCATTATTATTATTATTATGTGAATAGGTTCTTGCGGTACCTGACTGACCGACATCTTTATGATTCATGATAAACTTTGCTTATCAACCTAGGATAGGTCTGCACCAACACTAAAGACCCATTCCAGTCAGAGATGAAGTCTGCTTATTCGGTGTGTGTGTGTGTGTGTGTGTGTGTGTGTGTATTTACAAAAACAAATGACACAATAACATTATTGAAAGGAATCATATGCTGAATGGAGTAGAACAATACTAAAGCTATATTTGTTTTGGGAACAGGTTGTTTTTTTTTTCTTTTTAGGAAGAATCGAAGAGAGCATTACATCATGTCACAGTCTTAAAGGATTCTTAAAGATATAAGAAGGTTAATGTACGTTACGAGCGAAAAATGTGATTTCGGGTCAATGATGGAAAATCGCTAGTCTCTTTTTTCTCCCTTTACTCTGTGAAGGGTCATTGGGGCACCGCACAGAACTGTTCACCAGATTCCTCCAGGTCTGTCAGCTGTGTGTCAAAGCCTGGGTCTCTGCAAATGGTTTTCCTGCGCAATAGCCGAATGGTTAAAGCGTTGGACTTTCAATCTGAGGGTCCAGGGTTCGAATCTCGGTGGCGCCTGGTGGGTCAAGGGTGGAGATTTTTCCTATCTCCCAGATCAATATATGTGCAGACCTGCCAGTGCCTGAACCATCTTCGTGTGTATACGGCCGCAGGAGATCAAATACGCACGTTAAAGATCCTGTAATCCATGTCAGCGTTCGGTGGGTTATGGAAACAAGAACATACCCAGCATGCACACCCCCGAAAACGGAGTATGGCTACCTACAATTTCAGTTTCAGTAGCTCAAGGAGGCGTCACTGCGTTTGGACAAATTCATATACGCTACACCACATCTGCCAAGTAGATGCCTGACCAGCAGCGTAACCCAACGGGCTTAGTCAGGCCTTGAGAAAAAAAAAGAAAAAAAAAGAGATAAAATTAATACATAAAAAAAGAACTACTACTACTAATATATATAAGGCGCAAAAACTTGATGAAGCCAACTGTAGGCGTACAAAATAAATAAATAAATAATGATAATATAATAAAAAAATAAAATAAAATAAAAAAATAAATAAATAATAATAATAATAATAATAATAATAATAATAATGATAATAAACATGGCGGGGTAAGTAAACAAAACGGTCATACACGTAAAATGTTAAATGTTACATATTTGTCTGAGCGTGTATGCGTGCGTGCCTGAAATCTGATTGAATGACACAGGAAACGAATGATGAGCGCCCAGTGGCAGCAGTCAGTCGGCTCTACCCAGGTAGACAGCCTGTTGTGTAAATGACCTCGTGTTTGTAAAGCGCTTAGAGCTTGGTCTCCGACCGAGGATAGGTGCTATGTAAGTATCTATATCAATCAATCAATCAATCTGCGGTGTTGTCAGTTCATCGTTTCTTTTGCCTTCTCCTCTGTCTCCCGCCCTCAACAGCTCCTTGGAAGGTCGTTTTAACAAGGCATTGGATCCTGATACGTAGTCATAGGTTTCTTTTCTTCACTGATTTCAGCAGAACTTCAATAGATGCTGCATGTTTTACATTCATTTGCGTATTTATCATCATTATTGTCTTTTCGTTTGTTTGTTTTATGTGTGCATAGTTGACTTCATCAAGATTTTGCGCCTTACAAATATTATTATTAGTAGTATTTTTATGTATTTATCTATTATTTATTATTTTATTTATCTTTTTTTATCTTTTTTTTTCTCAAGGCCTGACTAAGCGCTTTGGGTTACGCTGCTGGTCAGGCATCTGCTTGGCAGATGTAGTGTAGAGTATATGGTATTTGACCGAACGCAGTGACGCCTCCTTCAGCTACTGACACTGATACTGATAGGTTCTACTTGATTGGAGCACTTGTTCACTGGTGATGTAATAAGTGTATCTGATGTTTATCATCTTGCGATAACAAATCATTTCCATGGCTTGAATTCTTTTTCCCAAGTCTACGGTTTGATGGTGCATGTCTGACGTGTGCACGGAAATATGGAATATTACCAGTGCACGCAGGAATCTGATCTTGTGTTTCATGGAGATGTTGCTGTCCTTCCATAGATAGAGGTTTCTGTCTGGACAGTGCTAATGTGGATTGATGGCCTAGAGGTAACGCGTCCGCCCAGGAAGCGAGAAAATCTGAGCGCACTGGTTCGAATCCCGGCACATTCGCCAGTATCCCCACCCCCTCCACAAGACCTTGAGCGGTGGTCTGGACACTAGTCTTTCGGATGAGACGTAAACTAAGGTCCCGTGTACAGCATGCACTTAGCGCACGTAATAAAACCCAAGGCAACAAAAGGGTTGTCTTTGGCAAAATTATGTAGGAAAAATCATCTTCAATAGGAAAAAAAAAAAAAAAAACAACAACAAAACTGTAGGCAGGGAAAAATACAACAAAAGGTGGGTGGCGCTAATGTGTCTGTCCGTTTTCTGCGGCTTGTTGTGGAGCTTGACGGACGTAATAGCCGAGTGGTTACAGCGTTGGACTTTCAATCAGAGAGTCCCGGATTCGAATCTCGGTAACGTCGCCTGGTGGATAATGGGTGGAGATTTTTCCTATCTCCCAGGTCAACATAAAAAAAAATATGTGCATACCTGCTAGTGCCTAAACCCCTTTCGCATGTATAAGCAAGCAGAAGATCAAATATGCACGTTAAAGATCATGTAATCCATGTCAGTGTTAAGTGGATTATGGAAACAAGAACATACCCAGCAAGCACAGCCCCGAAAACGGACTTATGGCTGCCTACATGGTGGGTAAAAATGGTCATACACGTAAAAAAAACAAAAAAACCCACTCGTTTACATAAGAGTGAACGTGGGAGTTGCAGCCCACGAACGAAGAAGTTGGGGAGCTTGGATGGTTTTTCTGTATCTTCTGTTAAGTTTCCTTGCTGACGCCAGCTTATCGATGTAACCAAGCTGCGATGGTTTAAAGTTTGCTTACCTTTGTCTTACTTTAACCCCTTGACTGCTGTGCCCTGGTGAAAGAAGATCAGCGTGTCATGGATTCTACTGTATTATTTTTGTATTTATCTTTTTGTCAGAACAAATTTCTCTGTGTAAAATTCGGGCTGCTCTCCCAAGGGAGAGCGCGTCGCTACATTGAGAGAGACACCCTTTTTTTTTTTTTTTTAATTTTTGTCTGCCTGCAATTCTATTTGTTTTCTTATCGAAGTGAATTTTTCGACAGAACTTTGCCAGGGACAACCCTTTCGTTGCCGTGGGTTCTTTTACGTGCGCTAAGTACATGCTACACACGCCACCTTGGTTTCTTGTCTCATCCGAATGACTAGCATCCAGACCACCACTCAATTCACTGCCAAAATCGCATTTATGCAGCAGCTAGGTAGAAGACCCATGTCACTGAAGGGTGACCAGATCATGGGTCTGTTATCCATGAACCTACTGCTATTTACGTTCGGTGGTAGGATAGGCCATATTTTCTACACATCACAGGGGGGGGATCCCAGCTGTTCTTAGACTCCATATTTTCTGTGTTTGTAGCACAAGGGAATTTTGCACTCTGAATTGACTGGCGGTGAAAGGGTTAAGGAGTGTCATTGGATTTGCAGAAACAAATGTAAAACAAGCCCTGGAAGAAGAAGAAGGTCCCAACTAAAGCGTGGTGACTGACTTTCTGGACATGTAATCTAAGTCTTATCTCGATGGGGTGATAACAGCCCTTCACTGAAGAGCCTAATTCTTTGTCAGCAGGCAGCAATCACGTGGTTAAAGTAGTCGGGCAGTTGACCTGAAATCAATGGGGATAAAAGAGGAATGTAAAGGTTGGGATCCTTCAGGTACAAGATCGAAGTTTTAGATGGGGTCAGCTAAAACGTTCTTCTTTATCTCTTCCTCCTCCTCCTTCTTCTGCTTCTTCTTCTTCTTCTTCTTCTTATTATTATTAGTAGTAGTAGTAGTAGTAGTAGTAGTGGTCGTAGTTTATTTTCATCATCATCTTAATCTATGAAAATCAGCCTTGGGGACATCACAGTTCTGAAAATCTTCAGGAACTGAAACGTTTTTCACCGGATGACAAATTTCAATGCATGCTGTGATTTGCTTGGCGATTTTCCGCAGCTTTCCGTTAAGACGGAGAAGTTTATTTACTGGAATGCACAAAAGCAATGTACTAATTCCTCCGAAACTATTTGGACTCACCCCCTAATACACTCAGAAATTCTGGGCGACTCCAAGGACTACAGAAAGGTTGGAAAGACCGAGGAGTGACGTCATGCAGCATACCGGTACTCAGCTGCAAGCATCATGGCGACCCATTCCAAATTCGTCTGCTACAGCGATGGGTTGAGTGTCACTCACAAAATTTTCCCCACGATTTAGCACACATCTCAGGAATGGCCGATACTTTTTCAAAAGGTGGATCTAAGTCACGCCAGAACACACGCCACTGTGCAATTTTGTTGTTTGACAGAGGAAGGTGGCAGAATGGTTAAGACGCTCAGCTGCCAATACAGAGAGTCCGTGAGGGTGTGGGTTCGAATCCCGCTCTCGCCCTTTCTCCTAAGTTTGACTGGAAAATCAAACTGAGCGTCCAGTCTTTCGGATGAGACGATAAACCGAGGTCCCGTGTGCAGCACGCACTTGGCGCACTGAAAAAGAACCCATGGCAACGAGAGTGTTGTCCTCTGGCGAAATTACGTAAAATGAAATCCACTTTCATAGGTACACAAATATGTAAGCATGCACTCAAGGCCTGACTAAGCGCGTTGGGTTATGCTGCTGGTCGGGCATCTGCTCGACAGATGTGGTGTAGCGTGTATGGATTTGTCCGAACGCAGTGACGCCTCCTTGAGAAAGTGAAACTGAAACTGAAACTGTTTGACAGACAGATAGATAGATAGATAGATAGCATCAGTATCAGTAGCTCAAGGAGGCGTCACTGCGTTCGGTCAAATCCATATACGCTACACCACATCTGCCAAGCAGATACCTGACCAGCAGCGTAACACCAACGCGCTTAGTGAGGCCGTGAGAATTTTTTTTTAAAAACAACAACAACAAACAAGCAAACAAATAAAAAATAATAAATGCATACAAATACTACTACTACTACTACTAATAATAATATTTATAAGGCGCAGATAGATACTTGAAAAGGTGGAACTACCTCATGGCAGAATATACGTTACTGTGCATTCTTGCTGCTTGATAGATAGATAGACAGGCGACAGATAGACATATATTTGAAAAGGTGGAACTAACTCATGCCAGAACACATATCACTGTGCTTTCTTGTTGTTTGGTAGATAGATAGATACACAGACAGATAGATAGATACATATATAGAGATAGATAGATAGTGCAGCTAAACCTTAGAAAAATTCAATTATGTTTTTCTTCTCAACATCATCCAGTGTTACGTTATCTGTTTTTCATGTGTTTGTCTTTTTGTGTTGTGGTTTGGCTGTTGTTTCGTTAGAACAATGCATATATATATATATATCTTTCTCTCTGTGTGAGAGAGAGAGAGAGGGAGAGAGTGTCTTTGAGAGAGAGTGACAGAGACAGACAGAGAGAGAGAGATTCAGTAAACGCCTAAACCTCAAAAGCTAACGCTCAGAAGAACACTTTTCTATTCGCGTCTGACCAAACTGCTTTCAGAACATATATTCTTAGCTCTGTATATGTGGTGGTTTTGAGGATGAATCAAAAACGCGAGTTTATCATCTGCACGGTGGGGGGGGGGGGGGGGCAACGGGGAGGGTGCGTGCATGCGAGTGTGTGTGTGTGTGTGTGTGTGCGTGTGCGTGTACGCGAGTGTGCAAGTTTTAAAAAACGAAGGAAGAGAAGGAAGAAAAAAGGAGAAGGTTGCCAACGTCGTGAAAAACAAAAACAAAATAAAAAAGACAAAAAAAACACCCCCCCCCCCCCCCCCCCCCCCCCCCCCCCCCCCCCCCCCCACCGACACAACACGAGCTCAAAACACCACGAAATGCACTCACTTCTTGACATCGTTCTATGGAGGATCGGTGCTGGTGGGATCAAGCCACTGATTTTTTTTCGTTTTAGCAGCGAAGCTCCAACAACGATCAGAAAGGACAGATGCGAGGATAAAACTCGCCCTCTCTGCAAAAATATAACCAACAGAAGAGGAGGAGGAGGAAGCAGGTAAAGAAGCAAGCCTATCTCACTTTCTCTCTCTGTCTCTCTCTCTCTCTCTCTCTCTTCCTTGTCCGAGCACCTAAAAAAAACCTCTTGAAGGACAAGCTTCTTTTATACTCTTTGCTGTATTTGCCCTCTATAGTCGCCTCGACGCGTTGTCGATTCGCCTCAAAATCCTCCAATGAAGCGCCTCCCTCTTATGCATCCTACAACGATTGGATGTTGGATGAGCGTCACAGAGAGGACTTTATCGCCGCATTAAAACTTGACGTTATCGGCGGAACAGAAGTTGCGGACGTCAGCGTATAGATTAGCTGTTTGTCTTGGGGGGTTCTCTGTTCTTCAGCTTGGGGAGGAGGCGTAGGAGGCGGGGGGGGGGGGGGGCTGGGGGCAGGGGGGCGGAGGGGGGGGGGCATGGGGAGGAGGGGTAGGTTCAGGAGTGGAGGTGTGTGTGTGTGTGTGTGCAGGAGTCGGAGTGGTAGGAGGGTGGAGGGGATGCTAGAAAAGGGATAAAGTCACTTGATGGTAACATCTTACTATGGATCTTTATCTATTTATTTATTTATTCATTCAGTCATGATCTGTTGTTTACCTTCAGAGAACGGCAATCTAACCCTGGACACTGTTCTATCAAGTCAATAGCGCTCACTAGTATGCCGCGAAACTAGTCTTAGTTGAATTTAAACTCTCTAACAACATGACAAATTACAATATGAGAAATCACACACACACACACACACACACACACACACACACACACACACACACACATATATATATATATATATATATATATATATATATATATATATATATATATATATATATATGTCACACGGGCGTATAGCACAATCACTCGGGTGTATTGCGTCGTTACTATCACTCGGGTGAAAAGGTGCCGCTATTACCCTGTGAGTGTTTTACACTAAATGGAATTGAAAAGTCATGTCCACAAACTATCAGAACAGTGAATATTACTATCACACGACGGAAAAGTCGTGGATTTATCGTGTGCCAACTGTCTCGCGAGTGAATAACCCTATCTCCATCAACTGTAAATTCCAACTTATTCCTAGAACATTTCAACTCAGGGGAATGCAGTCTATTCTCTCTGATTTCCTTTGGTTCCCTATGTTTGTTGCCTAACGTTACCTGACAAAATAAGATTTCATACAGGGAGGAAAGCCTACCATCTAAGAGATGTGGAAAGGTAGAGAGTAGGCTCGAACCAACAAATGAATAAGACACACTACCATGAAATAGATTGTGACGAGAGGGAATAATTTCACAACATATAACAACTAACAAGTTCTTAAGACTTGATTCATTTCTAGATCCTTTGTTTATACAGTCACATATTTTCAACATTCTTAGGCTAAACATCTTATCACTTAACTATCCATAATAGCATTCTTCAGTCATCAACATAGACATCCTACGAACTGTACTAACCTAACTACTGCCTATGTTGACTTAGAATCTAACACGTCACATACCTCTTGAAATCACCATCTAGCTCCAGACCGGTCTTCTAAGGGTTTGCTCTGGCCTTTCTCTTCGGGTCTGCTCCTGGGGTCTGCTCTGGGGTCTTTGTGTTCAGCCTTATATATAGCCCGGAAATGGCCAATCTCCCCACTGGTATTCCACGTTAATGAAAAATAATCACTCGCCTACATCTCTGGAATGTATTCATTTGCCTGCCGTCCGGCCGCATTATCTCAGCTGGGAGTTACACATCGCTGGCTTGCTTTCTTTGTGCTCTCGGACACATGTCCAGCATAACGGACCTCACTATTGCCTGATGCCCCTACGTGCTGGACCGACTGGCCTCGGAGTGAGTGAGTCCATTTGTACTCAGCTGACCCTGTGGTGATCTGTGTTAATTGTTGTACTGACTGGGTCTGTCCGGACATCACGCATGAAGAAGGCTGGCTTCAGTTATCGTTTCCACGCTCATTGCCATCTGCCCTTCCTTGTTCCCAGAGCTTCTAAGACTGCTATATGCAGTGTGATATATACATAATAAAATAATGAATCTCATCAATAGTTTATCTTTCATTCTCTTACTTCGGGATCCGAAAGGATGCAAGGGAGCTTGAACTCTCTCTCTCTCTCTCTCTCTCTCTCGGGGGTCAAAACAAGATGGCGACAGGTAAACAGCTGCTGTGAATGCTCCGACTTCATTTCGTATTTACAGGTATTTTACGGACAATTACAGTTCCATCTTGTACATCATCAGCTTCCTAATCAGTCGGTTCGACGTACAGTGACAAAACATGATTGACTTAAATGTGTGGAGAGCTCGAATTGGACTTTTTCGTTCGTCGAGGTCAGCTGTGAAATGTAGGTCATGGCGCCACAATTCAAAAACACAGGTCAGTGCGTGCAACGCGGACGTGTCGCTGTGTGACATTTTCCTGTCGTGTGCTGTGTTGTGCTTCATGGCGGCTCTCCTACACGCTGTGTTTGTTAACAGTCGTTCCACAGAGAGTGTGGTGGTGATGGTGGAGGAGTGGGGTCAAAGAGGAACAGTGCCAGGCGAGGTGTACAACTGTCATGTCAGTCAAGCGGGTCCGTGTCTCGCAATTTTGTCCGTGCCAGCCCTCCTGTCTCTGTGTGCATCGCACGCCGTGCTGTGTGTTCGGCGTCTCTTGCTGAGCGGAGACATCGAGGAGAGCCCGGGACCCAATCACAGTGACCAGGAACAACAAGCTGTTCAATTGGCAACCAGTGAAGACGGTACAGTTCCATTACATATGGCACAAGAAATTTTGAATGCCATACGGATACAGGGTCAGCAGCAAAAAGAACAAAACGCAGCAATCAGGGAAGACTTAGTTGAAATAAAAAATGAACTCTGCAATGTGAAAATGCGATGTGAAGAGATCAACCAGAGGTGTGATAAGTTAGAAAGAGAACACGAAATACTAGCTTCAGCAGTGTCTGATTTCAGCACAGACATGACTGATCTGACCACACAAGCCACTGGTGCCAAAGAGGAAGCGACAAAAGTGTCCCACACCGTCGAGGCACTGAGAGACGAGATGCCGAGGATGGCCGATGAAATCGACAGGCTGGAGGAGTTTTCTCGTCGGGACAACCTGAGGCTGTTCGGCATTCCGCAAGTCAGTGACACTGAAACCTTCAGCATGTGTGCCACTGCAGTGACATCAACCCTGAACAGTGTGGAGGGGAGCAAGACATGGACTGAAGATGACATCGTTAGGGCACATCGTGTGGGACAGGCAAGAAATGAACCGAGAACAATGATTGTGAAATTTCTACAATGGAAAGACAAAATGACTCTTTTAACGGACAGGGAATACAGGGGAAAGCTGGAGAAGAAAGGAGTGCGTGTTGCCAATGACATGACAAGAAGGCAAGCCAGCATCGTTGCACAGGCGAAGCGGGACGGCAAGTCGGCCAATTTCTCCAAAGGAAGACTGATCATTGGCCCAAAGCGACCAGACCCACGGACTTATGCTGACGTAACAGCAGGAACAACCTCATCCACCACGATTACGGCGACGACAACAGCGATGACGCGGTCGGCAGCAGCGAGTGTCACGTCCCGTGACAGCAACGTGGCAACCGATCGAGGTGTACACAACAACAAGGACACGCCCAGCCAGACCGGGGATTCCACTCGCTCTGGCCACGTGACTACATCACCCAATCAGCAGCAGACCAAACGGCACACTGTCAGCGAGGGGCCAACTTCACGCACGGGCGGTGACAGCGGTGGCAGGGACAGCAGCAGTCAGGCACGTGGTTCCCGTGCTGCTCGGAGTGGGTCAAACAGGAATCGTCAACAAACTGGTATGCACGGCTTCCTTCGTGCAGCTGACAGTTCGCAAAAGAATGTGAGCGAAAGAAATCTCCGTTCAAACAGTAATAACAAATAGCATGAGGCAGACCATCAGGCATCGAACTTAACCTTCTTGAATTACAATGTTGAAAACCTGTACAACAAATTAAGTGATGTTTCTTTTATGAATTATGTTTGCTCTTTTGACTTTGTATGTTTAACAGAAACCTTTCTTGATAGTTCTTTTGATTATAGTTTCGTTTTTCACGATTTCGTCAAATTTAGTGCTCCCGCAAAAAAACTTTCAGATCGTGGAAGAAATTCTGGTGGAGTTCTTTTTCTTGTGAAAAAATGTTTTGCACAGTTTGTGGAACAAATTAGACTAGAGTGTGACAATGTTATTGCTGTGAAGATTAAGAAGAGTCTATTGAATACTGATAAAGATGTGATTGTGTTTGCCTGTTACATTGTACCTGAAGGAGGACCGGCGTATAACAACACAGAGTTAAGAAATGGCATTCATATACTTGAAGAAAATGTTTTACATTGTACAGATAAAGATGATGTGTGGTGATCTGAATGCGAGAACGGGTTTTGAACAAGCGAGAGTGGAGGACATGAGGACGCATGTGATTGATGATGACAGTGAGGATGAGGAAAAGGAGGATGTGAGACGTTCTTCAAAGGATCATGTTATCAGTAATTTTGGTAAATCACTGTTAGAATTTTGCTTCTTGTTCAATTTACTTATTGTCAATGGCTCTTGTGAGAATGATGTTGATGGTGAATTTACTTTTGTTTCCTCGCAAGGAAGCAGTGTTATTGATTATTTCATTATTCAAGATGAACTGTTAAATAGATGTAATTTACACGTTGGTGAGTGTCTGTATTCCTGGCACCTTCCAGTTGAATTGTCTCTTAGAAACTGTTTGTCGGAAAATGTACGTCAGTTTCCAGAATATGTATGTGGGGAAGAAAAACTTGTATGGTCTGATGAATGCAGTGAAACTTTCAAAGAGGAGTTAGAGTCTGAAGAGTTTAAACAGTGTCTAGGCCGAGCCCATGAAAGTCTCGTTTCTGATGTTAATAGTTCTGTAGAAACATTTATAAAGGCTATGTATGGAGCTGCGGCTTGTATGGTGAGGGTGGTTGGGAGAAAGAAAATCAGATTCAATGAATGGTTTGATGAGGAATGTAAACAAAAGAAGAATGTAGTCAGACGGCTTTTAAAGAGTTTTCAGAGAGCCAAATCACAGGAACACAAAGTTGCACAGAAAGAAGCGTATGTTAAAGAAAGAAAAGAGTATGTTAAAATGAAAAGAGACAAAAAGAGATAATGTGATGAAAACAAGATCAGTAAACTTAAGGAATCAATCAATAACCCAAAGCTGTTTTGGACAACAATAAGAGCTGTCAACAACAAAGCAACAATTTATAATGAAATCAGTCAGGAACAATGGTACGATCATTTTTTCAAGATATTTAACGATTTTGAAACTACTCACAAAGATGATGAAACTGAAGTGCCAGAGGCTAAAGCCCTTATTTGATAATCCAATTACCAAAGAGGAAGTTATTGATGGTATAAAACATTTGAAAAGTGGAAAAATCGCTGGTCCAGACAAGATATTGGGTGAAATGTTTAAAAACGCAAATTTAGCAAAAATAGACTTTCTGGTAATATTGTTCAATGTTATTTTTGACACTGGTGTATTTCCTCAGGAATGGTCTAAGTCCATAATAGTGCCAATTCACAAAAAGGGAGACTTGAACAATCCAGACAATTATAGGGGAGTAGCGCTAACTAGTGTTCTAAGCAAAGTTTATACGCATATATTGAACAAAAGGCTTACCAAATGGGCAGAAAACGAAGAAAAGATAATAGAAGAACAGGCAGGTTTTAGGAAAGGATATAGCACAGTAGATCATATTTTCACATTGTACGCAATTGTTCAGAAATATCTCCTTCGGAATGCAAAACTGTATGTCGCTTTTGTCGACTTTAGAAAGGCATTTGATTCTGTCAACAGAAATATCTTGTGGAATGTATTAAGGAAAAATGATATCAATGGGAAAATGTACAAAGCTCTCCGAGGAGTTTATGATTCAGTACTTTCATGTGTTCGTGATAAAGGTGTATACTCTGATGTTTTCAACTGCCCTCGTGGCGTTAAACAAGGATGTTTACTGAGTCCTCAGTTATTTTCGTTTTTTATTAATGAGTTAGCTGTAGAAATTAGTAAAAGAGGCAGACATGGTATTCAAATGATTCAGGACGCTGTAGAAGTTTTCTTAATGTTGTTTGCAGATGATGTCATTCTTATGTCTGATACTGTTGTTGGTCTGCAGAACCAGCTGACCATTCTGAAGGAGGAAGCCGACCGTTTACAGTTAACTGTCAACTTAGACAAAACAAATGTAATGGTCTTTAGAATGGGTGGGCATCTCTCTAGATATGAAAAATGGTGGTATGGAAATTTTGAAGTAAAGGTGACAAACTGTTATAAATATCTTGGGATGACATTCACTACAAAGTTAAGTCTAAATGCAGGGTGGGAAGAAATGTGTAGAAAAGGGAAAAAAGGTGTCATTGAAATCCTTAGATCACTAAAAAAAAAGCTAAATTCAAACGAACCATCGGTCTTTTGGAAGTTATTTGATTCCCAGGTAGAACCCATTTTAACATATGCAGCAGAGATATGGGGGATGTACGATAATAGCCAAATGGAAAAAGTCCATAGATTTGCCATTAAGCGTTTCTTAAATGTTCCATTACACTCCTCTAACAGAATGGTCTATGGTGAAACTGGCAGATACCCTTTGTATATCCGTACATATTTAAAAAGTATTAAATACTGGTTAAAACTGCTAAAATTACCTATGACAAGGTTATGTAGACAAGCTTATGAAATGTTATTGCAGCAGCACGAAAATGGGAAGTGTAACTGGGTATCTAATATAAAGAAACTACTTACTGTAAATGGGTTTGGTATTGTTTGGTTAAGTCAGGAAGTAGGGGATTATAACGCATTTATTTCAGAATTCAAGGATCGCCTGATATGTATATTCCAACAAAATTGGCACGGTCATATGGAAGAGAATGAAAAGTATACTTGGTTTCTTTCTTTTAATAGTAATTTACAGCCTGAAAAATATCTGTATATCATAACACATAAATGGCACAGAGATATGCTGGCCAGATTTTGTACAAGGACACTTGGATTGAATGCAAACAAAAAATGGTTCATATCAGGGACAGCAGAAACCAATACGTGCCCAGCATGCAAAACAAATTCTACCGGAGACGAATATCACTTTATGTTTGCATGTGAAGCGTACGAACCCATTAGACAGAAATGTAACCTGTTTAAGGCGCCTGTTATCAGAAGGCAAAACGTAGTTGACGTGTTAATAGCTGATAATGACGAAGTAATTAGATCCTTGGCAAAATACATTGCTGAAGCGAGTAAAGCAAGAAAACTTTTGATTTCAGTTTGAAAACATTCTGCTTATGGTTCACACAGATTATCTATTTCTTCTTAATGTGCTTGGTCGTTTACTTATTGGACAGTAACGATTACACTACCTTTGATAAGGTGTCGGCCTATTTTGTATGTACATAGATGGAGATTTGCATGCACGCTGAGAGACTGTTGTCTGCATGTGTGGAGTAGTCTTTGAGACTTTTCTTTGTTTATGTTTAATGTCTGTTTTTCTTGGACATGAAATTGTGAACCCCATGTTATTATGGCATGTGTGCTAATGACATTAAACAGTTTCAGTTTCAGTTTCTCTCTCTCTCTCTCTCTCTCTCTCTCTCTCTCTCTCTCTCTCTCTCTCAAACTCAAACAAAACTCGCTAGCACTCTAGAACATTTGTTGATGGGATCCACCAACAAAATTTTTGTTGTTGTTTTTACATCTGCCCGGTGAAGCGGAACATGCAGAGAAGCTACGTGTTTTATCGGTGAAGATTTCTCTTTAATTAAAGAGTCAGAAACATCAGAAACAAAATCCACAAAACTTTCACCACATTTCAAAGACACAACGAACAAAAGAAGAGAAAAGGGTTGTCATGATCTACGCCCAACTACCACAGATCAACGGGAACAAATTCGTCCGGCGAAATGACTTCCACACAATCTTGGAGATGTCCTAGGTAAACGGCCGGACTTTTGTTAACTAATGAACGTAGGGACTGTTGACGGACAATAAATAAACACGCAGGGACAGTTTCAGTCCGCCAACGATAGTGGTGATGGGATGCAGAGGACTGAATAAGTGGAGTGATGGCCCAGAGGTAACGCGTCCGCCCAGGAAGCGAGAGACTCTGAGCGCGCTAGTTCGAATCACGGCTCAGCCGCCGATATTTTCTCCCCCTCCACTACACCTTGAGTGGTGGTCTGGACGCTAGTCATTCGGATGAGACGATAAACCGAGGTCCTGTGTGCAGCATGCTTAGCGCACGTAAAAGAACTCACGGCAACAAAAGGGTTATTCCTGGCAAAATTTTGTAGAAAAATCCACTTCGATTGGAAAAAACAAATAAAACTGCACGCAGGAAATTCTTTTTTTTTCTTTTTTTTTTTTAAGGGTGACGCTGTAGTGTAGCGACGCGCTCTCCCTGGGGAGAGCATCCCGAATTTCACAGAGAGAAATCTGTTGTGATAAAAAGAAATACAAATACAAATACTGCACGTGCACACTGTAACTGAAAACAGCTGTCGCTGTGTGCTCGGCCTTCAACAGATATGGCGAGCGAAATGGTGTACTTGTCTTTCGAAAGGGTGGATATTTAGCTGCGTGTGAAAATGAAAGAATATGAAACGTGTCATAAGATGTTCTTTAACAAAGTTTTGTTTCGGCGTATTCGATATTTCTGTGCACAGTAAAACATACCAGACCTGTACTGCAGACAATATGGTATGCCCATTATGCACATACGAAAAAGAAGACGAAATCCACTTTAAATTATGTTGTCCTGTTCAGATGAATATGGGCAAAAAGTATATTCCGTTCATTTATTACAGAAGACCAAGTAATTTTCAGTTAGTGTTACTTCTGTCTTCAGTGTTACTTCTGTCTGTAATGAATGTATGTTTGATGCATTTTTATGATAGGTTAACCAGAACGTAGTTTTGTTTGTATATACAAGTAGCAAACTTATGTGCGTAATGTATCAACAAGAAAATATGTAATCAACACTTCCATTGGGACCATGTCCTTGTTGAACAAACCATCATTATTGTTCTCTCTGTCTCTGTCTTTGTCTCTGTCTCTGTCACACACACACTCACACACACACACACACACACACACACACACACACACACACTCTCTCTCTCTCTCTCTCTCTCTCTCTCTCTCTCTCTCTTTCTCTCCCTCCCTCCCTTATTATACCCAAGGGTTGTGTGGAGAAAACGAACACACATCCACATATCTCAATACTCGGATTCTAGATAAATTTCCTTTCGTTTCGTCTCTCTATCCCTCCCTGTTTGTCTTTCTGTCTGTCTGTCTGTCTCTTTCTCTCTCTCCCACTCTATCTGTCCGTCTGTCTGTCTGTCTGTCTGTATCTTTCTCTCCCTCCCCGTCTATCTATCCGTCTGTCTGTCTGTCAGTCTGTCTCTCTTTCAGTCGGTCTCTCGAATTTCTCCTCAAGCCTACAAGGTATCGACCAGGATGACAGGGAGACGGGCGTAAGGAAGGACAGATGTGTTGTACGTTCAAGGTGTCTCTCACCCTGCTGCCACATTACACTGTAACATCCGTCCGGATTCCCAACAAGTGTTCGACACGGGAGTCGATTCCGCGGAAGATGGATAACACTTTGACGCAGATGTTGTTTGGGAATATTGTCGCCACATTGAAAGAATCCCTTTGCTGCTAAAACAAAAAGAAAACGAAACAAAACACACACACACACACACACACACACACACACACACACACACACACACGACACGCACACACACACACACACACAACACACACACACACACACACAGGACACACACACATACAACACACACACACATACAACACGCTCACACACACACACACACACACAACACACACACATACAACACACACACACACATGCACGCACGCACGCACACACACACACAGCAAACACACACACGCACACACACAAAACACACACACACACACACAACACACACACACACAAAAATACACACAAAACACACACACACACACACACACACACACACACACACACACTACACACACAATACCCCCCCCCCCCACACACACACACACACCACTCCTCCCCCACATTCACACACACACACACACACAACACACACACAATTCACAAAAAAACACACACAACAACACACACACAGACACACACACACACACACACACACACACAACACACACACACACACACACACACACACACACACACACTGTCTAGTGGAGTGATGGCCTAGAGGTAACGCGTCCGCCCAGGAAGCGAGAGAATCTGAGCGCACTGGTTCGAATCACGGCTCAGCCGCCGATATTTTCTCCCCCTCCACTAGACCTTGAGTGGTGGTCTGGACGCTAGTCATTCGGATGAGACGATAAACCGAGGTCCCGTGTGCAGCATGCACTTAGCGCACGTAAAAGAACCCACGGCAGCAAAAGGATTGTTCCTGGCAAAATTTCTGAAGAAAAATCCACTTTGATAGGAAAAACAAATAAAACTGCACGCAGGAAAAAAAAGAGAAAAAAAAGGGGGTTGGGGTGGGGGGGGGGGGGGGGCTGTTGTATAGCGACGAATTTCACACTGAGAAATCTGTTGTGATAGAAAGAAATACAAATACAAAAATACACACAACGGCGTTTGAGAAACGTAGCGTCCAGGAAAGTTGAGTTGTCCTTCTTCTCTTTCAAATGAGCTCTGACAAAGAGAAAGGAATGGTTTTTTTGCTTTTTGTTTGTTTGTTTGTTTGTTTTTGTGTGTGTGTTTTTGGGGCGGAGGGGGTTAGGGGAGGGGGGTGAGGTCGGATGATGTTGTGGTGGAATATTCTAGTCATTCATGTTCACACCGAGTGGCACGTTTCATCAAGGGGAGACTACAGGAGCAAGGAACACAGCTTGTGTCTCAACCATGCTGCAAAGAACTACAGCTTTCCAAGTCCCGCACTAGAGACGACAAAAGACCTCTGACTCAACTTCTTAAAACGAGTGGTTGAAGGGTCGGTGCCGGGCTGTACCACCTGGCCAGATCATAAAAGAACAATCAACAAATAGACGCCGCCTCAAACCTAGACGCTTTGCTGACTTTGTTTCCAGCAACATCGTGGAGCGGTCAGCCAGAACTCCCCCCACCCACCTTCCTAACTCTCTCCCCCCCCCCCCCTACACACGCACACACAAAAACAAACAAACAAACAATAGAACATCAGAGAGGTTCCAGAAGCGAGAACAGTACAATATAGAAACTCATTCTTTGTAAGAACTGCAGTAGACTGGAACAACTTGAGCGTCGATCAGCTCCTGGCAAGGGTGGTGCAGGACCACCATCACAGTGATAGCACAGTATGCACACTGTGTAGAAACCTACGTAGCTAACCCCTCCACCCGCCCCACCCGCTGCACCCACCCCACCCCCAACCACCCTCCGCGTGTGTATATAGCCGACCATGCTCCTCCAACGACGTATATCTTCCCCATCAGAGTGAAAAAGTCCAAAGTTCGTTCTGCGACTGGACATTATGTACAGGGAAAATTCCCGATTTGTTTTCACTCTGATCCTTTTCTCCTTTTCGTACTGTCGTCTCTCCCTTTCCTATAATCTGCCTCGCTGACCCATTCACCTACGTGTTTTCTTGTTGTTTTTTGCGTGTTTTCCTTCCCCCAGAAAATCGTCTCTTTCCATTCGCTATTTCTTTCTTTCTGTCTGGCCTTTTCGTGTGTTTTTTCCCCCAGTTGTTTCTTCCTTTCATATTTTCTGCATTGCTAGTCCATAAACCTTTATCGTTTTGTTTTCTAGAAGGCCTCGAATGATTTTTTGTTTGTTGTCTTGTCTGGACTTGATAATTGTGCATTTTTACTGTAATACATTCTTTTTGGTGTCTGGTACGTCTAAGTTGCCCTTTGGCAGTTTTTGTAGTTGTGTTCTTGTCATTATATATGTATCGTGTATGATTATGTTGAGGATTTTTTTTTAATCCTCTAGCGAAACAATTGGTGAAGTAGCGTCAGAGGCATGTCTTAGGTTTTTGAGTATGAATATGACTGTAGTACTTGCGCCTAAATTTCCTTCTTTTCCGGGTGTTAGTTTCCACAGGTTCTATGCTGGGATCAATATTCACAGTTCTTTCAAGCCCTACGCGGTCAGCTGGGTTGTAGACAACAAATATAAAGGTAAAAGACGACTGTGTATAGTGGTATGTGAAGCAACAACAAAGAAACATGCAGGGCGAAAAAAAACCCAACTGTTTAAAACTCCCTAGCCTTCGGGAAGGGAAGACGAATTCGCAACACAAAACACACACGCACGCACACACGCACGCGCGCGCACGCACACACACACACACACACACACACGCGTACACACACACACACACACACACACACACACACACACACACACACACACACACATGAACGCGCGAAATCGTACATACGTACTTGAAACATCTACCCTGTTCATTACTCTCGAACTCCCAGGCCCACTTCCACTTTCTATCTCTGTCTCTGTCTGTCTCTGTCTCTCTGTTCTCTTGCTAATCCTGTCTATAACTAATGCCTGCAGTTCCTGATTCACATCCCCACGCTCCCTCTTGAGGTTTTCAAGGTTGCATGCAAAGCATGAAGTTCGTAAAGGCAACTGGTTTGAAGAGAGTCAGCGCAACGATTTCTGACCAATCAGCTGTCCAGTTTAGTTTTCAGCTCTGCAACAAAGAGAATGAGCTTTTTGCACAGCCAGGGATCGTTTGGATACAATGTGCGGTGCGTGGCCCTTTGGAGAAAGCGGACCGTGCTCTTCTGATTTTCCTTCAACACGTTCATTTGCTGTTTGTTTTTCGTTCTTGATGCATGTTTGATATTTCTGTTTCCAGTCTGTCTGTCAACATGTCGGACAAATGAACATCGGACTATTGACACGTCAGACTACTGGCAATCCGGACTATTGGACTGTAACCTTTCCATAATAATCAGCCGGTCTGACATTGATTACATTATCTTTAACGTGAGTAATAGGACTTATGTATGCGTGTGGCTCATACACGAGTAGACCTGTACGGTGTGTTGGCCATGGACATCAGAACAAACGTCCATCTTTTACCCTGATATCCGTCTGTACCATTTATTTATTTCAACCAGGCAGTTGCAGCGTCAGTTCCAAGGTGAGTGCGAGGCTTGGCAAGACTTTAACCCCGTTACTTTTATAACTTGCACTGTGCAAAACTGGAATTCAAAATATCTAATATACTGTCGTCTTTAATAAGACATCCATTTCCCATCTTTAAAGGACATGATTATCGTTTCATCCCGTGCTGGGTTTAGGTAAGGGCCTTCCTGGAAGTTGTGTGGTGGTGAGTGCATGAGAGAGAGAAGAGGGATTCGGATTCGGATGATTTATTCATATAGGCCATTGCCCCTCATGAAGGGGTGCAGTATACAACATTATTAAACATGCAAGTGCACAACGCGAAAAAATCATCAAAGGAATTATATCATAATTGATCTTAACTTAATTGATTTATGCAAGTAAATTGACAAATTCTCTACAATGCTTTCTTTATTAGATGCCATCAACAGACTTAGCTGAAACTGATTTGGAAACTTAAAATACTTTCGTGGAATATACTGTTCTCTTAATTTACTTAATGCAGTACAACAAAAATTAATAAAGTGTAACTCATCTTAAACACCGCTTCTACACAGAGGGCAATTCAACTCAACCACAGTATGCTTTCTATAACGATAATAATGTTGAGCAATTTCTAAAATACCTAATCTAAATCTTGCCATTGTGAATTTTTAATGTTTTTCTAGGCTAATTTGCAAGTACGTTTTCACTTCATGAGTAGTACAAAATGTTCTGTACATTTCAAACCGGTCGCTGTCTTCCATATGTGAGTTCCATTCCTGCCACCTGCAAACAATCAATCTTTCTTTAAATTCAGTGAGAAACTGTTTAATTTCCTGGACACCTTGATTCATCCATACATATCCAAAACCATATTGGTATAATTTACATCGAATATTTGACGCCCAATTTCTTTTACCTTTTTCATCTAAATCATGTGACATTCTATAGGCTTTACGTGGCAGTCTGTGATTATCCATTCTCGTTAACTTCAACCAATAACGAATACAACGTATCGTAGAATTTATGAAATTTGGATATCTATTAGTTTCGCCATATACAAGATCATTGGGCGTTCGCATTTCAATCCCCAGAAACATTTTTTAAAGCAAATAAGAGAGAGGGGGGGGGGGGGAGAGAGACGAGGAGTGCAGAGTCATTGACAGAAAGGCAGGGGAGAGAGAAACAAAGACAGGGAAGACAAACGGACATATATAGGGAAAGAGAGAACGACTGATAGACGGGAGAAAACGGGAATGACACGAAACGAAAATTTATTCAGTATAGGCAACAGCTCCTTATAAATCAGATGTATAGTTTATTTCATCTCTACACATATGACGTGTTATGGGATTGGTGGAAACTTCATTGTATCGACCACAAGGTATTGCTATAATTTACCCCAATTCTAAACATTGTTAAATGACATTTCACATATCTATCAAAATCAGTTCTGAGATAATTTTCTCACTTCCAAGAATGATTCAAATGTAATGTGAAAATAAAACAGGTCACTATTTGAATAAGACAATTCCAGTCTTACCATTGACAGACAATATTGTGTCATGCATTACTGCCCGTTATGCCTCTGGTATGTGGGGCATCAACGAAGAACTGCCACTCTTGTCTCTTCTGGGCCAGTCTCTAAATGGTACCTCAGGCGTGCTTCAGGGTCTTGAATTCACCTTCGACTGTTCCGTGCCAGTTGATTTTAGGCCTTCCTGTCTTGCGTCTACCTTTTGGTGTCCACTGAAGGGTTGTCTGGGTGATGTCACCTTGCTGTCTTCGCATGACGTGTCCAGTCAATTTCGGTGATGGTCTCATTGTTCTCTTGATTGCATTGGGCAGATAATTGTTGATGGAGATGAGATAACACTGGGTCAGAAGATTCGTAGGAGTTTTCGGTGCGAAAGTTGCCAGGTTTGTTAAATCACTTTCAGTCACCCTTGATTCTGAGCCATAGAGCCGTGTGTAAACTACACAGTGCTGGTTCATTGTGGGAAATTGGGGCGGCGGGGGGTGGGGGTGGGGGTTCCACACGTTGTTCAGCATTCTTAAAGCGATTATAGCCTTGCTGAGTCGGCTCTTGATTTGTCTGCTGCTCCCCTATCGTGTCAGGCAGTGCTGCCCAGCTACACGAGTTGTAGGTAGATCTGTTCAGTTAAATTTGGATTGATAGAGGGCTTGGAATGTTCACTGTTATCAGTTCTGTTGGTTTTTTTCTGGTTGGTCTTCAAGCTTATTTGCTATGCAAAGGTGCTGAGACAGGCTGTCTTCTCTTGCATGTGATGATGAGTGTGTAAGACCAGTACCAGGTCGTCTGCAAATTCAAGATCTTCCAGCGCTGAGAGGAGAGTCCATCTGATACCTCTTGCTTGAACTGCGGTTGTTCTTCAACATTACCCAGTATATGGCCATGTCTAGGAACAATTCTGACATAATCACCCTATCTTCGTTCCTGTCTTCAGCTGGAAACTGTGTTCGCTCTTTCATACTTTGCATGTGAAGTTGGCATAAAAGCTCTCGATAATAAGGGCGATCTGCTGTGGGATCCCACATGATAGGGATTATATGCCGTAGGCTTTCAATATAGAGGCTGTTAAAAGCCTTCTCGAAATCAACAAAGTTGATGTCGAACTGCCTCTACCACTCTGTACGCCGTTAAATGATGTTATGCAGTGTATGTATCTGGTCAGCACATCCTCTTCCTTTCATGATACCCACCTGCTCGTTCCTTAGCTGCTTGACTACTGCATGTGAAATTAGTTGTATGATGATCTTTCCAAGGGGTTTGCTTGGAACTGACAAAAGGGTGATTCAAAGCCAGTTGTTGCAGTTTCACAGAGTGCCCTTCTGTTGGAATCTTAACAATAACACTCCTTGAACAAGCGAGATCTTATCAGTGATGTGACGTTTAGTTCTTCATAAAATCTTAATAATGACTGGGTGTTTTCATGGGGGTTCCCATTGTTTTCAGTACATGTTCTGAACGACTCTTCCTAAGAATGTCGTTTGCCTGTCGTCGTACAAATACACGCACCTCTCCCCTAACACGCATGGACATACAGAGAAACACACACACACACACACACACACACACACACACACACATCTTTAATCAAAGAAGCACTCCAAACACAGACACAGACAGACAGACAGACAGACAGACAGACACACACACACACACACACACACACCTTCAATCACAATGTGGCCCATAAATGACACTTCATGACCCCAATACATCAACTGGCCCACTCACCCACAAAAGCATTCGGAGAGAGAGGAGAGGACAAAAGAAAGAGCGAGAAGGTTCAAGTCCACAGGGCGATGTGAACTTATTCGGAAAGCACGTGCAAGGTGAAAAAAAAGAAAGAAAAAGCGTGTGCGATGAATCTGCTCACCGTCTGAAGTTTCGCAAGCTTACTTTTGTGTGTGTGTGTGTGTGTGTGTGTGTGTGTATGTTCCATAGAGGTGTCAGTGTTTGTTCAGCAGTGGTATTAGGAGGGGGGAAGGGGGGGGGGGGGGCAGCCAGCGTGATCAAGGCGATTGAACTGAACTGCAGTTGGCATGCAGAAGTGGATAAAACATGAATTTCTCCGAAAGCAGCTGTGATAGTTACAACTGATGGATGTTCTTCATTCCACCAAAAACCTTCTCATGCAGGTTAAAAAAAAAAAGGTGAGTGAACAGCAGACATATATGTTTTGGCTGCGTGTGTACGTGTAAGCATTTTGCTTTGAACCCATTGGTGGTAGTAAGCGAAAAGTGTAGTATAAATAAACTTCTTCTCGTCATTTATCATTAAGATATATTATTCTATAGTTTATTCACCTTGCGGTAATGTCCAACTTGAGCATCAAAAGGTGAGGTTTACAGGCACTTTACATTGAATGCCAAGGTTCAAACGAACCTTCTTTTGCATATGGTTAATGCCTGCTTTGCAATCGGCACGAACAAATCCGTGTGGATAGCTCCAGGAATTTAGGATGCAAAAGCTGGACATTACCTGCAATTTTTTGTGATGTATGAAACGATAGTACAATCCACTATTTTCAGTGGATTTCTGCTGCTATGCTGTACGTTATTTTACTCCGTTTTGATGCTGATTCCGTCACTAAACTAACGTGAATCCATCTTGCTTTTCCCGTTTTTGATCCCACAGACCACGAAAATGTAACCAACAGGTGCAATAATTTAGGACGCTAAAAAAAGGAATAATGAATGAATTAACTGATTTACTTATTCATTATTTATTTGTTGATTGATAGACACACAGTAAGAACTGGGAATGTGGAAAAATGTCAGGAGGGAGTAAATATATTAACATTTTTACCCGTCCACTCTTCGATGTTGAAGTTAGAAATAAAATCTACCCAAATGGGTACACCTGTTTCTGACGAACTTGTCCACCATCTCTAGTTCGACATTCTTATATTCTAATTAACATTTTTACCCGTCGGCAGCACAAAGCATACGTGAAAAAGCCCAAAACGAATAAAAATGTTAATTATATATATATATATATATATATATAAGTTTGTCTACTATAGTAATGGATTTTAAAACGAACTTGTCCAAATTAGAAAGGTGTCTAAAAAGGGATGCTTTTTAGGGCATTCCATGCACCTCGCAAGGGGCTCGGAAAAGAAGGGGGGAAACGCAAAGTGAAAGAGAAACGTGACCCATGGGTCATTTCGAAATCACGCGTCACTGTCGACATCGGCTAGGCCCATTCGGGCGTCCATTTGTCTGATGCGCTGTCTAGTTTATCAGCCCATGTCTGCATGTGTGGAGGCAATGAGCCGGTAGAAACGGCGTGTTGATAATCATGTAATGTACAAAGGTACGCATCACTGATAACATGGATGAAAGTGAATAAGGGAACACAAACACCCAAAGACTACACACATGTTTGCTTGAAGAACAGTATACATTTGGCTTTCCACAAATATATCTGAAATATATACATACCGAATCAGAACGCCGTTCTTCCAGTGGCTGAAGTGGTGGATGTGGCGAGGATGCCGAGGGCACCTCCTCACCATCGTCAGTGTCGAGCTTACTAAGGTCGAGGTCAAAGTTCTGCAATAATATGTACATATTTATTCACAGCAAGACACAACACCATTCTAACTTACAAACATAGGCTATACACCCCATTGCGCAGCTCACATTTACGGAACCCATCGTCACGTAAAATCCTGAAGGCAGACATCACAGTGTACAATTCCGAAATCAATCACATTTCAATTAACAATAACTATACAGTGAAAACACTACAAGAATGACAAGTTTCATACAGTTTACAAACAATAATGTATATCTACTTTGTGGTATATGTTTACATATTGCTTCATTCCGTTTGATACGTGTACGTACAGATAATTGTGCGGCTCTTTTAACACGCATGGTGCCGTATTCATGGTTTCAGTCAGTGTGTTGCTGCCACTAAGCTAAAAGGTCAATCGAACTGCACATCTTACCGGCTTGGGGGAGCTGTGTTCATGTGTCAGTGTGGATGGCCTTGGCTGTGGAGAGGAAGGCCATTGTGGGGACAGTGTGGGCGGGGGAGGGCTTCCTCCCGCCTGTTAAACACACATAAACCACTTCGGACATAAAATCTCATAACCAAAGATTAGTTCCCGAGACGATCGAACATGAAATGCAAGTGTGCATTACAACGAGCCGCCGAAGAAAGCAATGCAGTCGCTTATGACTGGAAAATAACAATTGTCCAGGCGTCCAGACAAGTCAACAACAGGAGTGAGGTCTGGCATCGCAGGAATCCGCTCACTGGCAGAACACAGGGGGCGTTCCTGCAATGACACCAACACATCGTCCTTAATAGCTTCAATGGCAGTTTGTATGAAAAGAGACATAATATTATACTTCACAGTTTCGTTGACTGAGGGTTATACGACTGATTTTCGTGACGGAGTGAAGTTCACTTTCAGCCTGAAGTCAGTGGTTGTACCACCTATGTTTCCATGGGATGAGAAAAGGGGATGACGTACACAACCATTGCACCTCTTCCGGACATATAACATCCTCCGTGTAGTACGTATCACACGCGCACACGCACACGCACACATTCACTGTAACACGTCAATGCTGTCGGACAGGACGTTCACCTGTGGGGTTGTCTCCGGCTGGGTGGGCAGTGCACCTTCATCGTCACTGTCCTCCCGTATGACGGTACTTCGTTCCAGATGTTCTTCTGCAGACCATGTGTGGAACAGTGGCGTCTGCTACGTGTACTGTGGAGGCGCGGTCAATGGATACACACTTTTTAGTAGTTAAAAAAAATTAGTGTATATGTCGTTGCGGTGCCAGTTCCGCCACATGATTTCCGCGACATGTCCTTCAAACTGGGGAAGATGAGTTGCGTTTATCTTTCTGAAATGTGCTTTGGCGTGTTTCATGCACCTTCGACCATATTGGTGTGGACAATTTTTTCTACACCAGAGTCGTCCACGTATGTCTGACGGAAGGTCGTCTTATGGCAGACTGTGAAATGTTTGAACCCCAGTTCGTTGAGGCGGTCATA
>NC_134895.1:21951312-21993812 GCF_041734735.1 Babylonia areolata
CCGTATCCAAGCAGTTGTTATAAAGAGTGATAAGTCTGATTACAAAGGAATACCCGCAGGTGTTCCTCAAGGCTCTGTACTTGGTCCACTTTTATTCCTTATCTATATCAATGATATTGTGTACGATATCCATTCAAACATTAGGCTATTTGCAGATGATACAAGTATGTCCTTAGCACTAAACAACCCAAACATCCGTGCACAAACACTCAATTCGACTTAGAAAAAATAGATTCTAGGGCTAAGCGATGGAAAGTCAAATTTAATGAGGGGAAAACAGAGTTATTAAATTTTCTCGAAACACTGACACAATTTTACCTCTTACTTTTGGCATCACACCATTATAAAGTACAGACACACATAAACATCTAGGCGTCATACTCCAAAACAACTGTAAATGGGAGGAACATATTAAAAGTATAATCAATGCTGTAACTATGTTGGTTTCTTGTTTTAAGACGTATAAGTACAAGTTAAATAGGAGAGCATTAGAAATCATGTACAAATAATTCATATTACCACATTTTGACTATGCTGATATTGTTTGGGATAATTGCACAGATGCACAATCAGATTCTCTGGAAAATTTACAGCTTGAAGCATTAAGAACCATAACTGGAGCTGTTCGTGGGACAAGCCATCAAAAATATACCAAGAATCAGGGTTGTGTACACTTAAGGAAAGAAGGAAAAGACACAAACTTGTGCATTATTTCAAGATGGTTAACGGTCTATGCCCTAACTACCTAAATGATCTTGTTCCTGGTCTTGTTTCAGACAATAACCCTTACCATAGACGCAGGTCATTGGAACGCACCATACCAAGATTTCACACCGAACTCTATCGGAAATCATTCATACCATCTACTACTTATCTCTGGAATTCTCTACCTGATTATGTTAAAACCAGCAATTCCTTAAGCCAGCTTAAACATTACCTGTGTGCTAACGATGCTGTAGAGCGTAGCTATTATTACTTTGGTAAACGGAAGGAACAGATCATTCACTGTGGACTTCGTCTAGGGATTAGTGACTTAAGAGAAGATATGTTCAACAGACATTTAATAAACGACCCATTTTGTGCTTGTGGCACTGCAAGCGAAACTACTGAACATTATTTATTATTTTGTCAAGACTTTCATATGGCTCGGGCAAACACAATCTTAAATTTATCTCCAAACTACATTCACGTTAAAACTCTGTTGCATGGAGATCCTGTTCTCCAAAATCATACAAATATATTCATATTTCAAACTGTTCACCAGTTTATCTCCGATTCAAATAGATTTTAGCTTAGAAAGTATTGTGAAGAAAGGGTACAACATGATTCTATTCGTAAAATATATGTTGGATTTATTTGACTGACCAAATATTCAAAGTTAATGGATTGGCCAATGATCTGTTAGAATTTCTCCTTTCCCCTCTGTTCCCCCTCCCCCACCACCTTACCCACCATTCTTCTAAATTTTCTTCTTCTTCTTCGTGTTTTTCTTCTATTAGGCCAATTACTCTGGTGATAATAAATTTAATCTCATGTTAATATTGATATTAGCATTATTTTACTATATTATGTACTGTTTATTTATGTGTTTTATTTCATTATTTCATTACTTGCTGTTTATGAATGTTATTTGATACAAGTCATAATATGGTTCATCAGCCGTCATGATAAAATTGAAGTGCAACGTTGTGAGCGCAGTATAAGCTTTAAGCTTGTTGATGCTCTTTTGTCATTCATTGCATTGTAATCATGTGTATTGTTGAATAATTAAAGATTATTTAAACCAATTAGAATATAAGAATGTCGAACCAGAGATGGTGGACACGTTCGGTAGAAACAGGTATACCCATTTGGGTAGATTTCATTTCTGACTTCAACATCGAAGAGTGGACGGGTAAAAATGTTAATATTGCCTAAAATTCTGCCTAAATGTCAGCATATTTGCAGAACTGTGAGTACCTGAACCCTCTTCGTGTGTGTGTACGCATTAAACCGCTCCAACTGAAAAGATACAATATGTTTAGAAAGAATAAATCTGGCGGCTAGTTTTGAGTTTCACCTTATTGACTCGATTATCGATAATGAAGTTTGCGTGGAGTTACATTTGATCCACATTTTACTTGGTTTTGTACAGGTTATATGGCCCCTTAGCCTTCTGAAGTCGTTGAATGTGTTGCCAGCTTAAAAAAAAAGAAAAAAAGAAAAAAAAATCATAGTCCTTTTCTCATGTTTTTTCCTTTCCCTTTTCAAACTGGTCGTTTTTCTGAGTGTGTTGCTCGTTTAAGATTTTATATTTTATTTTATGTTATTACTTTTTGTTCAGTTATTTCACCGTTTAAATCTTTTTCTTTTAAAATTGGCCATTTTTCTGTCTTCTTTTTTCTCTCCCCTTTGTAAATTTGATTTCCTTTGAAGATTATTATGAGAAATATTGATAAGAAAAGATTTTGTTATTCTCATTGAAGACAAATTGATTTACCAGCCAACCATTAATGGAATGTAGAACCAGAATGACCGATTCGTTCGTGTATTCCAATCAAATGTTGGAAAAGCCTGTTTTAGATATACTTGTTTTGATTTTAGTGACATGAAAATGTGCCATTTAAAAATGTTTAATGTGTTGAGTAGAAAATGGTATTGCAGTGGCCAACTATCCTTATTATGGACGCGTGGCATTCACGTGGTTGTGGATACAGCACGCACTCGACCCCCCTTAGCCACCCCCCACTTCCACTCCCCGTCTCCCTCCCCCGAAAAAAAGAAAGAAAAAAAAGGCAGAGGTGGGAAATGTGTGATCGTAATGTGGGAAGGATATATTGTGGGGGAGAAGTGATGAAGAAGACAAGATGGTGAACTTCATTCTCTCTCTCTCTCTCTCTCTCTCTCTCTCTCTCTCTCTCTCTCTCTCTCTCTCACCCACCTACTCACTCACTCACTCACTCTCAGGCTATGCCCAAAACCTTAATCATTGAATAAGAAAAAAACGTTTTGAGTTCTGATTTCTCAATTCTCTTTTCCCTCCCCCCCTCGTCCCCCCGGCCCCATCATTCTCCCTCTCTTTGGACAGAAAGGAGGGCAGATGCAATTATGGGAAATAATCAAGAGTGTCGTCGGCAGTATGAACAAAACCCCCCATTAGAATTTTAAAAACAACTCTTTAATGCACAAATAAAATGCATGTTCTACGCTTCTAAGTTACGGGGGGAGTGTGTGTGTGTGTGTGTTGGGGGGGGGGGGGGGGGGGGGGGGGGGGGGGGGGTGCGAGGGCGATGCGTTTCAAAAGCAGCTTTTTTTTTTTTTGCATGTTAAAGAGTGCGAGTCCTCAAATCACAAAGTATGATTTGTAGAGACTTTGGAAGATAGGATGGTTGATGGATGCGTTAGCAGACTGCGATACTGGTTCAAGCATTGAGTCACGAGCGTACACCAGGGGACACATTACAGCAACGACGATCAATACTTTCAGAACGTGGACAGGTGCGATGAAATGATGCTTAGATATTTATGGGGTTTTTTGGGGGGAAGCTTGGATAAAATTTGCATGGTGAGTTGGGGACGTGAATTTTTGGTGTTTTCATGAAACGGAAGGTTGTGTGTTACGAAGAATGCTAGGTAAGTAAACAATGTAACTGCTAGGAAACATTTTCTTTTCATCATAATTGCAACTTTAAAATACTGACATACTAATCTTCCCATTGGCAAATTTAAATCAGCTTCCATAGCGTTCCGCTTTCGTGTAAATGAACGGAAAGTATATCAACGTTGTCAATAATGTTTAGAAAAAACAAATGTTCCAGTTGTGATAAATTTGAGGACTGTCTGTCCATTACATGCTACCCACGGCAACAAAAGGGTTGTTCCTGGCAAAATTCTGTAGAAAAATCCACTTCGATAGGAAAAACAAGCAGGAAAAAATACAAAAAAAACGTGTGGCACTGTAGCGTAACGACGCGCTCTCCCTGGGGAGAGAAGCCAGAATTTCACACAGAGAAATCTGTTGTGAAAAAAAAAAAAAAAATACAAATACAATACAATTTAAGAACGAAACACTTGTCCAGACATATACAAAACGTATGGAAACCCCTTTGTTATTATGTTCACGGCTAGAAATTCCTGGATGTGTTTTACTTGTCCTGGGGACAATGTGGATGAAAATGCTCGTTCCCCCAAATTTCTGCTTGACTTGTTTGAGTAAAGAGAATGTGGGTTAAATTTAACTACTGGTGTACTGATCTGTAACCAAATGCTCGTTCCCACAAATTTCTACTGGACTTCTTTGAGTAAAGAGAATGTGGATTGAAGTTAACTACTGCTTTAATAATCTGTAGCCAAGTACTCGTTCCCCTAAATTTCTTCTTGACTTCGTTGAGTAAAGAGGACGTGGATTAAAGTTAACTACTGGTGTAATGATCTGTAACCAAGTACTTGTACCCCCAAATTTCTACTTGACTTCGTTGAGTAAAGAGCATGTGGATTAAAGTTAACTACTGGTTTAACGATCTGTAGCCAAGTACTCGTTCCCCCAAATTTCTACTGGACTTCTTTGAGTAAAGAGAATGTGGATTGAAGTTAACTACTGCTTTAATAATCTGTAGCCAAGTACTCGTTCCCCTAAATTTCTACTTGACTTCTTTGAGTAAAGAGAATGTGGGTTAAAGTTCACTACTGGTGTAATGATCTGGAACCAAGTACTCGTTTCCTCGAATTTCTACTGGACTTCTTTGAGTAAAGAGAATGCGGGTTAAATTTAACTACTGGTGTAATGATCTTTAACCAAGTACTCTTTCCCCCAAATTTCTGCTTGACTTCTTTGAGTAAAGAGAATGTCGAATTTCTACTGGACATCTTTGAGTAAAGGAAATGTGGATTAAAGTTAACTACTGGTGTACTGATCTGTAACCAAATACTCGTTCCCCCAAATTTCTGCTTGACTTCTTTGAGTAAAGAGAATGTGGGTTAAAGTTAACTACTGGTGTAATGATCTGTAGTCAAGTACTCGTTCCCCCAAAGTTCTACTGGACTTCTTTGAGTAAAGAGAATGTGGATTGAAGTTAACTACTGCTTTAATAATCTGTAGCCAAGTACTCGTTCCCCTAAATTTCTACTTGACTTCTTTGAGTAAAGAGAATGTGGGTTAAAGTTCACTACTGGTGTAATGATCTGTAGCCAAGTACGCGTTCCCCCAAATTTCTACTAGACTTCGTTGAGTTAAGAGGACGTGGATTAAAGTTAACTACTGGTGTAATGATCTGTAACCAAGTACTTGTACCCCCAAATTTCTACTTGACTTCTTTTAGTAAAGAGCATGTGGATTAAAGCTAACTACTGGTTTAATGATCTGTAACCAAGTACTTGTTTCCCCCAAATTTCTACTTGACTTCTTTTAGTAAAGAGAATGTGGATTGAAGTTAACTACTGGTTTAATGATCTGTAACGACGATCCTCCCGAAATCACTCCCCGGAGAGTGATTACGGGCACTTGGCTAAACTACCCCCGGGGAGTAAATTCAGACCGTCTACCCCCTCCTATGGTTCAAAATCCCCACACCCCCACCCCCTATCAAAGTTCTCACATTGTCCTGAACGACAGTACATACCATTTTAAATACATTGCAACTAAATTTGATAAGGGGGGAGGGGGGGGGTGTGATTCTGGACCTGAGCCAGAATCATCCACCCCCACACCCCACCCCTCCCAAAACCATTCCTCGCGGAGTCTTTTGGGGCGTGGTCCTAAAACACTTTGTGGTAAATAAAGGAACATTCCTATTTTCCATCTGCCTGTCGGATAGGGGGAGTGGATTTGGGCACGTGCTTAATCAAACTTACCCGCCGGGGAGTTCATTCAGACACGATAGTAGTGAGCCAGAATCACTCCAGGGGAGTGAAAATAGAACAGGGGTGGAGTGATTCTGGACCTATGCCTGAATCTCCCTCCCCTCCCACCCCCTTCTTTGATATACGCTTCTTGTGCAAAGGGTATTTACAGGTGGATGGGGGTGCTTTTCGACTTATGCCCCTTCCACCCAAATCTTGATATACGCAAAGGTCATTTACAGGTGGTGGAGAGTGATTTTGGCTTTGTGCCTCAGAGAAGAGGATGGAAGAAATTCTGACCTTATGCCCATACACACTATCCTCCGAATGTTAAGTTCACACAAAGAGGGATGCGTGATTCTGGCCTTACGTCCGTTTAGACCCCCCCAACCCCATCCCCCTTCCCAGTTTCCTATATTACTAGGATCAAAGAAGATTGAAGTAACTCTAGCCTTTTAACCACACAGACTTCCCTCATAGGCAGTTCGGTTCTTTTTCTGACACTCGACTTCTCAGGATACTTCACGTCAAAAGTAAGACCTATGGACACAGATCGTTTCCTTTTCAATTGTCAAAGACGTGGAACAAGCTCCCTGATAACCCCCGTCATTCTGATTCCCTTGCATCTTTTAAATCTCGTCTCAAAACTCACCTTTTCCCTCAGCAATAAGTTCAATTGTGGTAGGTCCACTTCCTTTGCGTTAGCTGTGCTTGACTATGTGTGTATACATATGTATGTGTACATAACTACATGCATGTATATGAATATGTAGTGTGTGTGTGTGTGCGCGCGCGCGCACGTGTGTTTATGTATGTTTGTGCGTGCCTGTGTGTGCGTATGTGTTGAGGGCAGGTGTTAGGTACACATGTATGCTAAAATGTATGTATGCTGTGTGTGTGTGTGTGTGTGTGTGTGTGTGTGTGTGTGTGTGTGTGCAGTTATGTACACATACATATGTATACATAGTCAAGCACAGCTAACGCAAAGGAAGTGGACCTGCCACAATTGAATTTATTGCTGAGGGAAATGGTGTGTGTGTGTGTGTGTGTGTGTGTGTGTGTGTTTAGTCACATTTTGGTGTGTGTATGTAACATTGATGTAATGTGATATGTTAACAAAAGTGTTTTTGTAAAGCACCTAGAGCAGATTTCTGGATAGTGTGCTATATAAGTATCCATTATTATCATTATTATTATTATAGGCATAGAACCAGAATTATCTCCCCTCATCTGTTCGTAGTATTACACGAACTGGAAGGGGAAGGGGGGGTGGGGGTGGGGGGTGTCTGGGGGTGCGGGGGGGTCTAAATGGGCACAAGGCCAGAATCACCCCCGTACCCCTCATGTGAACTTAACATCTGGATGAGGCTGTGTATGGGTACATGACCTGAATTTCTTCCCTCCTCTTCTCTGATCTTAGTAACAGAACAATGGGGGGTGTGAAAAGGGCACAAGACCAGAATTACTAACCCATGTGAACTTGGGGAAAAGGGTATATAAATGGGCATAAGCCCAGATTCACACTCCTCCCACCTTATGCGAATTCAATTTGAGGAGGAGAGTTTGCATATGGCCAGAGATATTTCACTCCTCTTCTTTGATCTTAGACGAATGGGTGTGTGTGTGGGGGTGTGGGGTGGGGCGGCTTTAAACGGGCATAAGGCTAGAATCACTCCCCCATCCCCGAAATGCGAACTTAACATTGGGAGGAGAGTGTATACGGGACAATTATAATGAAGAAAAAATATACGAGGCCAGAATTTCTTCCCTCTTCTTATCATGGTATTATAAGACTGGATGGGGGGCTGGGGGGGGGGGGGGGGTCTAAACGGGCATAAAGCCAGACCATAATCCTCCCCCCCCCCCCTCACGTAAAGGAACTTGACACTGGGAGTAGAATGTATGTGGGGTGTAAGGCTACATATTCTTCACTCCTCTTTTCTGATCCTGGTAACAGTAGGGATAGTGGGGTGGGGTGGGGTGGGGTGGGTCGAAACGGGGCCTAAGGCCAGAATCAATTCCCCCTTCCCCTCCCCCTCTCCTCCTCCCGCCCCGTGTGTGAGCTTAACATTTGGCAGAGAGATTCAAAGGTTACAAGGCCAGAAATACTTTACCCCTCTTTTCTCATCATAGTAATAGAAGAAATTGGGGGAGGGGGAGGGGGGAGAGTTGAGGGGGTCCAAACGGGCATAAAGCCAGAATCACCGCCTCCACTTCTCTTGTGAACTTAACATTGGGAGGAGAGTGTACATGGATATAAAAAAATATATATATATAGCATTAGACGAACTTGAGCGGGAGAGTGGGGTGTGGTGATAGTGAAATCGGACATAAAGCCAGAATCATTCCCTACCCCCCTCCTTCCCTTTCATGAGCTTGATGTAGGGAGGGGAGTGGATATGCGCATAAGGCCTTAGTTATTCCACTTCTCGTCTCTGATCATAGTAATGCAGAAATATGGGTTGAGGGGGGCGGGGAAGAGGGGGATGTTCTAAGTGGGCGTAAGGTTAGAATCACCCCCGTGTGTATGAGCATAACTGAGGTGGGGGCGGAGGGGGGAGGGGAGCAGCAAACGGGGAAAGAAACTTTTATATAATCGCTTTCATTCAACTCTAAAACCTCATCAGTGGAACTCTATCAGACTTTGGTCCGATTCACAGACCAATTGAAAAATAATTAATTTTTCAGACTATTAATTTTTTTTAAGTTCATTGTGGATTGAACTATGCTCTATGTTCCCCAAGGTCTGTATTTCCCTAGACTGCTGACCACTACTGACCATGACCCAAAGAGCTCACACCGCGTTGTTTTGTTACGTCTGCTCATGTCGCGGTCGGTGTTTGACCACTGCTTGACCACTGCCGACTACTGTTGAACACTATATATATCAGGCTTCAAACTGCATGATTGTGTACCGGTTATGCATTATTGGGACGTCTAGGAAGGTTAAGACCATTAGCTGACCACTATAGACAACTGTTGGCCATTGCTGACCATTCCTCGCCACTGCTGACCATTACTGACCACTCCTAATCACTTAGGAAAAATCGTCAGATTGTGTTGCGTTATCACGGTTTGCGGATATCGCATCATTATCACGTCGTGACCACTACATACCACTACTTATCACTGATCACTGCCGACCACTGACCACTGCTGATCAGTGCCAAAAAGTGTATGTATGATTAAACATATAAAGGCCTGGGGAACATAGACCTGGGGAAACTTACTTACACATACTCCCCCCCCCCCCCCCCGCCCCGCCCCCCAGAAAATCGGACGGGCGGATATTTCGAGTCCTGTTGTCACAAAGCGAAAGCTGAACTGTGACATGAGACGCACGCCGAATTTACTTTCTACGCATGAAGACGGAATTAGAGTGATTGCAGCCCTGAAAAAGTACTAATTAGTGTTGTTTTTTCTCCAATTTTCTCACGAAAGCTTGCGGTCATTTGGTTTGTTGTTGTAGTTTTTGTTTTCCTGTTTGATTGGAGCTTGTTGAGGTGCGCGTGAGCGTGCGTGCGTGCGCGCCTCTGTGTGTGTGTGTGTGTGTGTGTGTGTGTCCGAGCGCAGCAGGTGCGTTCCAGATATTTTCAGGTCTCATATTGGTGACCTTAAAATAAAAAGATTTAATTCTCTCTCTCTCAATGGCACGCACACAATCATACACACAAATTCGCGTGCGCGCGCACACACACACACTCACAAGCACACACACACACACACGCACACACACACACACACCATACACGCACACCACACCCTTACACACACACACACACACACGCGTACGCGCACGCACGCACACGCCCGGGCGAGTGCAGAACACCAACATTTTCTCTAATAGAGAAACACAGAAATCTTTCATGAAGTATAGAGAAAGTCAACTTTTATTGTTCATAGAGATACAGGCAAAGTATGACACACGATACAGAAAAAAGAAAAAAAAAGAAGAGGTAATATTTAACAAAAAAAGAAAAGAAAAAAAAACAGAAAAAAAAGGAAAAAAAACAATTGATTGTACAGATGCTGTTTACTGCACACAGACTTGAATGAAGAAATAAATAAACACACAAATGACTGAATAAAGAAAGAAAGAAAGTAAACAATGGCAAACACGTAGCAAAGAAAAATATAGCAGTTCAAATGAATAGCAATGCACGAATGCAATATTGCACTTGGATTAAATAAACAAAGAAACCAACCATCAACAACTTTGAGAAGTAAATAATTGAATGAATCAAATCAACAAAGAAACAATGAGTGAGCCAAATGTAGTGCTTCCACGCTGAACAACGTAAACTAAAATGTATTATGATACATTGCCAGAACAGAACATAAGAAACATGAGTATTATGAAACTCAACCGTGGCATGACTAGGATACCCTGATTTGGTTTCTCAGTTGAGAAACACAGTGAGATGGTAAAGAACGCAGATAAATAAATAAATAAAATTAAGTTAATAAAAGTAAACAAAAAACAAAACAAACAAAAAAAAAAAAAAAAACTGGCGAAGTTTACGATTGATAATACAATTTCTTTTTGTTTACTTTCGCAATCGAGCAAATAACATTTTGTTATTTTCCCATCAGAAAAAAAGTGGTTTTTTTTCGTGTTGTTGTTGGTGGTGGTGGTGGTGGTGGTGGTGGTGTGTGTGTGTGTGTGTGTGTGTGTGTGTGTGTGTGGTGTTACTATTTTTCCTTTTGAGAAAGCAACGATCATTGGTGGGTTGTTTTTTTGTTAAGTTTACTAAACGAACTGTTTCTTTTGTTAAACGTTCTTAATATCATTTACGGATTTGTTTGTTTTTCGCGTTATATCTTCATCTGCTTTTCGAAAGCACTTTATTTCTGGTAAAAACAAACAGAAAAAACAAACAAGGAATGTTAAGTAATATATATCAGAAATATCTAGCCTCATATATATATATATATATATATATATATATATATATAAACAAAAACTTCTTGGTCTCAGGGAATGTTCGCGAAGTGTTTATCAAAATGTGATTTTTTTTATGTTCAGTCGGTTAATTTCTCAGAATACTTACGGTTCTAAAATCGAGAAAAAAAAAAAAAAAATCTCTGTACTTGTTTCACAAGGCCTGAACATGTTATGATATGGAAGCGAAGTGGAATGTTCTGGCTTTTCTAATGCTGGAATGGCAACTTTTGGTTTTCAGGATTATTCGATTACATCTTTTTTTCTTTCTTTTTTTTTATAACTGCAGCGAATGTGATTTACGTCAGCAATTTAACACCGTTGTTTTGCATAATACTATTTACGTTATAGTGACGTAAACTGTTGAAGCCTTTTCCGTTAATAATGCCTATGTGCTTGCAGAACAGTAAATTTACGGCTCTGCGTGTGTGTGTGTGTGTGTGTGTGTGCGCGTGCGTTCGTGCGTGCGTCAAATAAAGTTTTCATTAACTTCTATGCAGATAAGTATTATTGTGCTATGAGTAGGTTCATACTGATTACATAATTGTCATTGATTGGGGTCGGGTAGGGAAGAGGGGCTGGGGAGGGGGGGGGGGAGGTGAGGAAGTGGAGAAGAGGGAGTGTTGTGGGGTGTCGCAAGATTGGGACGTAGGAGAAATTGAGGACTGGCAAATTGCGAATAGCTTGGCAGTTAAACGCTAGTTCATGCAAAGGGTTCGCAGCAAACACACACTGCATCTCTGAACTTGATTTTAAATGCAAGCACGCAGGTCAGTTGTTTGTATTGTTTCTGTTCAGTCAAGCTCGTGGTGAATAAAATGTAATATCGTATTCATTATCATAAAACGGCACAAAACGTATCACTGCTTCCTGTGTAACCTAGCGTGTAACAAGAATAACAGGTAACTCACATGATGTAAATGCGTAGAGCAAATAAAAAAATAAAAAAAACAGTTTGTAATAATACACCAACATACATTTGTCTGTCATAAGCAGATGACATTGAAAAGTAAATAAATAAATGAAGCAACGGAACCAAACCAAACAAAAAGGTCTTTAGATAAATTGTATGCAGTCTGCCAAACCCAACGACATTCTGTTATAAACACTGGCAAGAGCGCCAGTTCATAATGACTAGACTGAGGAATGCCTTTCAAGAGAAAAGGATGTATTCTTATCGCCCACAAACAAATATACAAAACCAAGTAAGTTCCTGTAAATGATACATTGCACATCAGTACACATACAATGCTAAACACAGACACCATGATTTGACGTACGAAGTTCCATAGATCCAAAATGTACATCATTGTTGTCGTGTAATCTGCTCCATCTTCAGTACAAATTTATTTACAAAACTAGCGTATTCTCGTGCTGTTGTGTTGTCGGATCAAAATAGATTTGCTAGCCTTTTAAGCGAAACTGTCACACACGCACATGCATGCATGCATGCACACACACACACACATACACACACACACACACGTCCTCTCTCTCACACATGCACACACGCTACCACTGTCATAAGAGAGAGAGAGAGAGAGAGAGAGGTTTCTATGCTATGTGGAACTAACACCAGAACATGAAATTTAAAAGTTAGAACCTCGTCTTTCAAAATAGCTAAAAAATAGTAAGGCATTTTAAAGGAATAGTTATAATCTGTCATCAGATCACATAATATGATAATAGTACATACATATTATCACAAGACAGAGTGACGGATAAACAAGGAGAGAGAGAGAGAGAGAGAGAGAGAGAGAGAGAGGGGGGGGGGGTTACAGTAAAGTCATCAACTAATAATTTGAATTCAAATACATCCAATTGAAACAAGTGAACACATCAAAATCCAAAAAACAACTAAAATACATTCTAGTTCTGGAACCACGCGAACGGTTGTGCATGTCACCTTTCATGTGCCTTTTGAAGCGTTTTGAACATCACACATAATGTAATCGATTCAGAAGCTGCAATTTATCGGTTAGTGCCTGCACTGGAAGGGAGGGGGGCCGGGGGGGGGGGGGTGGGGGGGAGAGGATGGAAGGATAGGGTGTGTGTGGGGGGGGGGGGGGTGGGGGGGGGGGGGAAGTTAGGGTTTTTTGTGAAGTTTAATCAACCAAAACTTAGTTTCAGCTGCAGGGATTAGGATTAGAGATGAATCAGTATTTTACGGTGGATGGGAGGGTCATATAGTTAACAAAATGATTGTACAATGACAATTTCCCGTACTTGATTACTTATTTGAGTGTGCGCGTGCACACACACACACGCACGCACGCACTCAACTTTGTAAACAACCAATGCGAGTTGGACCATAGTTTTACATCAGGTTCTTCAAAGTATTGCTGGTTGCAAATTGAAGCGACAGGGGGGGGGCGGGGGAGGAATTGGGTCGGGGTGGAGACTGTTTTCTGAAGTTAGCAAACACAGGATGGAGAGGAAAAACAACAACCGAGTTTGTTGGTTTGTCGGGTAACTTTGAAAACAGCGATTCTTTTGGGGGAAAGGAATGGGCTACACCCTGACTACCTTTTCAAGCGTACATTCATCCACAGCCATGATTGTCTGGGTTGTTACATACCGAAAATAAGACTGATTTGACATTTGCATCACAAAGCCAGTTTCTTAAATACGATCTTCATCAAAAGCATCCATTTTTCCATATATAAAAGGAGTTACTTTTGATCGAAGGCTGTTACTTCGATAACGGAGATAGAATCTTTGGATTTGTATAGAGGCGCTTCCTTCTCAAGTTGTAAACCAGTCACTTTCGCTTTTTTTAAAAATTTTTTCCTTTTCTTATACATATCTGGCTAGCATGACGGGAAGTGGTTTTGTGGGTAACTGACAAGCGCAGCTCGCAGTCAACCCTTCCTCTGACTGAGCGTTTACCATCGGTAATTCTTTTTGCAACAACACTGGTTCCATAAACACATCATCACACACACACACACACACACACACACACACAACACACACACACACACAAAGAAGAAACGGTCGGGTTTGTACATGCTTCATCTGTGACTGAAATCTACAAGGTCATGGCCATAAATATCACGCTTTGCTGACGTGTAAAGCCCAGGAAACGGAAACAAAATCAACATGGCCCTTCGGGTTCCGTGGGTCGACCATTTTGTATCGTGGTGGCGTGTGGACAGATACCCTGCCTTGTCGAATCGAAGCACTGGCAAAAAAAACATCATCAACAAAAAGCAGTGCTTCCTTCTGCTTCCTGTGTTAGCAGAATCAACCATGCAGAAGGTCGCAGGGAGCGATTTTGCTGTGTTGCGAGCAGTTCGGTTGTTGTAAAGCGAACGCGGCCCAGGTTTAACTAATAGTGAAGTACGAGTGGGTGCGCTCAAAAATTATACGCTCAAAACTGCTCATTCGCCATGAGTCAAGAAGACGGGGGTCCCAAGTGATCCCGTTACGATCCAATTTACAAGACGCAGCACAATCACTTAGGCATCGCTTATAATGTATTCACACAGGCAGCCGATGAAAATACCGTTACAAAATCAGAATCATATGAACGACTTTTTTTTTTTTCAGATGTCAACACACATAGAGAAACATCCTAACAACGTGAAAAACGGTCAACATGTATCTCTGAAACTGGAAAATGCATATTGAAATCTTTCCTGAAAACACTTTTTAAAATATATATATAAGAAGCTAAATCAGCATTCATTTCAAAATAATTGTTTCAAGTGTTTGGCTAACGAAATACTTAGTCAAAATCGAAATCTTAGAATCTCTGAGTAAAAAATACAACGTCACCTTTGACATCAATAGACCACAACCTCGAATGCAAAAAGCAGATAATGCACACATCGACTGCAGGTCACACTCGGTGTAAATATTTACACCAGTAACATGAATAACGTTTAACATTCCAATCCAAACAAATCGCTTTCATTTATGTTTTTTTTGTTTTGTTTTGTTTGTTGTTTTTTTTGCGTAAAATGTCTTCTTCCACAACCCCCATCCCCACAAAAACAACCAAAAACAAGAACAAAAGAACAAAAACGTTAGTAACAAATCTCATTCGAACTGTGTAGCATGCGAGCTGTGTTAAATGATTCGGAACAAGTAATGTATCACTGTCAGAGACGACACAGCCACAGAGATGATCATTTTCTTGAATTGAATCCCTCGAAGTAATTTTGAAGAGAAAATGAATTCCTGAACTGGGGCCTAACGAAAAGGTTTGAACTATGAAGTGTTTGTCATCCTTACCAAACTGTTGTCACCATATTCATCTGTATTACTATACAATAATCATTGGCCCTTCTAGAATCGTGAAACTTCAAATATGTTCCTTTCGTCTTACATATTGAAGTAATTCCAGGATTCCATGAGTTCTGTTGGAATACCTTATGACTGCGTGATAATCAGGAGAGGACTTTTTTCTCCCCTTGTGTGCAAATCACAACAGCAAATATTGTATGCACCGGTCATGGTTTTTTGTTGTTGTTGTTGTTGTTCAAGAAACGATATTGGCACAAAAAAAAAAAAAAACAAAAAAAAAACAACCTCCCCCAAGCTTTCCCCAGTCGCCTTCCCGAATTTAAACACACACACACATGGATCTCTCCTCCCGCCCTAAAGCCCCCGAGCGAGTGTGTCTTTCTTTCAGCCAGGGAATAGGGGTTTTCTGGTATCCCTATACGGTTTTGGTATTTAAAAAATCTTTACTGTGGGATAGTCATAATGATTAACACCCCCCGCAACCCTCCCAAAATCTAACCTTCACTTCTGCATTAGTTACAAATTTTAAAAAATCGCTTCCGTTTATGTTAAAAAAAAAAATCCGAAACAAGAAAAAACAACAACAAAAAACCAACAACAAAAACCTAGTTGCAAAGTAACCAGCTTTTTTTTTTTTTTTTTTAATATATAAATATATATATATATATATATATTATTTATTCATAAGTGTTTGAACGTGTTTTCTGCTCCAATATGACCCCCTTCCCTCTCCATGCGCCCCGCAACGCCCAAACCACCCCCTCCCACGATCGGATGGGTTAGAACAACTCATTTTGAGAAGAAAATTAAAAAAAAAAAAAAAAAAAAAAAAAAAGAGAACAAGGGTCTTTGGTTTGCGTTTTCATATTCCACGTACCAAGCATTTAACAAACAAACGAACAAAAAAAGTTGCTTCACACTGTTTCGTGACTGAAAAGGATCTGGCATCAAGGAAAACAGAATTATATAGACATGAAGAACTACTGAAACGCTTCCAAAACAAAATAATATTCAACATACGCCCCGACCCCCCAAGGACAAAACCCCAAACAACAACAACAAATACACACTCATAATTTAACGCATGTGGTTAATACGTAAATAGCTAAAGTTGTAACACAAACGTCTGTAATGATACGATGCTAAACAACAAAATAATGAAAAAGGCTCGGTTATCAAATCAAGGGCGCCCAGGCACAAACTGTTGACAAACTGTGTTCATGTGTGGTCAGGCGTTTTTTTGGACCAAAGAATGTACGTACCATGTACTTGTCTGAAACGTAAACAGATACATACATACATACATACATATACATATATATATATATATATATTATATATATATACTGTGGACAAATTGAATCAATCCATTCTCGGTTTGATGCAGCACACACACACACACACACACACACACACACACACACACACACACACACACACAATCAACATGAGTGGTCAGTAGGGCACTTGTATTTTACACAACGCCAGACAAAACAAAACATTACAAAAAAAAAAAAAAAAAAAAAAAAAAAAATCTTTAGCTCATAGAATCAAACAGTAGGTAGCATACATTATATTCAACATTTCAGGGTCAACAATACATACATCTTAAATCTGAGCACAAAAAAAAAAAAAAAAAAAGCGGCGTGCAGTCAAATCATTTCTCTCTCTCACTCTCTTTTCTTGTGCTTTTGTTGTTTGTTTGTTTTTTTCTTTTCTCTGTCAGATTCTCGTGGACTGCAGTCGTTTTTTTTTTTTCTCTTTCTTTTGTTGTTGTTGTTGTCTGACTGGCATCTGCATGCAGATTAGTCAACACGAAGTGACAGCAAAGTGAGTTCTGTACTGCTGCATGATTATAAATGATACGTTGGATTCACACACAAGAACAATAGATATATCAACCACATAAAGAGTAAAAGGTGACATAATACGAAAGAATAAGAGAGGTGGAGAGGGGGGGGGGGGAGAGAGGGAGGGGGAGAGAGAGAGAGAGAGAAAGGCGCGCACGTTTTTTAATTTTTTTTTAATGTAATATATAAATGTACAAAATCACACGCAGCACATCGTTAGTAAGGCATTGCACCAACTGGTCAGAATAATGTCAGTGGTCTTGACCCATTTTCTCCGTGGATCTCAAGAGGTGTGGCTGATGGGCATCACGGTAACTGGCGTCTTACTTGTTTTAGTGGTCCATTTTTTCCTTTGCCCTGGTGTTTCTTTTACTTGCACTAGACAGCATTTATTCATTGTCCTTTTTTTGCAGCATTTCAATCTTGTCACACAATGTCTTGTTAGGAAATCTGTGCACAAGTATGAGGTATTTTCCTCTAGAATGTGCGTGGACTCCTACGATGTACTGCTGCTTTGAACAATCGTCAGTTGTATCCAGTACCCATGTTTCTCACCGGTGATATGTTAATGTTGCACCATGAATGTCAAGTGAGCTATCGTCTCTCTTTCTAATTATATATATATATAGTTATTGTAATACTACAGTGTGATCTTTATTTATTACTCTACTTTCTTCATGACCATCATCCACACGCTCTGATGCTCATAGTCAAAAAGTCGTGACCACACCAGCGGTGCAAACACAACCAAACGATGGCATAGAGTATATATATATAGATAGATATATATATATATATTTATAATAATCATGATAATAATATAGAACAATCATCTTTGTACAAAATACCACAGACCTGTAGACAGTATCAAAATAGAAATCAGTCACTTTCAGGATCAAGTTCTGGCCTGACGTCGCTTGCAATGGGAAAGGACAATGGAAAAAAAAAAAAAAAAAAAAAAACCCCCCCCCCAAAAAAAAACCCGACATACGGGTGGCTGGGAAGGGGAACCATGGCCGTTGATGTGGCGATTGTTTCGTCTGCTGATGGGGTGCATTAACTTATAGCTATTGTTATTAATACTTTGGGGGGAACGATCTTCACGTTTCAGAAAGCAGCAAGGATAACGAGGGTGCACGATGACCAGTTAATAAATAAATAAATAAATACAAAAAAGAAGGGGTGAAGAAAAAGACTTCTGCATCACATCGCTCCGTTCTTTCATAGCGGCTTGTTCCGTGATGCTCATCGCAATTCAACTGTTTTTTTTTTTGTTCGCCTCTCTTGGCCCCCTTGTTCTGTTGGTGTTTTCCCTCTCTCTAGTACTGCGCGATCCGGACTTCCGTGTCCTGGCTTGGCTAAAAAGTGAAACGTGTTGTTAACGTGTGGGTCAGTCGGCATACTGTGTGTGAGGTATACATGTGTTAGTCGTCATAATGTAACGCCCTCTTGGGAACCGTTCATTCTGTCAACGTAAACTGAACTTTTGGGGAGGGGGGGAGTGGAGGGCACGGGTATGAACCGCAGAGTATTGTTGGTGACAGGAAGAGTCGTGGGGGTGGGCGTGGGTGGGGGGTGGGGGGGGACAGTAGGTGGTGGTGGTGGGGGGGGGGGGGCATGGTAAGATGTGTTGTATATCTGCTTTTAATGTTCACACGCAAATAACATAATGAAACGCTGATATAAAGCGGCCTTTAAAATAAAACGGTGAAATTTGTCTCTTGTTTGTTTTTCAAACACACACACACACATACACGCGTGCGCGCGCGCGGTAAATGAATTAAGCATTTTGTACGTTATAGTTAGTTATATGTATCGATATATATATATATATATATATATATATATATATATATATATATATATATATATATATTATTTGCAGACGTACCATACAGAATTACTCTCAACACTTCATACACGAAGACGTATATGTGCGAAAGATATCATAAACTTCCAAACGTAACGGTAAATAATAATTCCAACACTTCATACGCGTGGCTACTTTTAACGAGTCGCGCGCGCGCATACACACACACACACACACGCACGCGCGCTCTTCCAATCGCCCTTCTCTACCCATTCTCTCTCTCTCTGAGTGTAACAAAAAATTACTCGGTGACCCCAACAGATTGGCGAAGTTCCGACGGGTTTCTCGTCTTATCCTGATTCAGATCAGTTCTGAGAATTTACAACGTAAGGTGAAAATGACTGACCTCCCTGACGACGTAAAACAGCGGCCCTTTGACACAGTAATCAGAAGACCCGCCTATGCAATGCTTAACCTTTCTTGTTTTATTCTAACACTTTATATATATATATATATATATATATATATAAAGAAAATTACAGAGAGAAAATATCAGGCCTGGATGCTGGATCACTGGTCACGGTACAAATTACCTTCAAGAAAGAAGCTCCAGACATCACGTGTGGCATCACGTGCTTGCCCTAGATTTCCGTATGCATCAGCTGAAGCAGACTGCGAGAACGTTCAGTGTACACACCGCTGTGCGACTTCCCCAACAAAGGTTTGATCCTCACCGTAAGTCAGATGATGGTTGACTAACAAAAAAAAACAACCACCACAAAACAAAAAAACAACACAAAAAAAACCCAACAGATGTCGGTCGTTGGTAGTTGTACAACAGAAAAGAAAATGATCAGCCAAGTTTTCATTCATACTGATTCAGCAATACAGAGTTTGTCGGATAACAGTGTATAATTATAAAGGTTACGACAATAGACTTACCAAATAAGATTCTCTGTACCCTCGTCACACTGTGGACTGAGATGAAAAAAACAAACAAAAAACCCGGTGCGGTTAGCATCAGACGATTTGCCGAAAGCTGATGTAATCATTAAACTGAGAGCAGAGATGATGGTCATCGTGTGTTGTGCGGAAAGATTATGGCAAATATCTATTCATGAGAGGTCATAGCCTGCTGGCGTATCAATAAATAAATGAATAAATAAACAATAAAGGAATTTACAGTAACATTTTTTTTTCCATTTTGTGGTATACATATTACCATCCTGTACAGCCCTGGAGCAGAGCCGAAGAAGCTTGTCAGTTCAGTAATGCACATTCCCCGTATCACCATGTCCAGTGTTGTGTTCTGAACAGTGTAACAATACTAAAAGTGTTTCTTTGCTTTTTTTTTTCTCCCTCCTTCTCCGGACTATATTTTCCCAACCAGGCCCCCCCACCCCCTTTATTTAACACTTGGCAGTGAAAAGGGTGGACAATAAATAACAAAAAAAAAAAATAAAAAAAAATAAAAAGGGCAAGGTGCTGAAACTGACCGACCTAGTCCTTGTTTTATACATGGGGTGGGGAGGGGGGCTTGGGAAGGGGTGACAGTTTATCATCAAATTCACATACAGATATGACCAGAACAGAATATATACAGGAATGAACAAAACAAGCCATGTGTCATGTCATGTCACATGTCACGAACAGATACTTCTCGTCATGCCTGAGAGGAAAGTGTGTCACGGTGATGTTCTCAACTGGCATTTGTGGGTCTGCTGCGAACAAAAAAAAAAAGAAAAAAAAAAAAAAAGAAAAAAAAAAAGAAAGAAAAAAGTTCCTCATCTGAACGATGCCGTTTTTTTTTTTTTCCTCGATCAGAATCCTCCACGGCCAATCCTGATGAACTCGTTTCACAGAATTAGTCCACTAGCAGTCACTGTAGGTGGCGCGACAGTCAGCGCCATGAAGTGATGTCTACAAGGCCCCGGTGGTTCTAACCCAAGAGGTGAACTGGCTGTGGGCTGAACAAAGAGACTCCCCTCCCCCCCTCGCCCCGCCCCCGCCCGACACCCAAACATACTTTGTTTTGATGTGTTGCTCCAAGTCATCTAACCGCTGGTATCTGTCAAGTGTCAGCATCTCTCGAACCCTCGGCTGACACCAGACTGACATGTTGTAAAAGCGAACTTGAAATACAGGCCCCTGAATACAAACCCCAAAACGAAATGAAATCTCCGTAGCATCGTAGATGTTATGCTTAACGATCATCGTAAAAGTCATTGGGTATACAACACGTCTTCAACTCTCTGGTCTTTCATACACTACTGCTCTTCAGGTGACCTCTGTTTCGACAACGTCCCTTCACGCAGATGATTGCTTGTACCATGTCCGTGTCGATCTCTTCACCGTCGGCACAGTCGTAGAAAAATCTTGTCGGTGGAAACATCAACTCGCTCAGACTCCTCCGCGTCCAAGCAAGGCAGAGTTCATCGGATGGAACCCCGGCACGTGGGAGTTTTGCCAGTGGTGTAGCAACCAGAGAATAGCTGCTGCTTGTTAGTAAGGTTGCTGGCGGTGGAGGCAGTGACGGACGTCGTTTGCTCGTGGGTGAAGGATCTAGATGTTGCAGCTATGAGAGTAACCCCTCAGAAATCGGAGGCAGGACAGTGCAGAAAAGCAAAGGAGGGGGGGAACAAGGGTCGCCAGAAAATCTCAGCTGCTTCCACATACCTAATACGTCGGGAGGCGGTAGATGTTGGGGGAGTCTCGGAACCACATCCACCATGCAGAGGCATCGATCTATTCTTCATTGTCGTGCTTTGGGTTCAAAAACAAAACAAACGTGCAGGTGATGATGACAATGCCCCCGACAAGGACTACTATATGAACCTGAGTTTGCGTGTTGTTGTTGATGTTGTAATTTCTCGTCGTGTACTCATGAGCAGGGCGAGTTGGGAATTCCATCCCTTCCTCCCCCCTCTCGCCCCAACCACCACCACAACCACCTCAGTAGCTGACGATGGGCGATGTAGGCCTTCGTGGAGAGAGGATGGGTGGGGCTGGCTAGTTCTGCTGCAGGAGAAGCTGCTCCAGCTCGTCTGCGGATCGGTAGAGGAAGGCGGCGGACTCCCTGTAGCCTGCGATGAGCTGCTTGATGGTGGTCACCTCCGTGGCGCTCAGCTGGTTCTTGGAGCTCGTCTTCTTCATGCTGAGATCTGTAGGCACTGCAACAACGACAACACCACACCAGAGAGGTTAGGCAGGTAAAGATCGTGGGTTGTTGTTGAAAAAAGGTGTGTGGAAGAAAGAGAAACCGACAGTGAGAGGGACTGTGTGTGGGGAGGGGGTGGTTGCTGGGTAGGGAGAGGGGGGGAGAAGGGGGAGGGGAGAAGGATGCGTGGAGAGAGGGGGGGAGATAGGAAGGGTAGGGTAGGGAGAGGGAGGGAAAAGGGATAAAGTGGAGAGAGAGAGAGAGAGAGAGAGAGAGAGAGAGACTACTACTACTACTAATAATAATACAACTAATAATAATAATAACAATAAAGGTATTCCGATTCTGATCCACAACAAGAAAAATTCATCGACTAAAGTCAGACAATCCCTCCAAGACCCACACCACACCACACCACCCACCACCAACCCCATACTCACCAAAGTCCCCGTTGGTGACGCCAGAGCTGGACAGCCGGGGTGGGGGGTGCTGAGGGAGCACGGAGGCGGCGGCGGCGGCCGACAGCGTGGTGGCCGGGGGGTGGTGGTGGGCGGGGAGGTGCTGGTAGGTGCTGAAGCCGGCGGGCCGGAAGAGCCCGTTGCCGTTGGTGGCGGCGGCGGCGGCGAAGAAGGCCGGGAAGTCGGCGGCCGGGGCCGCCCGGAAGGCCGGTGGGGGAGGAGGCGGCGGGGGAGGGGCCGGGGTCTGGGCCTGGACGCCGGAGCTCCGGAGAAAGTCCGTAGTGGCCACTCCCACGGCCACAGAGTTGCTGTTGGTTTGGGGGCGCGCCCCACCGTCCCCCACCGCTCCTCCTGCTCCTGAGGTTGGGGTGGTGGTGGAGGTGGTGGTGGTGGTGGGCGTCTGTGATGGTGGTGGTTGTGGAGTCTGTTGTTGTTGTTGGGGCGGGGTGGCGACGGGGGTTACGGCGGACGGGGGGAGGGGCGTGGGGAGGAGGGTGGCGGCGGTGCCTCCCAGCTCTCTGGCAGCGTTCATCACTGTAGCCTGCAAAAACAATGGAATGGAAGAAGGGTTGATTGAAGGGTTGATGTCTTGGACACACACTCTCTCTCTCTCTCTGTGTCTGTGACTTCTTCTCTTGTGTCAGGAGGTTATGACCATTCGGAAAAGCAGGACGACATTGTATTGTACTTGTACGACATTGTTTAGTAGAGTCATACTTTTTTTTTGTTTTGTTCTTTTTTTCTTTTTTTTTGGTCACAATAGATTGTTTTTGAGTGAAATTTGGAGAGACATCATCACCACAATACAGTGAAATCATCTTTTTTTTCTGTCTGCAAGGTTTTGTTGTTGTTTTTTTGTTTGTTTTTTTGTTTGTTTGTTTGGGTTTTTTTCAACGATCTGGTTGGTATTTTATTGTTTGTGTTTTTTTTTTTTTCAAATCTGACAAGGTTTGGTGTTTTACGTGGGGTTTTTGGTTTGGCTGGTTGGGGGGTGGGGGTTGTGTTTGTTTGTTTGTTTGTTTGTTTGCCTTTTTTCGGTTGTTATTTTATGTATTTATTTTTTTGTTATGTTTTTGGGGTGGTTGTTTTTTTTTTGCAATGTTGACCAAACCTGGTATGGCCCTGTGCGGTCGGCTGGACAATGAATGAGCAACAAACGCTAAACGTCAAAGTGGATTGTTGTACATAATTTTGCATGGGACGACCCTTTTGTTGCCGTGGGTTCTTTTACGTGCGCCGAACGCATGCTGCACACGCGGGACCTCGGTTTATCGTCTAGCTCGCTCGAATGACTAGAACCCAGACCCCTACCCAAAAGAGTGAACGATCTTGTGGAGGAAAGAGGGGGGTCTATTTAATTCTGGGACTCGAACTCGTGCACAACACACACGCTTCTTAGTCGTACGCTTTACCACTGTGCCATTCAGTGTCACACACACACACACACACACGCACACGCACACTCGCCGAATCTGCCACACAGAAAATCTAGAGAAGAACACACAAGTAGTCTAGAAAAGGAAACAAACGAGACAAAAAACCCAACCTTTCCCTTAACATACCTCACACACAGGAGAAAAGAAAAGTGATATACCCCGTCGAATCTCAAGTGACCTAAACACGCACACACACACACACACACACACACCCATCATTCACTCAACGAAATTACCTCAGCGCATGCTTGACGCGTCATACATAACATCCACACAAGACAACAGCTTCAGGAACACTATTATGCACGACCGGCTGTTTATCTTCACAACAAAGGAAACAAAGACAACATCAAAGACCTCACTCCTCTCTTTTTTTTTCACCCACGGCCAACATCTCTCTCTCTCTCTCTCTCTCACACACACACACACTCTGCGGGAAAACAATTCGGGTTGCTGTTCCGCAGCGTACAACTTTTCTTCATAACAGAGAGAGAGAGAGAGAGAGAGACAGACACACACACACAGACAGAGACACACACACACAGCGACAGAGAGAGACAGGACAGACAGACAGAGAGAAAGAGACAGAGAGACACAGACAGAGAGATACACACTCATGTCGAAATGAAAAGAGAATAATTACCACTCTCGACGGAAGCAGCGAAAGCATATCGTTTGCACCAGAAATTCACTCACGTCCACCACACAAAACGCAGGATCCTGTATCCTGACATGTTCAGTTAGCTCTTCTAAACCTACCATGAGCGGGTTGACGCTATGACGCTGTGTGCTATTTTCTGTTGATTCTCAACGAAAGTCTGCAAACACAAAACGGTTCTCTTACCGGTGTAACTCGTAGCCCATAACTTGCTACCCCCGCTGGGTTTTTTAACCCCCGGAGTCAAACATGGCTTGCTCTGAATAACCAGACGCAGAACGACCAACTACCACAACTCCCCCAACCCCGCTTAAAGAAAATAAATTCAAATTATTACTTGTTTACATTTTCAACAGATTGTTAAACACGTGGAAAGTGGGTATTTTCCAATTGGGGGATTGGGGTAGGTGGGGGGGGGAATTCATCTTGACTAGTCGCAAATGACCCGCCCCACCCCCACTCCTCTTGAGGGTCATTCGAGGTTCGCCCAGCATAATCCTGGGGTAAAATTGCAACGGGTGGGCACTTTAAGGCTGTTACACCGAGAGGCATTTGTAGTATAGACAGCTTCCTGGGTTTCTCAGGATAAGGCAAGACCCACAGTTTTGCAGGGAGAGTGGGAGGGAGGGGAGAGACGGGGGGAGGAGGGAGGGTGAATCGATATAGTAATGTGATTATTGTTGATTAAAAATCAAGTGCTTCGACACGAACGCGAGATAATTTTACAAGCAATGTATCCGTTTACACGTGTCACGAGAGCTTTGGATACGTCTCGCGTGCAGGTTAATCAACCTCAACCTCCCATCTGCTGTTGCTGTGAGGGCACTGATTCCACTTCGCTTGTATCCGAATCAATGACTCTCTGTCTGTCTCTGTCTCTCTTCTCACACACACACGCACACACAGAGCGAGAGCACACACGCCCGTATCACAAACCGAAAACGACCAGTCAACATAGAGAAGATGGCGGAAGCAGCAGAAAAATCCAAACGTCTTCTTAATATTAATATTAATATTGATATTAGCATTATTTTACTATATTATGTACTGTTTGTTTATTTGTTTTATTTCATTATTTCATTACTTCATTACTTACTGTTTATGAATGTTATTTGATACAAGTCATAATATGGTTCATCAGCCGTCATGATAAAATTGAAGTGCAACGTTGTGAGCACAGTATAAGCTTTAAGCTTGTTGATGCTCTTTTGTTATTCATTGCATTGTAATCATGTGTATTGTTGAATAATTAAAGATTATTTAAACCAAACGTCTTCTTGCCCTTGCAGCACCAGAAACATGGTAATTTTCGCAGTTATTTCTCGACAGTGTGTCTGTGCGTGTGTGTTACAGAGAGAGAGAGGGGGGTGGGGGGGGGGGGGGGGGGGCTGTTCACCCTTTTCGAAATTCTCGAGAATGAGCCGCTGTGGTCAAACGTGTGGAAAATCTCAGATTAGTTAGCGACATTCGATTTTTGATGATGATGATGATTGCGGGTTGAACAGGTGAACCCAAAGAGCTTCTGCCACTGAAACGATGCGTCCCGTTGTTCTTTCTGCCGGGTGTCTCTTTTGCCACGTTCCGTGTGACAAGTCCGTTGATTCGAACGATTTGAAAGCTTGTGTGTGTGTGTGTGTGTGTGTGTGTGTACGTGCGAGCGCGCGCAGTGCCAGTGTGCAGACGCATTATTATATATATGACAAGGGCACTTCTTCTCAGAACTCAAATTATCATTATTATCACCATCATTTTGTTATCATTATCACTGTCATCGTTATAGTGCTGCTCATGCAATATCTTTTCTTTTCCAATCGCTGTCTTTCCTTCCAGAAAGTTCTCTTCCACGCCCGGCCGAATGCATGACTAGCGGTCGAGAGAGAGAGAGAGAGAGAAAGGAAAGGGGCCGTAACCCTTCCGCCGTCTCATTTTTTGTTGTTGTTTCTCCAAAAGGAGTTCTCTTTCTTCGTACGCTTCACGGAGTAGGCGAACCACTCTGACGTCGCTTCAGTACCGATGCGCGTGAATGCAGTAAGGTGTGTCATCGTTTTGCGTGTTTGTTTGGTTTTTATTTAAAAAAAAAAAGAAAAAAAAAGAAAGTTTTTAACAGATTATCTTCTACATTTATTCAGTAAAAAACCGCATTCTGCTTCAGAATTTGTCAACATATATAAACACGAATCACACAAACAAAAAGCCACAAAAACCCTGTTTTGTTGAAAGGCAGTGTTTTGGAATAAAACAATAACGGAATTGCGAAAAGAAAATTAGGACATAAGGTGTAAAAAAAATAAATAAATAAAAATAAAAATAAAAAAGTAACCCTCAAGAAGCAGTACGGCTGTCTAAACGGCAGAGTTGCACACGCTGAAATAAAATAAAATAAAATTAAAAAAAAGAAAAAAGAAAAAGAAAAGAAGTGAACATCTACATGCTGTAAAGGGCGCGTTAAGCCTAGTCATTACTCTTAAACACAGAATCCAAAGAAAAAAAGACTTTATAAGATGAAAGAGCCCGTGTGCCGACGTTCCAGACAATTTGGTATTTGTCACGTCCAGCTAATAATTACACTATTTGCTTCTTTATTTATTTATTAGTTAGTTCATTCATTCATTTTATCGCTGAAACCAAAATGGTGGTGTGAGACAATTGTGATGCGCTCTCCCCTCGCAGACAGCAGCCCCAGTTTCACGCAGAGTAATCTGTTTTGACTGAAGCGTAATGCAATATCATACAATAATACGATGCAAAACAATATAACACAGTGTAACTCAACGCAATGCCACAGCAGCAAAACACGTCACAATACAACACAACACACAGCACAGTGAAACACTGAGCAACGCAACGCAACGCAACCCAGCAACAAAACTCAAAACATGACAGCACAACTCAGTACGTTGCAACGCAACCCAATAAAACTCAAAACACGACAGAACACAACAGAGCACGACACATTACAATACAGAATACACCAAAACTTCTTCTCCTTCTGCTTCTGTGTTCGTGAACTGCAACTCCCACGTTCACTCGTATGTACACGAGTGGGTTTTTACGTGTATAACCGTTTTTAGACAGCCATACTCCGCTTTCGGGGGTGTGCACGCCGGGTATATTCTTGTTTCCATAACCCAACGAACGCTGACATGGAATACAGGATCTTTAACGAGCGTACTTGAGCTTCTGCTTGCGTATACACACGAAGGGGATTCAGGCACAAGCAGATCTGCAAATAATTATGCTGACCTGGGATGGGGGATCGGAAAAATCTCCACCCTTTACCTACCAGGTGCCGCCACCGAGATTTGAACCCAGGACCCTCAGATTGAAAGTCCAACGGTTTAACCACTCGGGCGGGTATTGCGCCCGTCATACAACAAAACAATACCAAAAATAAATATGTTGACTTACCGGAAGTGGTTCCAGGCCCATGCGCATGCGCTTGGCGTTCTGACTCTCGTTCTCGCAGGCGGCGGCGAGAAGACCTTCCGCTGCCGCCGACGTCAGGTGAGGGGGAGTGGGCCGTAAGTGCTGCTGGGCAGGAAAGCACCACGAATGACATGAAAGAACGAACGACAGAAAGAAGGAACAGTAGTGATTGAAGTAAGGCAGGGACAAAGGAAACTTTGAAGCTTTCAAACAGGCACTTCTTTGTTTGATAACATATTTTTGGTAAAGACTTGGGTCCAGGTTCGACGCTTCATTTACAGTTTATTTACTCGTCAAACTACCAATAGTTAACAGTTTCGAAGAACTGTCAAGTTGATTCTTGAATGAGTTAGTAGATGGTGCTTGTTTTAGGTGAGGTGGGCAGTTGATTCCAAACCTTAGTAACTCGATTACTGGAATACGTTCTTGTATTATATTCTTGTATTCTGGAATGAAAGGAAGGAAATCAAAACAAATGCGTGCCATGAATGTACGAATGTGCATGCATATGTTATGCTATTCAACAAACCGCAATAAACACTATACCGTACGCCCACCTCCAAAGAGAGAACTAAAGCAAAATGTATATATAAGAAAATCTGGACAAATGATTGCATTTATCTAAAATACACCCCCCCCCCACCCCCCCCCCCCCAACCCCCCCAAAAAAAAAAACAAAAACAAAAAAAAACCCCAAACAAACAAAAAAAAATCCAAAGAAACAACTACACTGATGTCAAATGAATAAAACAAAGGAATAAACGAGAAAAAAAAAAAACCCAAAAAAACTGACCGGTTCCCATCCATTTTGCTCCTTTGACCGGCGCATGCGCCGACAGGACTTGAGGTAGGTTCGGATGCGTTTTCGGGAGCGCTCGTGAAACTCCGGAAACTGCCGATCGCAGGCCTCCAGAATGGCCTGTATCTTGTCCTTGGGCTGTTTGGAGATGGGCACCGCCCGGTCCAGGTTCTCGTCCACAAAGAGGCGAACGAACATCTGAAAATGATGATGATGATGATACGAAGAAAAAGGAGGAGGAGGAGGAGAAGTAGAAGAAGCCGCAGAAGAAGAAGAAGAAGAAGACGGAGGAGGAGGAGGAGAAAGGAGGAGGAGGAGAAGAAGAAGAATGAGGAGAAGAGGAACATTCAAATAAAACAAAATCCACGTCTCACTGTCAGCAAGTACACACACAGGGTGCGACTTTGAAAGGAGTGGGTGAAACAGTCACATGTAACAAGCGCGTACTATGGTATTGAACACAACAAAATGTCAATCATTGGAAAAAACAAACACACACACACACACACACACACACACACACAAAGAAAAAAAAAAAAGAAGTAAGAATGGATCCTAGTTTTCCAACGAAATCTTCTTAGTACCTGTATCCCATTTTCTTTATTTTCCAATGTGTTCTTATTCCTTGCTGAATGTTTCGCTTTTTATTTAATTTTATTTTATTTCATTTTTCGGCTAATGAAGAAGGCCACGCATAAAGCACAAGACGAAGAAGAAGAAGAAGAAGAAGATAAATGTACTCCGTGACTTGCATGCAACTGAGGCTATAAAAAAAAAAAAAAAAGTATCATGAAAACACAATAAATAAATCAAATAAAAGGTTAAAAGGTTACAATTCCTTTTGCCTTTGCAAGGCCAGAGATTTCGAAAACCACACCCATTGTGTCTACAGCTCGGCCATAGAAACTAAAAACTCTAGTGTCTAGTTTGATACTCAAATGTCTGGGAAAACGTAATTTTGTCACGTTTGTCTATTTTACATTCAAATTCACTGACGAAGAAAGAATTAGTCTACTACAGATGTGTGTGTGTGTGTCTGTGTGTGTGTGTGTGTGTTTGTTACTGTGTATGTGTGTGTGTGTGTGTGTGTAAAAAAAAAAGATGGATCACCACACCTCAGAGAAGAGGGGATGGGAAGAACAAACGCGCGGGCGCGCGCACACACCCACACACATTCTCTCTCTCTCTCTCCATCTCTCATCGTCATTATCATCATCATCACCATCATCCACACACTCACAATACCCCCCCCCCCCCCCCTAACAATCAACAACCATCTACCTGAAGATCTAGTCATCAGCCCCATCCACATGTAATATGCGGCTTTCATTCAAACGTCTGTGTGTGTGTGTGTGTGTGTGTGTGTGTGTGTGTGTGTGTGTGTGTGTGTGTGTGACATAGAGAGAGAGAGAGAGTTTGTTTGTGTGTGTGTTCAGTGCGTGCATCTGTGAGTATGCACAAGTTTTTTTATTTTGATATGTACTTGTATGTATCCTAATTTCTACTGTATCTGTGTTTGTGTATGGTTTTCAATTTATGTTCGTGCCTTATTATGTATTACTCCCCCCCCCCCCCCCCCCCAAATATTCCGTGTGACCCCGGTACACTTGGTAATAAAGACATATTCTATTCCATTCTATTCTATTCTAACCACCCTGTGGTCAAAGCAGGGCGGGCACCTACATTGAATGCCTTCAGCCTCTCCGGGTCATAGTTTTGGCCTGGCGGTCCCTTCTCGTCGTCGTCATCGTTGTCGTCATCGTCCTCATCCTTGGAGCCAGCCAGGTCATCCACCGCCCCGCTTTCGCTGGTCTTGGTCACGGCGCTCTGGGACAGAGGATAGTTGTAAACCAATACGTTAATAATAATAATAATAATAAATAATGATAAACACCTAAACATCTTTCGATGCTTACAGCCTAGCTATGGAAGTTATGTTCTGATTGCCACAGGTGCCAAAGGTGAAAATGGAAAACACACACACACACACACACTTTCACCGATAGTGCCACCCCCACCCACATTAATTAATAAAGACCGCAACGCAGACACACTGTACACTTCCATCTGTGACCACCCTGCTGAGTACACCTGTACCCCCGCAAAAAAAAAGACCATGACACTCGGTAGGAGGGAAAAAAAATGACGTCAGCTCCATATATACATGGAGACATGGGGGGAGTGGTGGTGGTGGTTCACAGGGAGCCGTCAACACACGGCTGTGCGGGGTGTTCTGAAACACAAGTGTTTCGTCGTGGGTGGGGTGTGGGGGCGGGTAGTGTGTGTGTGTGTGTGTTGGGGGAGGGGGAGGGAGGACGAAAATGACATGTGCGGCCAGCACACGGGGGGGGGGGGGGGGGGGGTTATTCTGGCGGTATGGCTACAGCTAGAGGTGCTGTTGCCTTGCCATGACCAGGTCTGTCGTGATTGCAAGAGAAAGAGTGCAGAGGGATGCGAGGGGAAAGGAGGGGGGAGGGGAGGAGAGAGAGAATGTGAGGTGACAGAGAGAGAGGGGATGGGTGGGAGGGACAGAAAGAAGATGGTAAGAGAGAGAGTGGGAGGTAAGAGGGGGAGAGAGATAGAGAGAGAGGGGGGGGGAGGTAAGAGGGAGAGAGTGGGAGAGAGAGAGAGAGGGAGTGTAAGAGGGAGAGAGAGAGGGGGTAAGAGAGAGAGATTTCAATCGATCTGAAGTAGAATTCATCATCATCTTTACTCCCCACGCCGCCCCCTCCTATCCCCTGTTCCTCTCATCCATCCGACCCCTACAAACTCTGTCGGTCCATCTCTCTCTCGCGCGCTCACTCACTCTCAATTCCTTCTTCTTCACAAGTGGTCTTGGGCATTTCAGAGAATAAAACGTTCCATACGTTCCCTCCCCCCCTCATAATCATTTCCCCTCCCACTCCCACACCTCTCTTTCTCTCCTCCAGCACCTCTCCTTTTTTCATACCCATCTCCCTTCCTCTCCCGCCCCCCTCCTCCCTAGTTCTGCCTCCCTCCACACACCCTCTCCCCGCGCCTCATACCATCCCATTCGTCCTAACCCCCTCGATCCCCTTTGATCAAAGAGAAGCGCGCGCGCGCGCGCGCACACACACACACACACAGATCGGCAAACTAAAAGGATGGAGTATGGAAAGAGAGAGAGAGACAGGGACAGAGAGAGATGGGGAAAGGAGGGGGGTGGGGGTGGAGAGAGAGAGCGAGAGAGACATGGGTGGGGGTGGGGGTGGGGGTGGGGGAGCTGGGGCGAAAGCAAAGGATGGAATGGGACATAGAACAGAAAAAGGGAGGAGGCAGCAGCAGCAGCAGCAGGCAGGCATGGCAAGGTCATTCATTCATCGTGTCGCAGCTGTTTCCCTGATTTACAGCCTTCATTCCAATCAGCCAACGGCCCTATGTGTGTGTGTGTGTGTGTGTGTGTGTGTGCAGTCCTCCCACCCCCACCCTTCTCGACCCATCCCCATTCCCCTACCCACCCCACCAACCAAGCAGTGCATTGCACGAAAGAGTGGCGTGATCCAAGTCCCCTAACCCTCGCCCTCCCCCCCCCCCCCCCGGCCCCCCTCCCCCGCCCCCCTCTTCCTCACACACTGACACAAACACACACCTTTTTTTTCGTGTGTGTTCGTTTCATCTATTCATCCACCCCTTTCTCTACCAGTCCTCAACTACCTCAGTCCAGCATGCAACCAGCCAACCAACCACACCCCTCCTCCACCCCCGTCTGCTGCCCCCTCCTTCCCCTACCCAGTACAGTGTCTAACCATGCAGAACAGCTTGGTCGGTTCCAGAGTTATGGCCCCTTTTGACGCCATCGATACCATAGCATTTTCTCTCTCTCTCTCTCTCTCTCTCTCTCTCTCTCTGGAATTAATACAAACGTTACTGTATGTCTTATTTATTTTCTGGACACATTCTGTTTTCCTTTAAAAAAAAAAAATCATTTCTTGGTCGATGGTTCTGAAAATGTTAGATGGTTTAGCAACTTGGACCCTTTTTTAACGCCAGCAGCGTGTCGTGGCAAGTTTCAAAAAATTAACTGCAAAACTGAAAGTGTTTTTTTTTTTACTACGAAATTCAATTTATCCAATTCAACCCACAAATAATAATGTTCAAAAGCTCAGGTCTAAGAATTAAAAAAAAAAAAAAAAAAAAGCTGTTCAGGATAGTTTATAAAAGCTGCTGTTTTATATATTCAATTTTCTCCGCGAATGGTTCAATTATCCTTCCAAGTTTTCATTATTGATTAAGTGTATAGAAACTATACTGACAAATTTTTAACCCTAGCTGTATTTTTTCTTCTCTTCAAGCTACTGAGTTTGAACGACGTCTTTAAAGCAGAGTGTTGATAATTAACATTTGTGTACCTTTTCTTCAAGTCAGGTTACTGTCCACGTGAAAATTGTGGCAATGCATTGTCCCTTGTGGAGGGGGGGGGAAACACACACACGTTCTTTCACATTCGACAGTGCAAGACAAGACAAACTGATACCAACTGTAGTAAAAAGTACCAGAACCACTTCACAGAAATGCGCAAGGGGCATAACTCGATTTTCGCCGGTGCATCGCTTCCCATGTTTCGGCGCTGGATCAGAATGAAAAGCAGGATAATAGCAATCTTCGTTACACAACTGGTTTTTAGTTTTATCTTCCTTATTTACAGCTTTTCAATGTCAAACTAAAACAAACAAAATATTACACTTTGAGCTGCGTTTCCTTTATGGCTGCCTAATAGACAATTATCAACACAACCTGTACACTTCAAGCTTTCCACTGTCGAAAAACAACCAACCCACCAACCTACACCTTCAGCAGCTCTACAGTCAGCAGACCCACCGACATTTTCCTGAGCTGTTATCCGTGGCACCACAAAACCCCCTCTTCCCCCCTCCTCCTCCTCCTCCATTACCCCGGGCCTCCTCCCCATACCCTCACTCCCGCTCCCCCACCCCGTCAGGTAGTCATGGCAACGACAGGCATCTAAGAAGGTGCGAGACACCTCCAGGGCTAATGGTCTGCTTGTCACCCAAGTTCGTCTGCGACCCATCAGGTTTCTTTCGCCAGCAGGAGAACAGAAGGGGGGGGTGGGGGGGGGGGGGTGAGGGGGAGGAGGAGGAATAGAAAGGAAGGAGCAGATGGGGAGGTAGGAAGACGGGAGACAGATGGTGGGGTGATGTGTGTGGGGTGGGGGGAGGAAGGCGGGGATGCGAGATATGAATATGTGCTGGTAACTGGGGGCTTCTTCTTGGTGGAGGGGGTAGGGCAGGGCATTCATTGGGTAGGCTGAAAAGGTAAAGTAAAATGGGTTGGTGGTCAGGTGGTGGATGGAGAAGATGCGAGATATGAATATGCCGAGGTTGGTAACGTGTTTTTTTTTTTTTTTTTTTTTTTTTTTTTTTAAAGGGAGGGGAGTTCGTTAGGTAAGCAGAAAAGGTGGAAAGGTAAATAAGTTGGTGGGTTGGAGATGCGAGATATGAACGTGTCGAGGCTGGTAACGGGGGATTAGGGGGTGGGGGGCGGTGGGGGGTTCACTGGGTAAGACGGAAAAGGTTAAAGGTAAATACTTTGGTAGTTTGGTTGTGAGATGGGGGAGAAAATGCGAGATATGAAGATGTCGCTTGCTGGGGGTGGGGGTGGGGGGGGGGGGGGTTCATTTGGTAAACAGAAAAGGTAAAGGTAAATATGTTGGTAGCTGGTAGTCAGGTGGGGGAGGAGATGCGAGATATGAAGAAAGATTTCAAGGCTGGGAGGTGGGGTTCATTTGGTAAACAGAAAAGGTAGGTAGAAAGGTAAAAGGTAATAAGTTGGTAGTTCGGTAGTGAGATTGGGGGGGGGGGGGAGGGGGGAAGAGTGTGCGAGATATGAATGTGTGGAGGCTGGTAACGGGGGTGTGAGGCTTGAGGGGGAGGGTGGAGGTGGAGTTCATTAAGCAGTAAAGGTAAAGGTAAAGAAGCTGGTGGTAAATAAGGTAAATAAGTCAGGTGATGAGACTGGGGAGGAGATGCAATACATGAATATGTCGATGTTGGTAACGGGGGATTGGGGCGGGGTAGGGTGGGGGAGGGGGGTGATGGGACATTCATTGGGTAAGCAAAAAAGGTGAAAAGGTAAAGGGAAATAAGTTGGTAGACTGGTAGTCAGGTGGTGGAGGAGATGCGAGATATGTATATGTCGAAGCTGGTAAAGGATGATTGGAGAAGGGGGGCGAGGGGGGATGTTCTTTGGGTAAGCAGAAAAGGTAGATAGGAAAAGGTAGATAAGCTGGTAGTTTGGTAGTCAGGCGAACGAGGGGGAGATGCGATATATGAAGATGTCGAGGCTGGGGGGTAGGGTTCTTTAGGTAAACAGGAAAGATGGCAAGGTTAAAGGTAAATAAGTTGGTAGTTTGGTAGTAGTGAGATGGGGGAGGAAATGCGAGAAAAGGTGAAAAGGTAAAGGTAGATAAGCTGGTGGTAGCCAGGTAGGGGGGGGGGAGGAGATGCGAAATATGAATGTCGAGGCTGGTAACGAGAGACGGGTGAGAGGGGGCGGGGCTCATTAGGTAAGCAGAAAAGGTGGAAGGTAAGGGTAAATAAGTTGGTAGTTTGGTAGTGAAACAGAAAAGCTGATGAGGGGGGAATAGGAGACACCCCCCTACCCTCACCCCCACTTAAAACAACAACAACATCATAACAACCAAAGACGACTAGCTGCATGATTAGGTCAGCGTATGCAGAGGTGACATCAGCGCCACAACGTGGCCCACGTGATTATGACTCATACCTACACGTCTAAAAATAGTAGGCTGACATGCATTATACAAAATGAATATTACAAAATAAATATCATCATCTTTGTTATTCATCTTCCCCAATCCCGCCTTTTTTGTTATTTTTTTGGGGGGAAAGTCAACCATAAGAGTATACACGCACGGCAAATCTGTTTCAGGTTTTAATCAGTTTTTATTTATTCACCATTTTTTTTTTCCTCAAGGCCTGACTAAGCGCGTTGGGTTACGCTGCTGGTCAGGCATCTGCTTGGCAGATGTGGCGTAGCGTACATGGATTTGTCCGAACGCAGTGACGCCTCCTTGAGCTACTGAAACTGAAACTGAAAAATCAGTTTCGCTTCATTTCATTTCGTTCGCTTCCTGTGGCCTTCAGTCCCTCCTCTCTCTCTCTCTCTTTCTCTCTCTCTCTCTCTCTCTCCGGCACACGCTAAATAGGGTGGAGAGGGAAGCAAAATCTTATCCTTAACTTCATTGGGGATTGGGTGGGGCAGTGTGCGGGGGGGGGAAAGCGGGAATTGGGAGGGTGTAGTGGGGGTTTGGGGTGGGGTGGGGTAGGGGGTAAATGAAGGGAGAGAGAGTGCTGGGACGAGGTGGGGTGGGGCGTGAATTGTTGCTCTTTTTACGACGGCAGAATTTGTATATTGTGATCATTTTATTTCCGTCTTGCATGTTACTTTTTTCCTTTTCTTTTCTCCCTAAAAAAACAACAACCCAAGAACAAAAACAACAACAACAACAACAACAAAAAAACACGAAAAAAAAAGTATGTCTTATGAATGTCTTCAACACATATTTGGCGTGGCCATTATCAAGTATGACGAGCACAATACTAAACGTTATTTATATTTGTATTAGTTACTTGAAATATGTGACATTTTCAACTGCCACCACGAGGGAGGAGGGGTGGGGGGTGGGGGGTCCTGTATTAAACACGTCTTGTCTTGTCATCTCCACAACAGCAAACACAGAAATCATTCGTCCGCAGTCACACAACCTGGATATTTTACCAAACTGGGAACAAGCTAACAAACGAACAAAAGAAAATGATAATAATGAATTAAAAAAAATATTTTAAAAGTCTCTCACGTCTTCGCTTTCGTTGCTGGCTCGCCGCTTTCGCTCCGGGTGACCTTTGCTCTCTGCACTGATGACCTTGTCCGGGGTCGGGGACTTGCTGGGCGTGACGGCGTGGCGCGGAGACGGGGAGCATGCGCTGTCGGCCACTTCCATCGTCTGCGTCACGGCGGCCATGTTGAGGGGCGTGGAGGACGGGCGATCCGAGAAGGGCAGCGAGTCTGAAGAACAGAAAAAACAACAACAGAGGAACATGAATGACGGAATGAATGAATGAATGAATAAAATATTTTTTATTTCTATTAGTTACTTGAAATATGTGACATTTTCAATTGCCACCACGGGGGGAGTTTCCTGATATAAACACGTCTTGTCTTGATCTTTTGTTGTCAGGGCCTAAAAAATACAATAAATAAATAGATTTTAAACAAAATCTTTCGTTTGTTGCCTGGGCGGGGGTGGGGAGGATTCTTGCTTTTTTGTTACCGTCTCGGTTACTTACCTGTACATGCGTAGCAATCATGAAATCACTGAGCAGAACTGAAGCCAGAGCAAATGCGTGTGTGCTGTGCTGTGCTGCGCTGTGTGTGTGTGTGTGTGTGTGCGCGCGCGCGTGTATCCATGCATTTATCGATCATACAGGGATGGGTGGTGGAGTAACTTGGGAAGGGGTGAGACCGTATTCGTAAAACTACAAGACAGACGGAACCTGTAGCAGCAAGGACTGACTCCTACCAGGAACCACACCGCTTGAAAAAAAGAAAAAGAAAAAAAAAAAAGGGTGCTGAGTGGAAACCGAAGTGCCATGAAAAATGCATGCGCTCAGCCTTCTCTCTCTCTCTCTCTCCACTCCCTCAACCCCTCCTCCTCTCCCTCCACCCCCTTCCCTCTCCTGTCTCCCCCACCCCCTCTCTTCACGGTCCCACCCCTCCCCCCCGCACCCCTACCTCCCGGTAACACCCCATTACCGCTCCCGTTACACCTGCTTAATATTCATGACCTATCGGTAGTTGCGGTGTGTGGGCAACGAGGGAGGAAACGGTAGAAAGCCCAAAGCGACGGACGGGTCCCCAGGTCGGCCTTCTCGTATCATAATATATCGTCTGTGCAAGATTTTGGTGTTTGGGGTGTGGTGTTGGAGAATGATAGATGGGGTAGGGGCGTGTGTGCTGTGGGGGGTGTGGCAAAGAGTTATTAGAGAGGAATACGGCGTGCGTGCGCGCGTGCGCTCATGTGTGTGTGTGGGGGGGGAGGAAGTGGAGGGGGGGTGGAGAACAGAGAGAGAGAGAGAGGAGGAGGAGGAGGAGAGAGAGAGCGAGAGAGAGAGAGAGAGAGAAGTAGTGAGAGACAGTCACAGGGAAAGAGATACCGAGACGGAGGGTCAGATATGGACACATCCCTAACTGGTCTTGAACATCAAGCAACTAGTTCCGAAATTCTATCAGTACCTGTCGAAACCGCCATAGATAGCAGCCCGAAAGCTCTTGATATATAAATCGAGAGAGAGGCAGAGACAGAGACAAAGAGATAGAGACAGACAGAGACAGAGAGACAGACAGAGAGAGACAGACAGACAGACAGACAGACATAGATAGAGAGAGAGAGGTAGACAGAGACAGAGAGACAGACACAGACAGACAGACAGACAGAGAGGGAGAGACATACAGTCAGACAGACACAGAGAAACAGACAGAGACAGACGGACAGACAGACAGAGAGAGAGAGAGAGACAGAGAGAGGACAGAGAGACAGAGAGAGGACAGAGAGGTTATGATTACCACTACTACTACTCGCACGATCAGCACGCACCGAGTCTGGGTTCCTTTGATTCGATTTCACTTCAGGCCTTTAAATTAGAGCCGAGAATCCGCAATACTAATCACGGGGGGAGAGAAAGGTGACATGACGCGACTCCAAACATGACTCCATCAACACTGACGTCAAGGCCGCAACGACAACATAAGGACTGATGGCCTAGAGGAAACGCGTCCGCCTCGGAAGCCGGAGAGAATATGAGCGCGCTGGTTCGAATCACGGCCTTGCCGCCGATATTTTCTCCCCCTCCACTAGACCTTGAGTGGTGGTCTGGACGCTAGTCATTCGGATGAGACGATAAACCGAGGTCCCGTGTGCACCATGCACTCAGCGCAAGTAAAAGAACCCACGGCAACAAAGGGGTTGTTCCTGGCAAAATTCTGTAGAAAAATCCACTTCGATAGGAAAAACAAATAAAACTGCACGCAGGAAAAAATACAAAAAAAAAAAAAGGTGGCGCTGTAGTGTAGCGACGCGCTTTCCCTGGGGACAGCAGCCCGAATTACACACAGAGAAATATGCCGAGATAAAAAGAGAAATACAAATACAAATGCAAATAACGAGGTGTTGGGCTTGTGCCCAGAAGCTACCAAGTTCTTTTTTTTGGGGGGGGGGGGGTGGGGGGGGTGGGGGAGGGGGGGCGTCCAGGGATTTAAACACATGACCCTCTGAATGCTAGCTCAGATGTCATCATTATCATCATCATCGCCATCGTCTTAATCATCCATCATCATCATCATCATACCTCTTACTGCTGCTTCTTCTTCTCTTCCTCCTCCTCCATTATGTCTGTGAAAAGTCATTGGGATGCCGCACAGGAAGAGTTGTTCACTAAGATTCCAACAGGTCTGATGGTTGTGAGTCAATCCTAGGGTCTCTTCTAATGGTTGTTCTGTCCATTTTGTAAAGTTGTAAGTAAGTCCAGCGGGACTTTTTATGTGTGTGTGGGTGTGTTGGTGGGGGAGGTGGGGTTGTGTTTTATTTCCTCCTATCCCCCCCTACCCCCGTCCCCCATCCCCCCTCCGACTCCCTCTCTCAGTTTCAGTTTCACTTTCTCAAGGAGGCGTCACTGCGTTCGGACAAATCCATACACGCTACACCACATCTGTTGAGCAGATGCCTGACCAGCAGCATAACCCAACGCGCTTAGTCAGGCCTTGAGTGCATGCTTACATATTTGTGTACCTATGAAAGTGGATTTCATTTTACGTAATTTCGCCAGAGGACAACACTCTCGTTGCCATGGGTTCTTTTTCAGTGCGCCAAGCGCGTGCTGCACACGGGACCTCGGTTTATCGTCTCATCCGAAAGACTAGACGCTCAGTTTGATTTTCCAGTCAAACTTAGGAGAAAGGGCGAGAGCGGGATTCGAACCCACACCCTCACGGACTCTCTGTATTGGCAGCTGAGCGTCTTAACCATTCTGCCACCTTCCTCCTTAACAGCTCCTCAATCGGAGGATTGTTTTAGTGAGGCCACTGCATGGATCTTGCTACGTGGCCGCTTGGCCGCTACCTCACTGCATGGATCTTGCTACGTGGCCGCTTGGCCGCTACCTCACTGCATGGATCTTGTTACGTGGCCGCTTGGCCGCTACCTCACTGCATGGATCTTGTTACGTGGCCGCTTGGCCGCTACCTCACTGCATGGATCTTGCTACGTGGCCGCTTGGCCGCTACCTCACTGCATGGATCTTGTTACGTGGCCGCTTGGCCGCTACCTCACTGCATGAGCTGTCGTATGCACGCAAGGCTTTCCACTGATACTCTGTCCAGCAGTTGTTCATATCCGCTGAGTAATACTCCACTGATCATGTCCAGAGCTTCTGATATCTATACCCCGTAGTAGTAGTAGTAATAATAATAAGAAGAAGAAGAAGAAGAAGAAGAATCTTTTTTTCTACTATTCATGAACGTGGCCTTTCTTTGAATAAATCATAGTCATCGTTACATCGTTACTGTTATCTTTTGTTTTCTACCCCGACTCCCCCCCCCCCCCCCCCCCCCCCCCCCCCCCCCCCCCTCCCCGCCATTTTTTTTTCTTTCTCTTTTTAACAGATGACATCATTGGTGGTTTTTGAACGACACAAAAACCAACAGTACCAGTTGCGAGAGGCGGCCGGACAGTTCACAACTTCATTTCAAACTCACCTTCTCTTCAATGGCCCGCAAAACACAAGATTTCAGTGTAGGCGTGGGAATCAAAAAAATTTTAAAAAAAAGAAAGAAAAAAAGAAAAAAAAATGATAAATAAACACATGAACAAACAAATCTTGTTTACCATCACACAGACCGGGCCACACCACCCTTTCCCTTCACATGCACTGACACACACAGAGGTCGCCTTGGGGGGAAAAAAAACACAACTGATCATACACGTGTGTGCGGTCATCATCACCATCATCATCATAGTCAAGAAGAAGAAGAAGAAGAATCCTGTTTCTACTATTCATGAACGTGGCATTTCCTTGAATAATTCATAGTCATCGTTACAGATATCTTTTGTTTTCTACCACAACTCCCCCCCCCCCCCCCCCCACCCCGCCCCCCATTCCTCCCACGCGCCATTTTTTTTCTTTCTCTTTCTAATTTTAACAGATGACACCATTGGTGATTTTATTTTTGAACGACACAAAAAGCCAACAGTGTCTATTGCGAGAGTAGGACAATTCACAACCTCATTTCAAACTCACCTTTCTCTTCAATGGCCCGCAAAACACAAGATTTCAGAGTAGAAGTGGGAATCCAAGAGATAAATAAGTAAAAACAATAAATGAATAAACAAATCTTGTTGACCAGTACACAGACCGGCCCACCCAGATCCTTTCCCCTCACCCACACACACACACACACACAAACACACACACAGAGGTCGCCCTGGGAAAAACAAAGAACTGATCACACACGTGTGTGCGGCGGTCCACACTCAAGCCCTCGCAATTTCTACAGGTAAAATAACTGTCCCCACGACACTCATCTCCCCCCTAACCCCACCCCCACCCACCTACACATACATACATACATATATATATATATATATATATATATATGTATGTATGTATATATACACACAACAGATGGGGAGGGAGGGAAGGGGGTAGGAGGGGGAGAGACCAAGGGAAGCCAGAGACTCCCCCCCACACACTCGACGACAGACGGTACTATTTCACATCGACAACGAAGAGCGAGGGGGATGGGGGTGGTGATTGGGGAGGGGGAGGGGGAGGGGGGGGGCGGGAGCAAAAAGCACTAAAATAAAGTAAAAACGAAATAAAGAAAGGAAAAAAAGAAAGCAAAGGAAAAAAAAAGCAAAAAAAAAAAAAAGAAAAGCTGCGACTGCTGGAGAGAAAGAACGGAAGCGGCTAAACAGAAAGCCATTTTGCGGAACACAGGTTTCTCGCTCGACAAAGAGGGGTGAGTGAGTGAGTGAGAGAGTGAGAGAGGGTCGAGTTCTTCTCTCCACCCTCCCTTCCCCTACCCTTTCCTCCACATCCCACCCCCACACCCCTATCATCTTCCCCCCCCCCCCCACCCCACCCCATCTCCATCCACTCTCTTTTTTTTGCGATCAATGAAGAATCTCTCCCTGTCTCAGAGTGTCTCACGAAGTTTTTTTCCTCCCCCCCCCCCCCCCCACTTTCTCTCTCTCTCTCTCCCCCTCTCTTACCTCTTTGAGCCTCTGTCTGTCTGTCTGTCTGTCTGTCTGTCCCCCTCTCTTGCTCATCCTTTTGCTGTTGCTTCTCTATCTATCTATCTATCTATCTATCTACCTAGCTATCATTATTATTAATTGTTGTCAATTAACCCCCTTGTTTTGCACACGTTAAACGTATCTCATTACAATGACTAAATAAAATTTCGTTTCGTTTCGTTTCGTTTCTCTCGTTCTCTCACTTACACACACACACACACACACACACGCACACACACACACACACCACCACCACCACCACCACCAACAACAACAACAATAAACAAACAAAGAGAGGATTCCTGCCCACTGTCACATCATTCACCCCACCCCCTCACCCCTTCCCCCTCTCGCATCCCCTACCTCTCCCGACCCCCAGCCCCTCCTCCCCTCCCCTGTCTCCTCCCAGGCTTTCAACCCTGTCGCACACACACACACACACACACACACACACGTAAAAAGGGCGACAGCTGGCACCCTCTGTGTGTGTGTGTGTGTGTGTGTGTGTGTGTGTTCCTCTTACAAACTCCTACCACCACCACTCC